>NC_141053.1:24398002-24891553 GCF_041138505.1 Cibotium barometz | reverse complement strand
CTGCTGGAAGATAGGGCTCTAAATTGGTAGCTTGATTTTTTGGTCAAATATGCATAAGGTAATTAAAAGTAGGAGAAGTTTTCTTTAGATATATGCATATTAATTATTTAATAAAAATTAGAAAGCATAATACAAGTGGTTGAGACTATAAATGTTTCTCTTTGCATGTTATTTCCATAGAAAAAGTGTGATATATTTTTATTGTATGTGAAAACCTCAAGTTAAATGCATGACTTCTACTTTGTAAACATAGTTTTGCTAGCAAAACTAGGTTTGCAAGTTTTTAAAGTAGCCATATCTCCTACATTTGGTGTCCAAATATAGCCATTTAATCACTTAAATCGAAGGAAAAAAGCCATTTAAAAACATTGAAAAGATTTAATTTTATAAATCTCATCATTTATAATAGATGTTTTTCAAAAAAATCAATATTTTTTGTAAAGGTATAAACCTTATATTAGTGATACTTTATGTAGAATTTATCTCATAAATCATTATTATTATCATAATTTATCTCTTTATTATTTTTTAAATTAGATATTCATGTGATATAAAAATATTTATAATTTATTCTTTATTTTTAAATTATATTTTCTTAAAGGATTATTTAACACAAAAAAGCATATAAAAATATGAAAATTTGTATTTAATCTACTTGGCTTTCTTTTTTATATTTGAATAAGGTATCTATTTAAATAATATTAGTTTACTTGAAACACTCTACCACTTCTTTTATTCATTAATGTAGTATTAATCAGATGAATTTTTCTTAGTTAGGTCATATATATACTTAAATCTCATGAAGGGATCTAGGTTATATTTATTATTTAATCATCATAAAGATAGATATTTTAGGAAATTAAGTTTTACAAATTTCTTTGTATCAACCACTTAAAATTATTATGAGCAAAATATGTGTCATTACTCAATACTTACTTTAGAGACACATATTGTCCATTGCTTACATGCAAATTACTAGTTGTCACACTAGGCCAACTAAACTAAAAAATGGTTCAATCTCTATTACTAGTCTTAAGCAACTACGCACACGAAGTCCATAGATTTTTCCTATTGGATATTAAGCATAGGGTGAAGTCACTTTCTATGTTTGAGCATCGTCTTACAGAAGTTAAGTGCCCATTTAAGTAGATAAGATGGCAATTCATCTTACAGTAGGTCATGCAAGCGAAACCATGTTAACCTATAGACTGGTTAACATAACCCCTTCTTAATGGTGACCATGTCCTCACGTGACACAATTCGATGGTAAAGCTACTATTAAGGTTGAAGGTGTGGATGATCTAGTATAGGCCATGGAGTTGGTAGCCAAGGTTAGTTCAGGACTAATAAAAATTTAAACTTATGGAAAAGCTACTATTAAGGTTGAAGGTGTGGATGATCTAGTATAGGCCATGGAGTTGGTAGCCAAGGTTAGTTCAGGACTAATAAAAATTTAAACTTATGGAATGATGGAAGGCTTTATCCCAAATATCCCTTTACAAACTTCACACCTCCATTTAGGAATACAACATTTTTGCTTAACTTTCTTGGAGATGGCTATAATGAGCTCTTGGGTTATGCACATCATTTAGAAGCATCAAGCAATGTTTTTAAGTTAGAAAGAGATTTGTTTGAGAGAGAGAACATTCAATTGAGGCAAACCATGGAGCAATGTGTACAGAAGTTACTAAGCAATAAGAAAACAATTTTAGGGCTTGAAAACAAAGAGATGAGTGGAGAGTGAAGAAGACCTCCTTAGGTCTCCGTAGGCCACAAAACAAACTCAAAAGGTATTCATGAGATGAAGCTAAGAAGTGGTGGCATAAAAAAAAGAATACATGCAATCAAGTAAGCTCTTTTCTATTTATTGATTGATAGTTGTTACTATAATAATTTTATGAACTTTAATTAGTATTGCAAATAATTATGTATATCAATTTTTTCATTTCAATTTTATGCCAAATCACTATTGCACCATGACAAAGAATCAATGACATAACCTTTTGGCACACATTTAAATCTTCTTTTAGATCACCAACGTGGAGAAGCAATGATGAAGGAGAAGAAGTATAAGAAGATCTCACAAAGACAGATAGAAGATTTCATCAAAGAGAATCAACTCAGTCCAAAGGTCATCCATGGAATACTTGATAAGGTGAGTATATCACACAAAGGGTACTCAGCCATCTATAAGATTTTGCTGAAAAAGATGAAGCATTCTTATATGAAGGCATCATTACTGCCAAATCGTACTTCAGTAATCACGATGCATAAACAAGTAAATGAAGAGGTGTTGCAGGAATTGGGAACCCCATTTTATATTGAAGATACGTATGTTGCACCAAAAGGGGATGTAGTCTTTAAAACAATAGATACAATAATATTTCTACGACTTGGAGGGCCTATAATCATATGTTGTTCAGATGTTTGAAGTTGCTCCTAAAGAGTGGCATGGTGTCCTCAAATTTGTGATAAATCTTGATGAGTGTTAAACATTAAAGGAGAAAAAATTAGAAAGGGTTACTATCACATTGATGAATAGGGCACTTGATCCATCTATTAAAAAGAATGATCCTAGATGGTTTAGTGTTCAATCCAAAAATAATATATTTTCTTTAGGATTCTTTGAGATAAAATTTATTAGAGATCAGTTTGTGTAAATGAATTAGCCAATGCAAGCACTACCTTTGGCATACTCATATTTTTTTATATTGCAAGTGGACTGAGAGGATTTTAATATTCTACATTGGCTCTTTCATAAGACATCTATGCCCGAGATCATCAGTGAGTGGAGAAATGGCAAAATCTTGAATGAGAAAGACATTGGCTCTTTCATAAGACATCTATGCCCGAGATCATCTCAGTGAGTGGAGAAATGGCAAAATCTTGAATGAGAAAGACTTGGGACAATATGAGGTGGGGGACTAGCATATGGGAGGTGATCTCAAAACTTTAAAATGTATGTATAATGTATCAAAGGGTGCCAATTCAAAAAGTCCCTACCTATATTGTATGTGTAGTGCAAAAGTGTTAGATAAAAGGTATTGGAAGAAGGCACCAGATAGGCACTTAAAATACCCAAACTTCAAGCAAGTTATCAATATTTCATTGTGGAGATCCCACATTTGTACAATGCATGAATATTGCTGATCTTGAATGTGTTTTAACTACAAATATTCAAAACTATTTAACATAAGAGAGGACTATTGTCTTGCCATTATTGCATTGAATCTAGAGGAAAATGAAGATTTGTTGATTCAGATTTAGATAAATATCTATTGTTGCTAGATTTAAATGTCTAAGAAAGTGAGTTTAAATCTTGTCGAGACATTAGTTGTGACCTACAAGGACAAAATTCATTATAAATCCAACCTTCCCCCACTAAAGAGGAATTTCAAACTATTTAGCAAAGACTAAATATTTCTCATATAAAAAGGGAAGATGAGTCCTCATTTCTCTAGAAGACCAATGCAACAATCAACATATGGATATATCAATTACTTGTTAATGATAAAAATTAGAAGGTATGTTCATAGTAATAATCATTAATCGTGTTGTATTCGTCATTGTATTTGTTTTGTTGGCTTATGTGGTGTGTTGTGTGCAACATCCTTTTACAAAAATGGTGGTTTTTTTGGATGATTTTCTTGGGCGTGCTATTCGCAAACAAGCAAGAGGGCTTGGAAAGGACTCATGACTAGGAGAATACATCAACCAAATGAGATTTCCACATGTTATATTCCACAAAAACTTCTCAAAGGACAATATAGAATTCCCTATGTTTTCCCATCAAAACATTATCTAAATAGCTTAGGAAACATCCAATCAGGGTGGAATGCAGACAAAGTGATGCTTTTGGAAAAACAATTAGTGGTACGGATCCTTGGGCAAGGCCCCGAAGTGTATGCACTTAGAAGTAAATATTACCTAGCCTATACTGTATATGGATTGACATGCAGAATCAAGGATCCCAAGGTGCTTAGTGATTATGGAAAAAGGGAGGTTCTTAGATATAGAAGTTTCCTATGTGTCCACTGATGTAGTTCCTCTAAACTATTAACTTTTTCTCTTCCTCCACCATGTCTTGTATGCTTGAAATAATCGGAGCGTGCTTGGTAATGTGTTTTCTCCATTCCTTGGATTAACTATATTGATAAACTACTATACTACTTTGCAAACCAAGGACTATGATTGTAGATAATGTGTTGCAAAATGAAAAAGATGTATAACTTAGTATATTGCTCGACATTCATTTTAAAAACAAGTTTAGTGCATAATCAATTTGAATCCATGTAGTGGGTGATGTGTAGATTCATCCATACAGCAATCATGAATGTCTTGAAATCGTTTAGCATTGTTTGAAAGGTCTCATGGTCCTTCTTCATCCACACTTTCTTGTCACAAAACTAAAGCATAAAGTCTAAACATCTCCACACATTGGCTTTACGTGTTCTTGCTTGACCATTGTCTGCATAGGGAGGAGTGGTGTCAAATCCTCTATCTCAGATGCCTCCTCACAAAACTGGGTCTCATCTGTTCTTAGGGTCTTTGCATAAGACATAGATGACATACCTCGAAACAAAATGGATTGCAGTAATGATTTGTAGAACAAAATGAATCAGACCTGACAGTTGAATGATAAAATTTAATTACATAAGAGCGCACGAGTGAATGTGCGGTCCCTTTATAAACGAACGACCTTGACACGTGTCATTGATACATTAGAAACATCCACACTCTCTTATTCACACATTTGGATGCCATGTTTATTTAATGTATACACGTGTGGATGCCAAGTGTCAAGCATGCATTGATTGTAATCATGATGGCTCACATCCATTTAATGTCTGCACGTGTCCTCAGTTAACATTCTCTCTTTGATCTTCTACCCCAAGTGACCTTTTTTTTGTACTCTTCTTTCCTCCTGTCCTCCTCAACTCTAAAATAATGCCATCCCCTTATTTGCATGCATTATTATGTGGTGAGTTCTATCTGATTATTGATACTTTCATCTTGATAGGGTTATCACTACAATGCAAGAAGAGCATTGCAAACTCTTGTGAAGGCCCTTCTTGTATTGTTGTGATCCTAGGTCAATACAACGTGAATAGGTTGTCACATTTTCGATGGAGAAGTCTCCTCACGTTGTAGTGATTAATGCCTTAATGGTATACCCACAAATCAATACAACACGATGAGGGTGCTATTATTCCATTGGAATTGTCTCCTCGTGTTGTACTGATTCAATACAACATGATGAGGGTGCTATTATTCCATTGGAATTGTCTCCTCGTGTTGTACTGATTCATACCTTAACAGTATATGCACCAATCGATATAATACAATAAGGATGCTTTGATTCCATTTGAGGTGGCTCCTTGTGTTGTTGTAATTCATACCGTAATGGTAAAGGCACAAATCAATTTAACACGATGAGGGTGCTATGATTCCATTGGTGTTGTCTCCTCGCATTGTATTGATTCATACCTTAATGGTATATGTACCAACCAATACAACGCAAATGGGGATACTTTGATTCCATTAGAGTTGGCTCCTTGAGTGCTTGTAATTCATGCCTTAATGGTAAAGGCATAATCAATACAACATGATGAGGGTGCCATGATTCCATTGGAGTTGTCTCATCGCTTTGTAATGATTCATGCCTCTCATTACAATTTAGGCTATGTAAATGGAGGAAAGAAGGTTTTCTTTGGAGAAATCACCACAACACAAGGATTTTACATTTCATTCCAGATGAGGTGCTTCCTCACATTGTTGTCTCATCGCTTTGTAATGATTCATGCCTCTCATTACAATTTAGGCTATGTAAATGGAGGAAAGAAGGTTTTCTTTGGAGAAATCACCACAACACAAGGATTTTACATTTCATTCCAGATGAGGCGCTTCCTCACATTGTGTTAATTTATCGTATGAGAATTTATTTGGATCTTTCTTAGAGCTTTTTACTTTTTAGGATCTTTCCTTGGAGAAATCACCACAACACGAGGATGGTACTGTGATATGAAAAATTGATATCTTTCATTTTCAATTTTGTACATATTTTGATGGTTTCTCAATGGTAATAAGGTGGAAGCTTGTCCAAGAAGATTGCGGCACCCACAATGGAATAACGGCGTGGTGATGCAGCGGCTTGGCAGCTACCCTGATAACAACATTCTATCTTCAAATATAATGGTTTTACTTGATTTAGGGTGCATACATTGTAAATGCCACATGTATGCTTGATAAATACTTTGGTCTGGTAGATAGGCTAGTGATGTGGAAAATAAAAGTGGGCCTTCATGCTCACATGGATTTTAATTATATTATTAATATAGTATTCACCATAAGGCTACACGTTGGGGAGTGTGGAAGGCATGTGGAGGAGTGTGTGTAGGTGCATAATTGGGAAAGATTCTTCTAGAATGCCTACATGGAAGAGGAGAATTCTGCCATGTGTAAGTGGGATCTCCACCTACATGCCACTTAGACTTGGCTATTATCTCATCACAAAGTCAAAAAGTCTTCAATTTAATAATCAATAAAAGACTTAGCCTAAGAGGACAATTGATGGTGAATGTCACTAAAGGGTTGAAGATTTTTACGTTGTAATTTATAACAATGGAAGAGAGGGTGATTCTCCACCTATAAAAGGAGCCCTTCTCTCCCTTTCAAATCAATGAATCTTCCTCCTTATTACTCAATATTAGTAGAAGACTTAGCATCTTCTTATTGTGTGAGTTTCTCTCTCTCTTCAACCTTCTTTGGAGTCTTCATCAACATACTAAACCAATTAATTGGTTGGGGGACCTCTCCTTAGACTAAGCAAAATAAGAGGTAAAGTGTGATTTATGGTCTTTTTCTTAATCTCTAAATGTTTCTCACTTCTCAACCCCTCTCAAGCTTGAGAAGTATTCAATTGATTGTCTCTTTAATGCAATTGAAGCTCTCTAATGGATTTTAGTGAAACACAAAGTTTTCATTTATGCTTAAATTAAAATGTTTTTTTAATCATATCTCTCTCTCCCCCGAAGAATGGTCATTCCTATGACCTATTCTATATTCAATTAATGCTTCTCATGGAGAAATTCTCTATTCACAAATCAAACTCTAGGCTTGTGAAGCTAGTGGTTTAGGAAAATGGTTTTTATACTTATATGCTTGAAAAATATGGTAATATTATGGGATAAATCCATAAATTAGATTTAATGCTAAAAGATAGTTATACTATCATAATTATTTTACTGTCTTATTCTTTTCATAAAAATTGAAAATTGCCAGTAATAGCAATGGAGCTATGGTAAAATTTTTAAGAAATTGATGCATAATTCATTCTTATGTATAAGGTGAAAAGAGGACTTCCTATCATATTCAAGGATTGAATATCCTAGGTTAAAAGAATGGTTTTTGTCACATTCAATGGAAAACTAATTTTTAAGTTTGTGTAATTAAATAATTAAGAAATGAGAAAATTATGGTAATTATATTTAATGATAAAAGAGAAATTCCTATAACATTTGGAATTAAATCATTTAGATGGGAAAAGAGAAATTCCTAGCATATTGGAAATATTGGATATTTTATTTAAATTCAAAGATGAATTTTAGATAAATTTATTTTATCTATGAGAAATAATAAAATGGTAAAAGAGAAATTCCTATAACATTTTGAATTCAATCATTTAGATGGAAAAAGAGGAATTCCTAGCATATTGGAATTATTGGATATTTTATTTAAATTCAAAGGTGAATTTTAGATAAATGTATTTTATCAATGAGAAATAATTAAATGGTAAAAGAGAAATTCTTATGACATTTGGAATTCAATCAGTTAGATGGAAAAAGAGAAATTCCTAGCATATTGAAATTATTGGATATTTTATTTAAATTCAAAGATAAATTTTAGATAAATTTATTTTATCTATGAGAAATAATAAAATGGTAAAAGATAAATTCCTATGACATTTGGAATTCAATCATTTAGATGGGAAAACAAAAATTTCTAGCATATTGGAATAGAAATATTTAAATGGTAAAAGAGGAATTCCTATGACAGTTGGAATTCAATCATTTAAATGGGAAAAGAGAAATTCCTACATATTGAATTAATGGGTATTTTATTTTAGATGAATTTATTTTATGAGAAATATTTGATGATAAAAGAGGAATTTCCATGACATTGGAATGCAAATAATTAAATGTAAAAAGAGGAATTCCCATGGTATTTGAGATCCATGAAATCAAATAGGAAGAAGAGGAATTTTTAGTATAATTCAATTTATGATTATTCATCAAAAGTGGAAATATGGGTAGAATTGATTTTTGTAAATCCCATGCATTCTTTTATTCAAAAGAGGAATATTGAATATAATTCAATTGAGGAATTGAGAAAGAATATGAAAATAGTCATTGTCGAGAAAAAGAATCTTTATCTAAGCCAAGTAATTGGCAGAAATTTAGAAAAAGTCCCATTATCGGTATCAAAGTAGAAAAAGCTACTAAATGGGAATAGGATGTGGAATGGATGGGATAAGATGTAAACGGGATGCGATAGGATGTAAATGGATGTGATAAGATGTAAATGAGATGTGATAAGATGTAAATGGGATGTGATAGGATGTAAATGGGATGTGATAGGATGTGGTGTAATGAAAATGAATGTGGATGAGATGTGAAGTAAATGGATGTGGATGTGAATGATGAGATGAGAATGAGAAAGGACAAGAGAGGATGTGTGAAAGGGTGAGATGGGAAGTAAATGGATGTGGATGTGTATGTGATGAAAACGGATGTGAATGTGTATGTGAAGAATGGATGTGGATGTGTATGTGATGAAAATGGATGTGAATGTGTATGTGAAGAATGGATGTGGATATGTATGTGATGAAAATAGATGTGAATGTGTATGTGAAGAATGGATGTGGATGTATATGTGAAAGAATGCATGTGGATGTATGTGAAAGAATGGATGTGGATGTGTATCTGAAGAATGGATGTGGATGTGTATGTGAAAGAATGGATGTGGATGTATGTGAAAGAATGGATGTGGATTTGTATGTGAAAGAATGGATGTGGATGTATGTGAAAGAATGGATGTGGATGTGTATGTGAAAGAATGTGATGTGATGTAAAGAGATGTGATGTGACATGAATATATGTGGATGTGAAGTGATAGATATGAATGTATGGATAGATGTGGGTAGTCATACATGTGAACGATTGGATGGATGTGGATGAATGAGATGAGATGTGTATGAATGAGACATGATGTGGATGTGATGTAATGTGGATGGGATGAATGAGATATGATGTAGATAGATGTGATGTGATGTAATGTGGATAGAACATATGTGATGGGATGGTTATGAGAATGAATGTGATGGATATGAATGAATGTGATGTGATGGATGTGAATGGATGGAGGTGATGTGATGTGAAATGGATAGATGTGAGTGAATGAGATGTGATGTGATGTGAATGAATGAGATGTGATGTGAAATAGATGTGATGTAAATTGGGATAGATGTGAATAGATGATATGTGATGTGATGTGATGTGAAATGGGATAGATGTGAATAAATGAGATGTGATGTGAAATGAGATAGATGTGAATGAATGAGATGTGATGTGAATGGATGAGATGTGAATTGGGATAGATGTGAATGAATGAGATGTGAGGTGAAATGGATGTGATGTGATGTGATCGGGGTAGATATGAATGGATGAGATGTGAATGAATGTGATGTGATGAGATGTGGATATGGGTAGATGCGAGTGGATGAGATCTGATGAGGATAAATGAGATGTGATGTGATGAGATGTGGATATGGGTAGATGCGAGTGGATGAGATGCCAGTGGATGAGATCTGATGAGATGCGATTGGCTGAGATCTGATGAGGATAAATGAGGAAAGATGTGATGAGATGGAAAATGATGTGATTGGATGAGAATGGGAATACATATGAAATGGATGTGGACTAAATAATGTGGATTAATGTGGAACAATGTGGATTGATGTGGATTGATGTGGAATAATGTGGAAAGACGAGAGTTCATTATAGAAACTGTATTTATGACCTGTTTTTAAATGTCTGTTTTATGTCAAGGATGTCGGGGAAGCATTTTGACCGTCTTATGAATGAGGTCGTGGAGACCTAACTGATAAAGTTACAAGAGCTGACAGAGAGTCAACGGAGGACGTCTCGTGTAGCAAGGTCACAGCGGCTGAGGTCTTGACTAGCCTCGTTTGATTTAAATGGTGAGCTTCCAGTACAGTGGATGAGGGACCAAGGAAGCGGCCTATGAGTGAAGCGCTAGGTGACATGCGAAGGATCCTAGAGGGTGCTGACCATACAGTGCTCGGGCTTTGGGTCACCGAAGATACCCACACGTGCATCGGGGAAGATATTGGAACAAGGAGTAAGAGTTGTTGTTTGAATGCGGGCATGGATCTGCTTGATTGACCTTGTTGGTCCTCAACGGATGAGTCCATGGCTCTTCTATATGGATTTGTTGGTTGATCCTGCTGATCTTCAATGGAGATTCCATTTTGATTTTTATAAGTGAATATATTGCCAGGTACTATGAGCTAGGAACTATCAAAAAGGCCCCTGAGTAGACAAGTGGTGAGCGTTCTGGTTGCCAATGATGCCATAGGTACACCGAGATGAAGGAATGATTATTTCACTATGGTTTCATTAAATGATTGTTTTGACAACTGAATCTGTGAAAAAGGCAATTTCATATTGGGTGTGTAAGTAGTACGACTAGTTTTAAGTTTGCATGAATATCTGACTAGGGAGCGTGGGAACTCTTTTCCCTGGTACCCCCGAGACAAAACCTAACAAATTCCTAATTGGATCCCATCACTATAGTGGTTGGGCGGTTGTAGGCTGGACTGATGGATCCCTAAAAAGAGACTCAATTCTGTTATGGTACGATAGATGAAGTAAATCCTGGATAGAAATTGTTCTAATGGAAAAGAATCAACGGCTGTGCCTCTCAATGAGGAAAAAAGCGTTGGTCTCTATGATCCAAGTGCAAGTCTTTTCCTTGATCTAATCGGTATCAAAGTAGAAAAGCCTACTAAATGGAAATAGAATGTGGAATGGATGGGATAAGATGTAAACGGGATGCGATAGGATGGATGTGATAAGATGTAAATGGGATGTGATAGGATGTGGTGTAATAAAAATGAATGTGGATGAGATGTGAAGTAAATGGATGTGGATGTGAATGATGAGATGAGAATGAGAAGAGAGGATGTGTGAAAGGGTGAGATGGAAAGTAAATGGATGTGGATGTATATGTGATGAAAATGGATGTGAATGTGTATGTGAAGAATGGATGTGGATGTGTATGTGATGAAAATGGATGTGAATGTGTATGTGAAGAATGGATGTGGATGTGTATGTGAAAGAATGGATGTGGATGTATGTGAAAGAGTGGATGTGGATGTGTATGTGAAGAATGGATGTGGATGTATGTGAAAGAATAGATGTGGATGTGTATGTGAAAGAATGGATGTGGATGTGTATGTAAAAGAATGGATGTGGATGTATGTGAAATAATGGATGTGGATGTGTATGTGAAAGAATGGATGTGGATGTGTATGTGAAAGAATGTGATGTGATGCAAAGAGATGTGATGTGACATGAATATATGTGGATATGAAGTGATAGATATGAATGTAAGGATAGATGTGGGTAGTCGTACATGTGAACGATTGGATGGATGTGGATGAATGAGATGAGATGTGTATGAATGAGACATGATGTGGATGTGATGTAATGTGGATGGGATGAATGAGATATGATGTAGATAGATGTGATGTGATGTAATGTGGATAGAACGTATGTGATGGGATGGTGATGAGAATGAATGTGAAGGATATGCATGAATGTGATGTGATGGATGTGAATGGATGGAGGTGATGTGATGTGAAATGGATAGATGTGAGTGAATGAGATGAGATGTGATGTGAATGAATGAGATGTGATGTAAATTGGAATAGATGTGAATGGATGATATGTGATGTGAATGAATGTGATGTGATGTGATGTGAAACGGGATAGATGTGAATGAATGAGATGTGATGTGAATGGATGAGATGTGATGGGATGTGAATTGGGATAGATGTGAATGAATGAGATGTGAGGTGAAATGGATGTGATGTGATGTGGATCGGGGTAGATATGAATGGATGAGATGTGAATGGATGAGATGTGAATGAATGTGATGTGATAAGATGTGGATATGGGTAGATGCGAGTGGATGAGATCTGATGAGGATAAATGAGGAAAGATGTGATGAGATGAAAAATGATGTGATTGGATGAGAATGGGAATACATATGAAATGGATGTGGATTAAATAATGTGGAACAATATGGATTGATGTGGAACAATGTGGAAAGACGAGAGTTCATTATAGAAACTGTATTTATGACCTCTTTTTTAATGATTGTTTTATGTCAAGAATGCTGGGGAAGCATTTTGACCATCTTGTGAATGAGGTCGTGGTGGAGACCTAACTGATAAAGTTGCAACAGCTGGACGGAGAGTCAACGGAGGATGTCTTGTGTAGCAAGGTCGCGGCCGAGGTCTTGACTAGCCTCGGTTTGATTTAAATGGTGAGCTTCCGATATGGTGGATGAGGGACCAAGGAAGCGGCCTATGAGTGAAGCGCTAGGTGACCTATGAAGGATCCTAGAGGGTGCTGACCATACGGTGCTCGGGCTCTGGGTCGCCGAAGATACCCACACATGCGTCGGGGAAGATATTGGAACAAGGAGTAAGAGTTATTTTCTGAATTCGGTCATGGATCTGGTTGATTGACCTTGCTGGTCCTTAACAGATGAGTCCATGGCTCTTTTATATGGATCTATTGGTTGATCTTGCTGATCTTCAACGGAGATTCCATTTTGATTTTTATAAGTGAATATATTGCCGGGTACTGTGAGCTAGGAACTATCGAAAAGGCCCCTGAGTAGACAAGTGGTGAGCGTTCTGGTTGCCAATGATGCCATAGGTACACCAATGATGCCATAGGTACACCGATGAAGGAATGATGATGATCAGTGACACTATGGTTTCATTAAATGATTGTTTTAAAGACAGTTGAATTTGTGAAAAAGGCAATTTCATATTGGGTGTGTAAGTAGTGTGACTAGTTTTAAGTTTGCATGAATATTCGGCTAGGGGGCCTGGGAACTCTTTTCCCGGTACCCGAGACAAAACCTAACCAAATTCCTAATTGGATCCCATCACTACAGTGGTTGGGCGCACGGTTGTAGGCTAGACTGATGGATCCCTAAACTGAGACTCAATTCTGTTATGGTACGATAGATGAAGTAAATCCCGGATAGAAATTGTTCTATGGAAAAGAATCAACGGCTGTGCTCTCAATGAGGAAAAAAGCATTGGTCTCTATGATCCAAGTGCAAGTCTTTTCTTTGATCTAACCATGGGACTTACGGGTTCGGTCGGATCAGTTCAGTTAGTTAAGGCTCCTGACTACATTAGAGTAAAAATATCCGTGGAGGAATCGCCCGTGCATTCCGAGTGAGGGAAGTTTTTTCTGGGTTCGAACCGAAGGATTAGTCTCTTGTTTGTCCGGATATCTGTGGGGGCGAGGCCCCGAGTGAGAGACCCTGCCCCACGCAAGAAGTGCTACTTCCACTACTAGCACCCCTGAATTCGTTACGCGGAGGGGACAAGGATCTTTCATGTTTGATTCGCTCCTACCTTTATTTAATGGAGGGCAACCATATGTAGAGCAATTGAATGCTTAACCAAGTGCTAAAACTTAGCCTGCAAATCAGCCTTTTGATGAGGCAATTATTGAGGATGTAGTGGGTGAGGAGAGAGCAGCCATAGAAGAATCTAGAGGCATATGTCAAAATAGGTTGTGCAGACATTGAGAGATAGCAAGTTGGCAGCTCCTTTACCTTGCAGAACTCGTGTAGGTTCTCATTATGCAGATTATTATCATGTGGATCATGTTCTCATTTCTACTTTATGTAATGAGGAGGAACCTATTTCCTTTGAGGAAGCACAAGATGATGATCATTGGATGCATGCTATGCAAGATGAGTATAACTCTATACTCAAGAATGACACCTGGTATTTGACAGATCTACCTCATGGCAAGAAGGCCATTGGTACTAAGTGGGTTTACAAGTTAAAACACAAAGTAGATGGTAGCATTGATCGCTACAAGGCCAGACTTGTTGCAAAGGGGTATGCCCAACAAAAGGGCATTGATTATGATGAGACCTTTGCACCCACATCTCGCATCATGACTACCATTAGGCGTCTCATTGCTTTGGTAGCACATCATGGGTGGAATGTACATCAGTTGGACATTAAGATTGCATTCTTGAATGGTGATTTACATGAGGAGATGTATGTATCGTAGCCTCTTGGTTTTGTTGTGAAAGGAGAAGAGTCTAAAGTATGCAGTTTGAAAAAGGCTCTTTATGGCCTCAAGCAGGCTCCTAGAGCATGGTATGAGAAGATTCATACATACTTAGTTATAAATGATTTTTGCAACAGTCTAACAGAGAGTACCCTCTATGTGAAGAGGAGTAAGTCCACTAGTGGGTTTTGATTTTGCCTTGGTGATTTATGTATATCATAGCTCAAAATCAATATGCATCTTTCTATGCATAGAATTTAAATCTAATGAAAATCACTCTTTTATAATAAAAAAATAATCAATATGCATCTTTCTATGCATAGAAAGAATTTAAATTTAATGAAAATCACTTTTATAATAAAAAATAATCAATATGCATCTTTCTATGCATAGAATTTAAATCTAATGAAAATCACTCTTATATAATAAAAAAATAATCAATATGCATCTTTCTATGCATAGAATTTAAATCTAATATCTGTCTGGACATCTCAACCCTAATCAATGGGTCGGACCAAGTTAATGGAGTTAAGCAATCTTATCTAATATCTGTCTGGACATCTCAACCCTAATCAATGGGTCAGACCAAGTTAATGGAGTTAAGCAATCTTATCCATACAGAGCTTTGAAAGGGCTCATCCCAATACTTCTGTGATAAGAAGCATTGTAGGCGAACTCGACTAGGTGCAGATAGCTTAGCCACTTCTTGGGTTCCCTGCCACAGCATGACCGAAGTATATCTTCGATTACTTGGTTTACCCTTTCTGTTTGACCATCGGTCTCAGGGTGGTAAGCTGTGTGCTGAGATCCAAGAAAGTTCCTACTGCTTCAAAAAATGCAGTCTAGAATCTTGACGTGAATTTGGGATCGTGATCACTTACTATTTTTCTGGGTAGGCCATGCAATCTGAAGACTTCTTTGAGGAACATTCTAGCCACATCCACTGTAATGTAGGTTTCTTTTACTGGAATCAGATGGGCAACTTTGGTTAGTCTATCAACTACCACGAAGATGTTGTAACCTGATTACACTAAAGGTAATCCAGTAATAAAATCCATACTGATGCATTCCCACTTCATCTGGGGGATGTCTAATGGATGTAGCTTCCCGAGCATTTTTACTCTCTCGGCCTTGACTTTTTGACAGGTCAGACATCGACGTACATGATTAAGCACATCCTTTTTTAGACGTACATGATTAAGCACATCCGTTTTTAGACCAAGCCAAAAGAAGCTTTTCTTCACGGACATGTAGGTTTTAATGAAACCTGGATGTCCTGCAATAAGGCTCTCATCATGGGCTTCATTCAGAATTTGACCCTTAGTTCCCTCATCATTGGGAATGCATAGCCTGCAATTATAATACATAATTCCATCATCAAGACTGTACCCTTGAACTCAGTTAAACTCCTGTGGAGTTTTGCTTTCTTGCATAAGTAGGGTAGCAATAGGGCCAATAGGAGTCGAGACTAAGGTCAATATTGGATTAGACCTTACAATGGCTTTGCATCCCTTATTTTTAAAGCTATAACCATTGTTAGGTCTCCATAAGGGATTCTAAACTTTCAGCATATTCTATGACTAAGGAATTTAGGCCTTTAAGACCTTAATACCTATCTAGATTAACTAGATACATAGGTCTAACTACCTCTCTTTCTCTCTCATAAAGTTTATCTGGATTAAGCCTTTATCCTCAAGGTCTTCTTTGGTCTAATCTCCAAACTAAGGAGGAAAAATTCCACTTATAAATTTGGTTTAAGGGTCTTATTCTTTCTCTAAATGAGATCCACTTCACCATTTTTCATCCTTTAATTTTAACTTAAGGAAATCACCAAAATCGTTTTCTAAAGGAGGAGAATTTAACATCAACCTTTTGAACACAATATCCTTTCTAGAGAGAGATAATTTCTAAAGAAATATTCTCCCTCTAAAACTATTTAACCATTTGTTCCTATAATTCTAAGGGTTCTAATTCTAAGCACTTCTCAAATAAGAGGCATCCATTTCTATATTGTCTATTTAGTCTAAGATTTGCTAAGGTAGACATTACCTTATATACATCTAATATCTTTTCTCTCTCTAGATTGAGCTTTTCTCTCACTAGATTTTTTGCCCATTTAATTACTTATTAGCTTACTGAAAATTTCAAGCGTAATTTTCTAAAATTACTTTTAATTTCAAGTCTCAATTCACCATCTTGGTTTACTAATAGATCTACCCCTATCTAGACTTAATTGCACCGAGTTAATGCACACTTGTGAACATTTGTGCACATAGATGCACATGTCATCTTCTTTTATAAGATGTTAATCTAGGCTTAACTTGCATCAATTTTACACATAGCTCCTACTCCTAAATATATTTTTATTTGAGCATCTCCTCCAGTCTTCTCTATCTAGCCTTGCTACGTTAGCTATCCTATGCAATAAATGAGATGAATGACCAATATCTTCTCTAATTCAAGGTCTAGGTTACTCATCTAGCTAGGGACACTTTGAGGTTAATAACATGTAAATTAGAGGGTCAAGGGGGGTACACTGTTTACACAAGGTGCACACCCTATCAATTAATTATGGATTAAGGTTTAGGGTAATTTCTCAAATTCTACACCAAGGTCAATTTCACTAGCATAAAGAATAAGGTTCTATACCAACTAACTTCCCATTAGAATATACATCCTAAGGTTCTATACCAACTAACTTCCCATTAGAATATACATCCTAAGGTTCACATATAGAAAGGCCTCACTTATTTAATTCTATGCAATTTCTCTTTTACAAAGAACTAAATATTCAAGGGGACATGATTATTCTCTAGGAAATTTATTGAATTCAAAGAACAGGATTGATAATGATAATCTATGAGCCAAACTATGTATTTTGACCAATTTAAAGCACATATATAGTCAAAGAAGCCTAGAGAAAAGCTTGCTTGTACTTTTAGAGCTCCTAGCCATCAAAGAATTCATGAAATTGCATATATATATATATATATATATATATATATATATATATATATATATATATATTCAAAGAAGCCTAGAGAAAAGCTTGCTTGTACTTTTAGAGCTCCTAGCCATCAAAGAATTCATGAAATTGCATATATATATATATATATATATATCTTGCTTGTACTTTTAGAGCTCCTAGCCATCAAAGAATTCATGAAATTGCATATATATATATATATATATATATATATATATATATATATATATATATATATATATATATATATATATATATATATATATATATATATGCAATTTCATGAATTCTTTGATGGCTAGGAGCTCTAAAAGTACAAGCAAGCTTTTCTCTAGGCATATATATATATATATATATATATATGCAATTTCATGAATTCTTTGATGGCTAGGAGCTCTAAAAGTACAAGCAAGCTTTTCTCTAGGCTTCTTTGACTCTTCTCCACTTCCTTTTATCTAGTGGATCAAGCTTGGATTGATGAAGGAGCACTATAGGCTTGCCGTTGGGAGGCCGTTGGTCTCACTACTTTACCTATTAAATTGTGATTGTACTCTTGTCCCAATCATGCACCCTAGGCAATGATGAGATCTAGCACCTAACTGCACTTTATGACACCCTAATCCTATTGAAAGTTATAACTAATGGATGAGCATGTGAAAAGCCTAGATTAGATATGTTTAATGATAATTATCCTCTCCTAATAAAAAACTCATGAATTTGACTCTTGGGGGGAGGGTTTATACACCAACTAGCCCCTATGTAAGCCTAACTAGCCCTCTGCCAAGTGGCTAGTTTGCATTGTGGGCTCAACTAGTTAATGATGTGGGCTAGAGCCTCATAGGGGTTGAGTTTGGGTGATTCTCAATGGTGGCTAAATTAGTTAATTATATGTTGTGGTGTGCTAGACTAAGGCTTATAAATTTGCATGGGCCTACATACACCAAAGGCAACTATTAGCGATATGCATGATATCCCACTTTAAAAAAAACAACTTACCACTTACCACTCTTGATTTCTGTACATGGGTTTTTCAACTTTCCACCTAACAAATCCACCCTTGGTATTTCACCATTTCATGGTTTTGGAACCTTAGAACTTTAGGAGATTTTATTAATTAATGTGCACACTCCTTGCTTAAGGGTAATCTTTAACTATTTTCTTGGGGATAACCATAATATTTTATGTGTGATATTGTCCCTCTCTCCCATATTTATATGTATTAGAAAAAGTGCCTGCTTTCCAAAAACATAATACCAAAAACAAAGCACAAGTAAGTGCTTTTGAGTTTATGAGCATGCGAGCTCTACAAAAAATATAGCAAGCATTAATATAAAGTCTTGAGCCTACCAAAAGTATAAAATACTATTTGGTATGTATAAAGGTATGAGGCTTTAGCCTTTCAAAAATATAGATGCCTAAATATGAAACCATAAAACGTGTTCACGAGTCTTCTAAAATATTCCATAATGATCCATGTTCCACCCACAATTAACATATAATCCGCCACTCAATCATTACCTTCATCCAAAATAATATTAGTCAGTATACATAGGTGATTAAACACATTAATCCTCACCATATCATACCAGGAAAAAATTTTGAAATCACATAAAATTTTCTTGAATGATTTTAGCCCTTGATTATGGATTTGCTCTATGGGTTGAGTTTATCAATTCTAAGACTAGGAGGTTGGAGCCCTTGCCATACTAATCACATCCATACGGCTTAATTATCGAGGGATTAAGAATTGAGGAAAGTGATTTTGCAAAAGAGGGTGGTTTTTTGGTTTTGAAAAAGTTGGTATTAAACCCAACCCTTGATCTTGATCTTGATCCAATGTCATAAACCATCTAAGCTTTATCAAAAGGTTTTTATAGCCTTCTTCTCTTTCTCCTTTGGATTTTTTTTGATGTCCTCTCTTTGCCCAAGCACTTGTCCCCTTGTTGCAGCTTTTTGCAGGCCCTTCTTCTTCTCGTGATATTTCTCATTGATTTGTTTGAAGCTTTAAAATTCCAAAAATTAAACCTTTGGCCTTCTTTGCACCAAGTAAATTGCTTAAACCTTGATTTTTGATTTTTTATCCTTCAGTGGTCCCTAAAGCTATGATACCCCAGTGTCAAGAAATTTTCTTCAAAAATCCTTCTCCTTGAGTGGTCCCCAAAGCTTTGACACTGCTGTCATGACCTTAAGACACTTGGAGAAGGAAACTCTAAATTCTCTACAAAAAAATTAGAGCATAACATATATTTGCACAAATTAAAGCATAAACCTTAATAAACCAAATAAAATAAACAAGAGAGAGATAGAGAATAGAATAGAAGTCATTGTCAACACAAGAGCAGGTTGAATCTCCCTTGGGTAGAGTGTGGCCCTTGTACCACTCTCCCATATTTATATGAAGTGCTTTTAAGTTTATGAGCATGCAAGCTCTACAAAAATATAGCAAGCATTAATATAAAGTCTTCAGCACACCAAAAATATAAAATACTATTTGGTATGTACAAAGGTATGAGGCCTTAGCCTTACAAAAATATATATGCCTGAATATGAAACCATAAAAGGTGTTCACATGTCTTCCAAAATATCCCATAATGGTCACCTGCAATTAACACATAATCTATCACCTAATCATTGCCTTCATTCAAAATAATATTAGTCAATGCACATAGCTGATTAAACACATTAATCCTGACCATATCATACCAGTACACACAACTTGATTAGACACATTAATCTTGGTAAATGTTATAAATAAAAGGCGCATCCAAAATAAAATATTTCAAAATAAAATAATGGGCATCCCCAAAGAGGTTACGACCAACATATATCTTTCTTAATTGATTGCATCTGATAATTTATCTCATCCATTATCTAATTTTGAGACTTCCACTTTGATTAAGGGATTTTACTAATTAAAGGGTATAAGATATTCTTGTCCATCTCATAATACCAGTGCCTTAAACAGGCTCATACTAATACTTCGATGGTGAGAAGCATTATAGGCAAATTCTACTAGATGAAGATAGTTCAACCATCTCTTTAGCTCATGATCACAAAAGGCTCTAAGAGTGTTTTTAATAACCTGATTGACCCTCTCTGTCTGACCATCAGTCGTCTCAGGATGATAAGCTGTGCTTAAATCAAGTGAAATTCCAATTGTCCCTAAAAAAAGTATGTCCAAAATCTAGAGGTGAATTTGGCATCTCAATCAACTGAGGATTCTATGCAATTCATAAAGTCGAAATATTTCACACACAGAAATACCTTGGCTATATGCAATGCTGTAAAGGTCTTCTCTACTAGAATCAAATGTGTCAACCTATCAACCACTACAAATATAGAATCATAGGTTGCATTTACTAATGGTAGACTAGCGATAGAGTCCATACTTATACATTCTCATTTCATATGTGGAATATTGAGGGAATGCAACTTTCCAAGCATTTTCACTCTTTTAGCTTTAATCTTTTGACATGTAAGGCATTTTTGTACATGATTTAATACATCTCTTTTTAATCTAAGGCCAAAAGTAGCTCCTCTTAACTACCATGAATGTATTTATATATCCAGGATGTCCAAGGATAAGGCTATCATGAGCTTTGACTACGATGCTTCTTTTGAAATCACTCTTTTGAGGGACACACGCACTATTATTAAAATATAAATAACTGTCTTCAAACCTATATCCCTCAACTTTTCTTAAATCTTAATAAGTCTTGCTCTCCTGCTTCAACAAAGCTATAATCGCGGTATGTCTTGATCTCCTCTTTCATCTCAGCAACAAGTTAGGGGTTAGAAAGCATAGTTATCGCTAACAAAGAAACAAAACCTTGCAACTAAGGGCGTCAGCAACTACATTCTCCTTCCCAAGCTTGTACTACTTTATCTCAAAGTCAAACTCTTGCAAAGTTTGCATCTATCTTCTTTGATACATGTTGGGATCCTTTTGGGTAAAAATCCATTTTAGACTTTTATGATATGTCACTAGAGTGAATCTCTAACCAAGCAAGTAGTGCCTCAATAATTTCAATGCACAAGTAACAACTAAAAGTTCCAGGTCATGATACATTCTCCTTCCCAAGCTTGTACTACTTTATCTCAAAGTCAAACTCTTGCAAAGTTTGCATCTATCTTCTTTGATACATGTTGGGATACTTTTGGGTAAAAATCCATTTTAGACTTTTATGATATGTCACTAGAGTGAATCTCTAACCAAGCAAGTAGTGCCTCAATAATTTCAATGCACAAGTAACAACTAAAAGTTCCAGGTCATGATTTGTATAATTTCACTCATGAGGCTTCAACTTTTGAGACTCGTAATAAGCCACAGGTCGGGGCCGTCTTGAATAAGAATTCCCCCAGTTACAAATCCACTTACATGTATAATACCCTCAAAGGGTTTGCCAAACTCTAGCAATTTTAGCACGGCGTTAGTTAAAAGCACTTTGACACATTGGAGTACAAAATCCTTTAAAAAATATTTAAAGCCAAATTACAAGCCTTGCTAGCAACAAGAGGGCCACCAACAAATACCATCTAGGCATATATAAAAGATGAATGCATGCATCGTCTTGAAGTAGGCAAGAGTACACATTCGAATGTTATGTTTATACATATTAGTGATTGGGTCGTCCAAAGTCAGAATGTCCCAAAATCATTAGGAGCCATAGTTAGAGAAGGTGTCCAGCATTGATTAGGGATGGGTTGATACTTGGGTTCAAGAATGCAAAAAGCTACAGAAGGGCATATGGGGTGGGGCACAAGGGAGAATGCCATATGAAGCACCCCTAAGGCCCGTTACACATATCCCATCGCCCATGTATGGGTGGGGGAGATTGCCTACCCATGAATTATGGGCGGTGGATACCCCCACCACATCAGCATGGGCAGGCAGGGGTATGGCCATGTGTAAATGGGCCTAAGCCAACGTTAAAGCACCCCTAAGCAAAGGTCATTAATAATCAGTCCTGAAGTTTATGAATAAAATGGTGTGACAGGCATCAAGAACAAAATGTTTACTATCCTTGGTATTGTGTGTGTTCTGTGATATGGATAGGAGAGCCACAAGGCACATGGTCATCCAAGAGCCTCAGAAGGAGGAGTCAGAGCTAGCCAAGCAGGAGGAAGAGGAGGTGGAGTGGATCCGGCCTCAGCCTAGCAAGAACACAGAAACCCAGGAACCCTTCATGGGCATGAAGGTCCACCGACGCCGATCCTCCATGTACCGCCAGTACAGAGGCGACTACCTCAACGTCCCCTCCAACCAGCAGATCGTCAAGCTTCTCACCAAGTAAGGTCAGCATCATGTGCCTCCTTATCCAGGTTGTGTACGGCAATCAAGCCTCCGTGTTTAGCTTGTGTACGGCAACGTAACCCTATGATGGTTGTATGGGCTTCGTTTTGTTTTAGTTTGTGTACGGCAATCATATGATGGGTTCATAGTGTGTGTACGGACTTTGTTGCATTTTGGGAAGGTGAGGCTTTCTATGGAGTACTTATTAGCCCTTGTTGCCCCATTGATGATATGGATGAGTGTCGCCCCTTCGTGTCCAGTAGTGTCATGAATGATGTGGACGATGAGCATAAATTCCCCCCCTCCCCCCAAAAAAAGATAATTTCATTAGTTAAAGAAAAAGCTTGCCAGAGCGGCAGAGTACAAACACACTATAAAAATGTAGTCAATATATACAAAATACATGAAAGGGGGAGATCCCTCCATGCTTGGCTGCTCTCGGAGGGAGGTTACATCAGAGGGGGAGGAGGGAAAAGCCATACTACTCCTCCGTACCTAGAAAGGAAGTTTTTGTTGGGGTCCAACTGCGAATGCATGCTTCTTGCCTTTGTTGCATGCACTCCGACTTGTTGATCAAGCGTTCGAATTGGCCACTCAGTGTGTGAATGAGATCCACCCATGTGGCTTGGATGATCTCCATAGGTGGGGTAGTCACTCATCAATGGTCTTGCTTTAGCAAGCATGCAAGGTGTGAAAAAGTTGCTAAGTTGCTGATGAGCTCCCATTGTTGGCCACCACGGTCCATCATGCTTGGATATGTCACACACGGGGATATGATGTCAACAATGTATGCGTTATTCACCACCATGCTTGAATAATGGTAATCTTGTTGTTTCCTAAAATAATGATAATGCGATCAAGATCAATGATGCTTTAACAATGGTTATTGCTCTCCCATTGTTGGCCACCACGGTCCATCATGCTTGGATATGTCACATAGGGATATGATGTCAACGATGTATGCATTATGCTTGAATAATGGTAATCTTGTTGTGGGCAAAAATAATGATAATGTGAACAAAATCAATGATGCTTTAACAATGGTTACTGCGCAGTATTAAGTATGATGTATACATGTAGTATCGATGATGATGTAGATGTGAACAATGTTAATGACACTTCAATAATGGTTGATGTCTAGCATCATTGAGCATCCAGCTTCCAGTGGTTGTCAATAATGATGTAAGATGTGTATGGTGTCTTGGATACCTTGATCTAACAATGGTTAATGATGATGAGAAGTACAAGCATCAGTGATGATCTCTAGTTTGCACCATGCTTTAACCGTACTTTGCCCAGTTTGTCTAGCACCAGTGATGTTAAGGTTGAGTACTCACCATGCTAAGCAATGTTTGGCCTTGCTAATTCTCATAGCTACTCTCAGGTTATCGCATGACTAGAAGTTGTGGGGGATTATCCCATATACAAGAGCATGGGAAGTCGAACAGCCATATATAGGGTGTGGTGGCACCTTGTCATAGATATTTCCTCCGGTCGGGCTTTTGGGGGGGGGAGCAATGGCTAGGAGATGGGAGCCTAGCCATCGACATTGCTCAGTGTCCTAGGGTGGTGTGCGTATTGTTGCTGCTTGACTTTGACATGGTATTAGAGCTCGGCTTGTGTGGTCCTCAGCGGTCCTAATCTTTGTTTGATCGAGGTGCTCGAATTGAAGAGGGTGTTGGAGGTGGCAATTCTCGTAGCTACTCTTGGGTTATCGCATGTAACACGCGGAAGCTCTGGGAGTCTTCTTTCAGCCCTAAACACTACTGGAAACATGCTGATGCAAAATGCAGACATGAAGAGAGAGTAGAGAGAGAGAGAGATTGTCACATGCACTTTGCACTCAGTGCATGGTGACAAACTGGCTCATCATCAGCAGTGTAACAGTTGTATAGTATAAGAACCCCGTAGTATGATATTTGTCATACGTCGTGACCCCATTGTACATCCTCAGTCTAGGATAAGTCAGGCACGAGCTACGTAGGTCATTCCTCAACCTTAGCGGGTCAGTCAATCAGTCAAGTCCCTTAACCCACTTGGAGAGAATCATTCATGCATGTAGAGTCAGTAGAAGCCTTAGTGTAAGATTCCTCCCCCAAGCCCTCATGATGTTGAGTATCTTCCCCTGTAATTCATTCCCCTCTTCAGAAATATAAAAGATCTTGTTTCTACCTGTTTTGGCCTAGAGAGAGAAAATATTCTAGAGAGATAATATTCAGATTTTAAATATTTTTGGATAGAAAAATACCTCATCTTATTAAAATAAGTTCCCTTGAAACAGAAGTTCAAAAAGATTTTCAAAAGGTGCATTAGAAATTAAGTATAATCTGTTCAAGAGGCATTATCCTAGGGGTGAAGATTTTTTTCAAAATTTTAAATTGAGGTTCCTATGGACCAATAAGATTCATCCAAATGTAGAGAGGAGATAAATAGAAGAATAAAAGGAAAATCCCCCAAAAATGAGTAAATACTCACATAAGATGAAGAGTTGACTAAGGACAAGGTTAATAGTTAAAAAAGAGAGATATTTAGGTGAAATGATGCATTTTTGACACCTCTGCATGGGGGAATTTCCCTCATGAAGAGGGCGCCTATTTCACATGCTTGAATGAGTTTTAAACTCCCAAATAATGAGATATTTTTATCTCTCCTCTCTCTGTTTCAACTAGATCCAAAAAGTGACCAAAATTGACCCAAAAATGGTCAAAAATTGACCAAACTGATCTGGAAAATTCTAGAATCAGGTTGCTTGGTTAGAGGCTCACTTTTTCCTATAAATAGAAGCCCTTCCCTTTGTTGAAACTTAATAGTGTTTTATGCACTATTACTCTGCTCCTCCCAAGCCAAGAACTGTGAATTTATTAATTCACTAGTTTTTGACATTTCCCTCTTCCAAAGATTGGTGGCCACTCTTGTAACAAACAAGAGTTGAACCCTCAAACCATCAAGCCAAAGGAAAGCTCCAAGAAATTATGTAAGTAGAGATTCTTGTATTTTTCTTTATTGATTTTATGTTTTTCTAATGTTTATGATTGTTTGAAGTGATAAATGGATGTTATGCCTTCCCCCCTCTCTTCTTAGAATCAACCCTTCTTTATCCTAGTTAAGTGCAAATTGATGGAATTAAACTTTTTATAATGTTTTCTCTTTTATAAGTGAATTTTGATTAGGATAGATTACTTTAAATCAATTAGAGTTAATTTTTAAGATAAAATTAAGTAGAAAAAATTGAAAAATGGTCAGCCATACAAAGAAGGTTATGGCAAAATTTTTGGAAATAAGAATTATCTTTTATTATGCTAAAAGAGTAATTCCTATCAATTCTATACTCTAAAAGTGTCATTTTCATGCATATTGATTATTATTATTCTTATGTATAAAGGAATAATTTTTTTTAATTGTAAAAGTGTTACTTTTATCATAATTGATTTTCATGTATAGAGGTATGCATAAAAGATTATTATTTTATTGTAAAAGTGTTACTTTTATCATAATTGATTTTCATGCATAGAGATATGCATAAAAGATTATTATTTTATTGTAAAAGTGTTACTTTTATCATAATTGATTTTCATGCATAGAGGTGTGCATAAAAGATTGATTTTTTATTGTAAAAGTGTTACTTTTATCATAATTGATTTTCATGCATAGAGGTATGCATAAAAGATTATTATTTTATTGTAAAAGTGTTACTTTTATCATAATTGATTTTCATGCATAGAGCTATGCATAAAAGATTATTATTTTTGTAAGATCCCTGTTCCCACCGAGCAACAGATTCAGGATACTAGCAGCGGAAGTAGCACTTCTTGCGCGGGACAGGGGTCCCACATTCGGGGCCTCACCCACGGATATCCGGATAAGAGACTATTCCGTCGGTTGTTCCAAAACCGAACCTGGAAAAACTTTCTTTACCAGAAAGCACGGGCGATTCCACCACGATAACTTTTTACTCTAACGTAGTCAAGATCATTTCTGATCGAGCTGATCTAATTACATCTATAAGATACTTGGTCAGATCAAGGGAGAAACTTGCACTTGGATCATTGGGATCAACGCTTTTTTCCCCATTCAAGAGGCACAGCCGTTGATTCCTATCCATAGAACAGTTACTGTCCGAGATTTATTTTATCTATCGTAAAAACAAAAGTTTGAGTCTCGATTTACGGATCCATCATTTAGTCCAGCCTAACCCCATCCAGTCCCATGGATTAGCCAACCGCCCAACCACTGTAGTGATGGGATCCAATTAAGAATTTGGTTAGGTTTTGTCCCGGGTACCAAGGAAAAGAGTTCCAAGGCCCCCTAGCCGGATGTTCATGCAAAAATAAAACTAGTCACACCACTCACACACCCAATATGAAATTACCTTTTCACAGATTCAACCAGTTTAAAACAATCCTTTAATAAAACCATAGTATCACTGATCACAATCTTCCAATTTATCCGGTTGATTCTTAAATTTCCCATCATTCCTTCATCAGAGTATCTATGGCATCATTGGCAACTAGGACGCTCACCACCTGTCCACACAGGGGCCGTTTCCTAATCCCTAGCCCATAATACTCGGCAATATAATCTCTTATCAAGATGGACTCTCGTTGAAGATCAGCAAGATCAACCAACAGATCCATATAAAGAGCCATGGACTCATCCATTGAAGACCAGCAAGGTCAATCAACCAGATCCATGCCCGATTTCAGAAAACAACTCCTACTCTTGTTCCAATATCTTCCTCGACGCACGCGTGGGTATCCTAGGTGACCCAGAGCCCGAGCACCGTATGGTCAGTACCCTCTAGGATCCTTCGCAGGTGACCTAGCGCTTCACTCATAGGCCGCTTCCTTGGCCCCTCATCCACCGTACTACCGGAAGCTCACCATTTTAATCGCACCGAGGCTGGTCAAGACCTCGGCCGACCTTGCTACGCGAGACGTCCTTCATTGACTCTCCGTCAGCAGTTGCAACTTTATCAGTTAGGTCTCCACGACCTTAATCACAAGACGGTCAAAATGCTCCCCCAGCATTCTTGACATAAAACAGTCATTTACAAACAGCATTTACAAACAGTTTACAATACAATTTCTATTTTAACTTTCATTTTTCTACATTATCCCTCATCAATCTACATTACTTATTCCATATTCCATTTATATGTATACTCATCCCATCACATCATTTTCCATCTCATCACTTCAGATTCCTTCACATCACATATCATATATTCACATCCATACATCCACATCTACATCCATACATCTATTTTCACATCCACATCTACATGCACATTCATGCATCCACATCCATACATCCGCATCTACATGCACATTCACATCCATACATCCACATCTATATGCGTACATTCACATCTACATGCATACATCCACATCTCTATGCATACATCCACATCCACATTCACATTCACCTCCATACATCTACATCTACATGCATACATCCACCTCCACATTCACATCCACATCTATACATCTACATCTACATGCATACATCCACCTCCACATCTACATCCACATCTACATCTACATGCATACATCCACCTCCACATCCACATCTACATCTATACATCTACATCTACATGCATACATGCACATCTCCATTCACATCTACATCTATACATCTACATCTACATGCATTCATGCACCTCCACATCCACATCTACAATGTACATCTATACATCTACATCTACATGCATAATAAAATTCTTTTAATTAATCTAGGATGATAGTTCCTAGAATATGGTAGGAAGTCCTCTTTTTGATGCTTTGAATGAAATTATTTTTGATGCGTAATTTCTATAAAAATTTTGCCATAGCTCCGCTACTATGACTGATAAATCTAATTTTTTCTAAGGGATAAGCCTTATCATTAAGGAAATAATTAGAATGGTCTCTAATTGGATCATCAATCCATAATGGATTGAATCATCGATATACATAAACTAAAAGCATAGAAAAAAGCCATTAATTTGGCCTCAAGCATAGCTTAATCTTGGATTAAGGAAAAGCCTTATGAAAAGCTTCATTTGGATTGAAAAGGGTCATGAGTATGACCATTTCTTAAGTGAGAGAGAGAAAGACCATTAGAATTAAATATAAATAGAATTTTATGTAATTCTTTACTATCATTAATTAATTAACTTCAATAGCATTTCAAAAACCATATCAATTAAGCTTCTCAAGCTTGAGAGGGGTTGAGAAGAGAGAATCATTGAGAAATTATAGAAAAGATCAAAATTCACTATACTTATCTTATAATTTGCTTGATTCTTTGATCACGGTAGAGGCCCCCAACCAATCAATTGGTTTAGTATGTTGATGGAGCCACCAATGGGGATTGAAGAAAGAGAGAAGTATCAAAAACTAGTGAATTATTAAAGAATTCACAGTTCTTGGCTTAGGTAGAGTAGAGTAACAATGCATAAGACACTATATCTTTTTCCACAACAAGGGAAGGCTTCTATTTATAGGAAAAATTGAGCTCCTAACCAAACAAACTGATTCTAGAATTTTCCAAGTTAGTTTGGTTAAATTTGGACTAGATTTGGACATAGTTTGGTTACTTTTTGATTCGATGTGGTTCCATTTTGATTTGGTTTGGTTCAAGAGATATGAGAGATAAAAATATCACATTATTTTTGAGTTTAAAACTCATTCAAGCATGTGAAATATGCACCTCCTTTAAAGAATTCCCCTTCCTTACATATGTGTCAAAATTCTATTGCTCATAGTTTTTTTACTAATAAACCTTGTACATTTTCAACTCTTCATCTTATGTGAAATATGCACCTTCTTTAAAGAACTCCCCTTCCTTACATATGTGTCAAAATTTTATTGCTCATAAATTTTTTACTAATAAACCTTGTACATTTTCAACTCTTCATCTTATGTGAAATATGCACCTTCTTTAAAGAACTCCCCTTCCTTACATATGTGTCAAAATTTTATTGCTCATAGTTTTTTGCTAATAAACCTTGTACATTTTCAACTCTTCATCTTATGTGAAATATGCACCTTCTTTAAAGAACTCTCCTTCCTTACATATGTGTCAAAATTTTATTGTTCATAGTTTTTTACTAATAAACCTTGTACATTTTCAACTCTTCATCTTATGTGAGCATTTACTCATTTTTGGATACCCAAAATATCTCATATTTTTAATATTGCTCATAGTTTTTTTACTAATAAACCTTGTACATTTTCAACTCTTCATCTTATGTGAGCATTTACTCATTTTTGGGTATCTTCTTTTACAATTTGGATTTATCTCCTCCCTACACATGGATTGATGCTATTGGCCCATAGGAACCTTAATTGGACCATAATCCAAAAATTTCTGAAAATCTAGACCCTTAGACTAAGGTTCTTTATACCTATTTCCAATTAATTCCAATTGCACATTGGAAAATTTTTTTTGAATTTCTGTTTCAAGGGAACTTATTTTAATAAGATGAGTTATTTTTCTATCCAAAAATATTCGTAATCTGAATATTCTCTCTCTAGAATAATTTTCTCTCTCTAGGCTAAAACAGTTAAAAACAAGGTCTTTATATTTCTGAAGAGGGATTGATTACAGGGAAAAATACTAGACATCAAAAAGGGGTTGGGGGAGGAATCTTACATTCTACCCCACTTAAAAAATGCGAGATGTCCTCATCTCGCAAACTGGGATGATCTCGCAAGATGCACGAATATGAGACTTAGAGAAAAATGTTAATCAAGATTAACCACCACCAAGAAAAGTCTTAAAGAAAGCAAGATAAGAACAAGATTTAAACTTTATTCATTCTCGGAACTTATACAATAAAGATAGAAGAACTCTTTACACTTCCATAAGCCCGTCCATCATATGGTCACAAAAGTAGCACTCACAAGCTGCACAAGTATAAGGTAACTCATCTATGGGAATGATTCTGCTAGTTATTGCCGCACCTATCTCAGTGGTATGAGGTGATCTAACAAAAGGACCTCTGAGAGGCAAGCCAAAAACGGGATAAAGGCATATCTTCTCATGAGGAAGAAAACACGCTAGTAAGAAGACCCGCTCAGAAAACCCAAGATGCCTTGATCTCATGACGCAGTAGTATCGGGGACCCAAACCCAAAGCTTCAATAACCATGGCCAAGCGGACATTGTTACGAAAGTGCTGCTGACCCCAGGGTGTTACCCTAGTTATGTTTTGATAGGCCGCCATTTGGTCTGAGCTACAGAAGTTCCTAGGTGAGGAAAAAGTGAGCGCTCATACTGTTCTATAAAGTCTTTCTTCACAGACTCTCTTGCGTCTTGAAGGTGAGAAATCATCAGGGATAAAACTAATTCCTGTTGCCAAGCCATGAAGAAGATTAAGAAAGAAAGGAGATTGATGGGAGTAAGATTACTGTGAGCGACAAGTAAAAGTTACGACTTATATAAAGGAAGGAGCTAGCGTAACCTAGAAGCCAACGGTAACTTGCCACTGAAGTTTTACCGTCTTTCCATGATTTGTGTTTGACACATTTTTCTATAGAAGGTATTAAGAATTTTGAGATGAGGAGATAAAAGAAGCTTGTAGGCTAAGTCACCTACTTTCATTGAATTAAGATATAAGGGTCACAATATCTGGGGGATAACTTCTTATACTCCCCACGAGATAAAGAACTTCTTTTGGGCCGTACTCGAATGAAAACCAAAACCTTGGTATCCAAAACACCGATTCTCACTTCTGAACTCATTGTTCTAAATCTTTAAAACAGGTGGGACTCCTGAGAAGTATTCTAGGGAAAGGGTCTTCCTTTTTTAAACAGAAACTTTCTTTTATTTTAGAGAGGGAATAATTATAAGATCAGAAAGGAAGATTCTTACTCCAGTATACCTTGAAGGTTGGGGAGGAATCTTACATTCTACCCCACTTAAAAAGTGCGAGATGTCCTCATCTCGCAAGGTAGAGGACAGCTCTTTTTCTTAAGATCCAATTTTATTCTGGGGTTGCTTATATTCTGGTCAACCCAACAGAACACTGGGATAAATATCCCTTATATAGAACTCATCATTAAATAACAATTCATTCAGATCATATCATTCATATCTTTAACATGATAATGGTCCATTAGACCGAAAAGTTTCCTTTGGAACATTCCTCCACGGAAATTTCAGTCAAGTAAGTTCTCAATTTGACATTCCTTAACTTGATCTACCGGTCAAGTATTAACAGTAGCAATCTGACAGCACAACCCACTAATCTCATAGTGATTTGTTGAATTCGTTATCATCATTCTAGTTATGAATATCATCACAGGGACTCGTCCCATTCCCCCTTATTGTGGTTTCATTATATTTCAACTAATTTTTAAAAATCAACATTTTTCAATCAGCATTTTCAATCAGAATCCAAATCAATTCATCAATTCTCAAACAGAATTAAAAATCATATCAATCACATTCAAAATCATCATCTGGATAGCATTAACGCTTATAATTTCAAGTCTTAGATTTACTCGTATATACTGTCAGTAAAGAGCTGCAGTATACTCTCGGTATATACGGGTAGTCACGGCCCTTGGAATTATAAGGTAAATACTATCATGTCTAGGCCTCAAGCAAGTCAGGGATTCTATATAGTTGCGGTACTTCCATCTGAAGACCCAATTACCAAATTACGAATTTCAGTTTGAATATCAAATTGTATGAATTATCTCACACAATTATAACCTTTTTGTGTTTCTTGATAAATGTTTGACATATTTGTCTTCTTAGTTGATCTTTATTAACCAAATGCTCTGATACCAACTGTAAGATCCCTGTTCCCACCGAGCAACAGATTCGGGATACTGGCAGCGGAAGTAGCACTTCTTGCGCAGGACAGGGGTCCCACATTCGGGGCCTCACCCACGGATATCCGGATAAGAGACTATTCCGTCGGTTGTTCCAAAATCGAACCCGGAAAAACTTTCTTTACCAGAAAGCACGGGCGATTCCACCACGATAACTTTTTACTCTAACGTAGTCAAGATCATTTCTGATCGAGCTGATCTAATTACATCTATAAGATACTTGGTCAGATCAAGGGAGAAACTTGCACTTGGATCATTGGGATCAACGCTTTTTTCCCCATTCAAGAGGCACAGCCGTTGATTCCTATCCATAGAACAGTTACTGTCCGAGATTTATTTTATCTATCGTAAAAACAAAAGTTTGAGTCTCGATTTACGGATCCATCATTTAGTCCAGCCTAACCCCATCCAGTCCCATGGATTAGCCAACCGCCCAACCACTGTAGTGATGGGATCCAATTAAGAATTTGGTTAGGTTTTGTCCCGGGTACCAAGGAAAAGAGTTCCAAGGCCCCCTAGCCGGATGTTCATGCAAAAATAAAACTAGTCACACCACTCACACACCCAATATGAAATTGCCTTTTCATAGATTCAACCAGTTTAAAACAATCCTTTAATAAAACCATAGTATCACTGATCACAATCTTCCAATTTATCCGGTTGATTCTTAAATTTCCCATCATTCCTTCATCAGAGTATCTATGGCATCATTGGCAACTAGGACGCTCACCACCTGTCCACACAGGGGTCGTTTCCTAATCCCTAGCCCATAATACTCGGCAATATAATCTCTTATCAAGATGGACTCTCGTTGAAGATCAGCAAGATCAACCAACAGATCCATATAAAGAGCCATGGACTCATCCATTGAAGACCAGCAAGGTCAATCAACCAGATCCATGCCCGATTTCAGAAAACAACTCCTACTCTTGTTCCAATATCTTCCTCGACGCACGCGTGGGTATCCTAGGTGACCCAGAGCCCGAGCACCGTATGGTCAGCACCCTCTAGGATCCTTCGCAGGTGACCTAGCGCTTCACTCATAGGCCTCTTCCTTGGCCCCTCATCCACCGTACCGGAAGCTCACCATTTTAATCGCATCGAGGTTGGTCAAGACCTCGGCCGACCTTGCTACGCGAGACGTCCTTCATTGACTCTCCGTCAGCAGTTGCAACTTTATCAGTTAGGTCTCCACGACCTTAATCACAAGACGGTCAAAATGCTCCCCCAGCATTCTTGACATAAAACAGTCATTTACAAACAGCATTTACAAACAGTTTACAATACAATTTCTATTTTAACTTTCATTTTTCTACATTATCCCTCATCAATCTACATTACTTATTCCATATTCCATTTATATGTATACTCATCCCATCACATCATTTTCCATCTCATCACTTCAGATTCCTTCACATCACATATCATATATTCACATCCATACATCCACATCTACATCCATACATCTATTTTCACATCCACATCTACATGCACATTCATGCATCCACATCCATACATCCGCATCTACATGCACATTCACATCCATACATCCACATCTATATGCGTACATTCACATCTACATGCATACATCCACATCTCTATGCATACATCCACATCCACATCCACATTCACCTCCATACATCTACATCTACATGCATACATCCACCTCCACATTCACATCCACATCTATACATCTACATCTACATGCATACATCCACCTCCACATCTACATCCACATCTACATCTACATGCATACATCCACCTCCACATCCACATCTACATCTATACATCTACATCTACATGCATACATGCACATCTCCATTCACATCTACATCTATACATCTACATCTACATGCATTCATCCACCTCCACATCCACATCTACAATGTACATCTATACATCTACATCTACATGCATAATAAAATTCTTTTAATTAATCTAGGATGATAGTTCCTAGAATATGGTAGGAAGTCCTCTTTTTGATACTTTGAATGAAATTATTTTTGATGCGTAATTTCTATAAAAATTTTGCCATAGCTCCGCTACTATGACTGATAAATCTAATTTTTTCTAAGGGATAAGACTTATCATTAAGGAAATAATTAGAATGGTCTCTAATTGGATCATCAATCCATAATGGATTGAATCATCGATATACATAAACTAAAAGCATAGAAAAAAGCCATTAATTTGGCCTCAAGCATAGCTTAATCTTGGATTAAGGAAAAGCCTTATGAAAAGCTTCATTTGGATTGAAAAGGGTCATGAGTATGACCATTTCTTAAGTGAGAGAGAGAAAGACCATTAGAATTAAATATAAATAGAATTTTATGTAATTCTTTACTATCATTAATTAATTAACTTCAATAGCATTTCAAAAACCATATCAATTAAGCTTCTCAAGCTTGAGAGGGGTTGAGAAGAGAGAATCATTGAGAAATTATAGAAAAGATCAAAATTCACTATACTTATCTTATAATTTGCTTGATTCTTTGATCACGGTAGAGGCCCCCAACCAATCAATTGGTTTAGTATGTTGATGGAGCCACCAATGGGGATTGAAGAAAGAGAGAAGTATCAAAAACTAGTGAATTATTAAAGAATTCACAGTTCTTGGCTTAGGTAGAGTAGAGTAACAATGCATAAGACACTATATCTTTTTCCACAAGGGAAGGCTTCTATTTATAGGAAAAATTGAGCTCCTAACCAAACAAACTGATTCTAGAATTTTCCAAGTTAGTTTGGTTAAATTTGGACTAGATTTGGACCTAGTTTGGTTACTTTTTGATTCGATTTGGTTCCATTTTGATTTGGTTTGGTTCAAGAGATATGAGAGATAAAAATATCACATTATTTTTGAGTTTAAAACTCATTCAAGCATGTGAAATATGCACCTCCTTTAAAGAATTCCCCTTCCTTACATACGTGTCAAAATTCTATTGCTCATAGTTTTTTTACTAATAAACCTTGTACATTTTCAACTCTTCATCTTATGTGAAATATGCACCTTCTTTAAAGAACTCCCCTTCCTTACATATGTGTCAAAATTTTATTGCTCATAATTTTTTTGCTAATAAACCTTGTACATTTTCAACTCTTCATCTTATGTGAAATATGCACCTTCTTTAAAGAACTCCCCTTCCTTACATATGTGTCAAAATTTTATTGCTCATAGTTTTTTGCTAATAAACCTTGTACATTTTCAACTCTTCATCTTATGTGAAATATGCACCTTCTTTAAAGAACTCTCCTTCCTTACATATGTGTCAAAATTTTATTGTTCATAGTTTTTTACTAATAAACCTTGTACATTTTCAACTCTTCATCTTATGTGAGCATTTACTCATTTTTGGATACCCAAAATATCTCATATTTTTAATATTGCTCATAGTTTTTTTACTAATAAACCTTGTACATTTTCAACTCTTCATCTTATGTGAGTATTTACTCATTTTTGGGTATCTTCTTTTACAATTTGGATTTATCTCCTCCCTACACATGGATTGATGCTATTGGCCCATAGGAACCTTAATTGGACCATAATCCAAAAATTTCTGAAAATCTAGACCCTTAGACTAAGGTTCTTTATACCTATTTCCAATTAATTCCAATTGCACATTGGAAAATTCTTTTTGAATTTCTGTTTCAGGGGAACTTATTTTAATAAGATGAGTTATTTTTCTATCCAAAAATATTCATAATCTGAATATTCTCTCTCTAGAATAATTTTCTCTCTCTAGGCTAAAACAGTTAGAAACAAGGTCTTTATATTTCTGAAGAGGGATTGATTATAGGGGAAAATACTAGACATCAAAAAGGGGTTGGGGGAGGAATCTTACAATTTTATTGTAAAAGTGTTACTTTTATTATATTTGATTTTCATGCATAATAGAGGTATGCATAAAAGATTATTATTTTATTATAAAAGTGTTACTTTTATCATAATTGATTTTCATGCATAGAAGTATGCATAAAAGATTATTTTTTTATAAAAGTGTTACTTTCATCATAAATGATTCTATGCATAAAAGAAATTCTTTTATATTAAAAGAGTGATTTTCATCATAAATGATTGTATGCATAATCATATGCATAAAAGATAATTTTTTATATTAAAAGAGTGATTTTCATCATAAATAATTTTATGCATAAATAGGATGCATAAGAAAAATTCTTTTATTCTAAAAGTGTAATTCCTACTAAATTGGATTTATGCATGGAAAGATGCATAAAGAAATCTATTTTTAGTTCAAAAGAGTTATTCTCGTCAATTTTGATTTTATGCATAGGAAGATGTATTAAAGATTTGATTTTCTATTCAAAAGTATCATTCTCATTTAAAATGAATTTATGCATAGGAAGATGCATAAAAGATTGATTTTTTATTTCGAAAGTGTTAGTCTCCTTAAATTGGAATTTATGCATAAATAAATGCGTAAAGAAATCTTATATCGAAAATAAGAATTCTCTTGTATTCTATAAATAGATATGAGGATGTGAAACGAATCAATTAGATGAAAATGAACGAGGAATAGATGGAGATGTATGTATGTGAAAGAATAGATGTAGTTATATGTATGTGAAAGAAATGATGTAGATGTGGAATGTGGATATGGATGTATGGATGAGAATGTGAATGTGAATGTGGATGTATGTGAATGTGAATGTGGATGTGTGAATGTGGATATGGATGTCTGGATGTGAATGGAATGTGGATGTGGATATATGTAAATGTGAATAAGGATGTGGAATGTGGATATGGATGTCTGGATGTGAATGGAATGTGGATGTGGATGTATGTAAATGTGAGTGAAATGTGGATATGGATGTCTGGATGTGAATGGAATGTGGATGTGGATGTGGATGTATGTAAATGTGAATGAGGATGTGGAATGTGGATATGGATGGAAGGGGGTGAATGTGAATGCGGATGTATGAATGTAGATGTGGATGTGTGAATGTGGATATGGATGTCTGAAAAGCATGTAAATCTGGCGGCAACGATCCCCCCTTGGGATAAAACAACCCAAGATGTATGGTGCCACTCAAGTAGCGAAAGATGCGTTTAACTGCCTTCCAATGCTGAGACCCTGGGCTATGCATAAACATGCTCACTTGTGAGACTGCAAACTGAATGTCCGGCCTCGTAATGCATATATAAATGACGCAACCAACAGCTGTCTGATAGAGTGTGACATCAAAGTGATCTCCAGCATCATGAAGACTCAACTTCAAACCTGTCTCCATTGGAGTAGCAATAGGCTTGCAGTCTTCAAGGCCAAATCTCCGCAACAATGTCTCAATATACTTTGTCTGACACAAAGCAATACCTCCATCACACTGCTTAAATTGTATCCCCAAATAATGATGCAAATGCCCCAAATCTGACATCTCAAAAGAGACATTCAAATCAGCCTTAAAATCAGCAATATGACTCTCATTTGGTCCTGTGAGAGCAGCATGTCATCGACATAGAGAGCAATGATTAGATGTACACCATCCACACGTTTAACATACAAAGTGCTTTCTGTTGGACTATTCTGAAACCCATGTGCAGTCAGATATGCATGTATCTTTTCATACCAAGCTCGTGGAGCTTGCTTTAAACCATATAAAGCCTCTGCACACTTTATTTTCCTGCCCTCTTTGAACAAAACCACGAGGCTGCGATACATACACCTCCTCATGCAAATCTCCATTCAAGAACGCAGTCTTTATGTCCAACTGATGTACATTCCAACCATTATGAGCTGCCAATGCACAAATGCTACGAATGGTAGTCATACGACAAGGGGGAGCAAAGGTCTCATCAAAATCAATGCCCTTTTCTTGAGCATAACCCTTTGCAACAAGTCTAGCCTTATAGCGATCAACACTGCCATCTGGCTTTCGTTTCAATTTAAAAACCCACTTACATCCAATGGCCTTTTTACCAATAGGCAAATCACACAAAGACCATGTACCATTCGTCATTATAGCATCATATTCACTTTGCATTGTAGCCAACCAATTTTCTAAATTTTGTGCCTCATCAAATGAAAGAGGTTCTTCCTCTTCACACATACTAGACACAGCCAAAGCATAACAATCTGATGCATAAGAGGCATGCTGAAAACCTGAATGAGTACGACTAGTCATAGGTGCATCAATCTTACTATCATGCAAGGTTTGCACCAGCCATTTAGGCATACCTCTAGCCTGCTCATTTTCAGCCCTATCCTCATGAATTACATCCTGTAAATCTGCATTAGAAATAGGCTGATCTATGATGTCGTTTGAAATCTACATAGGCTGAATATTTGCCTCATTAGGACTTACATTTGAATTCCCACCTGTAAAGAGAGGCAACAACGTATCAAATATATCCCGTGAGCTCACAGCTATCTCTTTGGTACATGATAACAAGGGCTGCACAGCATCTTCCACAAAAACAACATCTCGACTAATCAAGATACGCTTTGACCGCGGATGATACAATCTGTAACCCTTGCTTTCAGCACTGTAACCAACAAAAATGCATTTGACAGCCGTATCATCCAATTTTCTACGTTGTCGCACAGGCACTAAAGCATAGGCCAAGCAACCAAAGACACGCAAGTGACCAATAGAAGGCTTCCTGCCATGCCAAGCTTCGTATGGAGTAATAGACTGCAAGGCCTTAGTGGGACACCTGTTGAGTACATATGCAGCACACATGACAGCCTCAAGCCAAAACGCATGTGGCAAAGCTTGGCTCTTGACCATACATCGTGCCATCTCCATAAGTGACCTGTTCTTCCTCTCAGCAACACCATTTTGCTGAGGGGTATACGGCACTGTACATTGGTGTTTTATCCCATGACTAGCCAGAAATGCATCAAACTCTTTAGACATGTACTCCCCCCCTTGATCAGAACGGAGGGTGCCCACATTACAATTGGATACATTTTCAACCATAAGCAAAAACTGTTTGAAGCACAAAAACACTTCGGACTTTGCCTTCAGTGGATATACCCATGCATGCCTTGAGTAATCATCAATGAAATTCACGAAGTACAAGTGTTTACCAAATGACGGAGTTTGCATAGGCCCACATACATCACTATGTACAAGTTACAATTTGCGAGTGGCCCGCACAGAACCATCCTTTGGAAACGCAGAACGCTGCATTTTGCCCAAAATACAGCCTTCACAAACATGTTTCAATGGTGCCTCAAGAGGGGGCAATGAAGCAACCATATCAAATTTCTGCAAACGCAGCAAACTAGCAAAGTTCAGATGACCAAAACGAGCATGCCATAGTTTTGCATCTAAAACTGCCTTTTCATCAGAAAATACATTTGATGAATCTTCCACACACTTGTCATAAGAATTGAGCCTATACAGCCCACGAAACAAGGTGCCAGATACAATAATCATATCACCAGAAGTCAAATCATGAACAGTACATGTGTCATCCACAAATTTGACTACAAGTCTAAGTCTAGCAAGCGCAGAGATAGACAATAGATTCTTCTTTATCCCTGGCATATACAAAGCATCTGAAAGTGTGAAAGTGCTGTTATTTGCAGCAATAAGCATAATTTTACCAATGCCCTTCACTGGGTAAGAAGCATTATTGGCACATGTGACAGTATTCCCATTAGGGACAGCCTCAAGAGAAGTGAACATATCACGATGCGAGGTAATGTGCTTTGTAGCACCACTGTCAAAATACCAAACATGAGAGTCAACAGAAACTGCCAAACATGCATCATGTACAGATGGGTCATACTGGCAATACACGCTAAACGCCCATTCTGTATCTTGCACAACATTTGCAGAATCTGCATTTGTAGAAGCATCCGCTATTGTGGTTGCATTTGACTCTTTCTTCTTTGCCTCTTTAGCCTTTAGCTTAGGGCAATTCTTAATGACATGATCATTTGCCTTACAATAGTTGCACCTGGTCTTTTTCTTGCCTTTATCAAGACCCTTCTCAGACTTATTGTTGCTACCTGTGGAAGGAGAAGAAGTTGCAGTCCTACTAATAGGAGAAGAAACAGTGGAAGGGGCTGCCTTACCACTTCTTCTCTGCTGCTGGGCAGCAATAAATGCTTGATCAACTGCATGCTGCCTGGCCCTGTTTTGCCTGGACTACGCTTCTTGCAAGAGCTTGTTGACTAAAGTATCATACTTGACAGCATCAGGTCAAGCTCTTGCGCTTCTTGGAAGAGCTTGTTGACTAAAGTATCATACTTGACAGCATCAGGTCTGTCCTCATTAAGAAGTCTCCACGTGGAAGCAAAAGTCTGATATGTCTCAGGTAAAGCATCAAGAACAGTCTACACAAGAGAATGATCAGGAATAATCTCACCTGCAGAAATCAACTGTTCTTTGAGATCTTTAATCTCAGCAAGAAAAACATTCATGTCATCATCTTCTTGCATAATCTTCAATTCTAGCTCTTTACGTAGGTAAGCGATTTTTGCCTCGTTACGACCTGCATACAAACCAGCTAGAATATCCGAAGCCTATTTTGTTGTTTTAGCTAAATGAATATGTGGGGTGATGTTACGTTTGACAGAAAGTGCAATCAAGGCATGAGCCTACGCATCTTTACCATCCCAATGAGCTTGTTCAGCAGTGGGTAAAATAGCAGCAACAGTAGAGCTGCTAGAACCTGCAACATCCTCAACAGATCCTACATCCACAGAACTTGGACGTACATCTGTACCCTGCACAATGTTCCACACTCCTTTTGCAACCAAAACATGCTGCATCATGTATGCCCAAAGTGGATAGTTGCTGTCTCCATCCAGTCAGCAGACAACATGCGAAATACATCATTGCTGTTATCAGCCATGGCCACTGACTGAAACTGATGCAAAAGCTACCTGTAATGAAGCAAAGACTGAACAGAAGACAACTTGTGCTATGTAGCACGGTCCACAATAGAACACGTATGCCTATTTTGCAGAAAACTGCACTGTCAAAATTTCTGCAGAAAATGACGAAAACACCTGTGCAGAACTTGAAATGCAAAAACGGAGCCTGAAACGACCTCAGATGCAAATTCTGAGAACGCCTAGCCCTATGGGCTGATTTGTAGAGTATAGGGACCTGCAAGCGCTCGTGAAAACTCACCTCAGTCGGAGAACGTGAGTCGGAGGGTGTTGGCGGCGTAGCCCTGGGAGCCGATGCCTGCTCTGATACCAATTGTTGGAATTAGGGTTGCAGAAAAGCACACAAAGCTTGGAGAAGAAGAAGCAAGAATGCACACAACACACAATGTATTCGATTGTGTCAATGTACAAAAGATAAGTTAGCCCTAGAAGGATGGGCGTATATACAAGCCGGGGGAAAAAACCTCCTAAAGAGGGAAAAAGTGCCCCGGCGGTCCTAAGTGTGTTCACACACATCATTGCCTATATATATATGGCAACATGGACTAGCCGCCTCTCATCTAGTCCAGCCGACCACCTTTGCAAGTAGCCGACAACTAAATCACATCCTTCCATTCCCCTCTGCTACAAGTACACACTGGCCTCTGCTGCACCAGATGCTCCTAAATCCTAGTTGTACTGATCTTTTACTGGCTGCCCCCTTCTGGATTAGCCCTGAGAAGGTACATGGCATTGGTTGCGTTTTGCATCAGATGGTTTCGAGTAGTGTTAGGGCTGAAAGAAGACTCCCAGAGCTTCCGCGTGTTACATATCTGGTATTTTTTCCATATTTTTTGGTATTTATTTAGCATTTATTATCATTTATAAATATAAACTTTATTAAATAAATGACCAACCAACTTGACCAGCCTCTAGTTAGTATAAATAGGCTTGCATAGGGCTTAGTTTCTCATTCAGTCTAAGAGATTTCCTCCTCAGCCCTAGGAGTACCCTTGCCTTCAGCACTAGACTAGTCTCATCCAGCCTTGGAGTACTTGAGTTTTGCTTCTCCAACCCTCTGAGCATATGCGTTTTGCCTTCAGCCATCCACAGTCTTCAGCGCAGCAGTACAACATCCCACAGTTCTTCAATGCAGCAGTACAACAGCCCACAGTTCTTCAACGCAGCCATACAGTCATACACAGGCCATAACCAGCAGGTACACCTGCATTTCTGCATATCCAGCAAGTACACCTGCGTTTTCTGCATATCCAGCAGTCGGCCTATGCATAGCAGCCCCTACAGTCTACGTTTCTGTCCCAGCAGCAGTCCCTACAGTCTGCATTTCAGTCCAGCATCAGGCCTACACCAGTAATCAGGTCTACAGCCTGTGTTTGCAGTTTTCCAGCAGTTCCAGCCTTGATTCATCAGTATACATCAGTATCCAGCATTCAATGCATCATCCAGGCATACACCAGCCATCTGGTAAAGGTAACATAGCATTCATAAGCATTTACAACATTCTAACATAGTTTAGAACAGTCTACCGCCTTCTTTTCTCAGCCTCAGGTGTGCAGCCCCTTCCTCATGCCCTTGGGAAGAGTGCATAGGCTCGAGATCAGTTCATCAAGGTGTTTCTACAGTCGTGTAAAGTTCAGCCAGGCTTTCGATCCTCCGAGATCTTGTGTTTGGCTTATCTACAGTCCACAGTCATTCTCTCTAAAGAAATAAAGCAAATACTATCTCGTTATCGGGATAGGGGGCCCTTCAGTGGGTAATTTGGGACCCAATCTAGTGTACAGTTCTCATATATCTCTCTCTCATCTCTTTGAAGTTTGAAGTATTAAAGTGGATTGCTAAACTCACGAAACTCAGGATACAGAAGACGGTGTGAGCATTTGTGTGACAAGATCTTCCAATACAAAGACTTCCGCTGCATATCACATTGGTGTATCAGATTCAGATTGTCCACACACACCGTATCCTAGCATGGGGGCATCCTTGGATGGTTAGATTGCGTTCTGGCACGACCACCAACTTCAGCATCATGTCTACAGAAGAGAGTACTCATCAGCCGCCGCCGGGGCAGACGTCTCCCTCGAAGGAGACCATGTTCTTCCGCCTACAGCAGACATCATAGCTCTTCTTAGAGCTCAGAACCAGCTACTCATGGAGCGTCTCCAACTCTTGGAGGCAGCCAGCAGCACGTCCTTCAACACCTCCAACAGCACCCAACTACATCTTCCTCTTCTTTTAGATGGAACAACAAAGGAGAGAGGATGAGGCCCGAAGGAAAAGAGAAAAAGCAGAAAGACGAGACTATGAGGAAGCCCAACGCAGGATCGACAAAGACCGGCGTCAGGCTGAACTCGCCGCTCGGGGACACCAACGTGAGCTTGATCGAGAACGTATGTTACTGAAGCACCAACGGGAAAAGGAGGCCATACACTTGAGATATCAGTAGCTCTCCTCAGTCTCCCCAGTCATGGGTGTCACCAGCCAGCAGTCCGCAGCAACATCAACCATCGTCATTCGCAGTCAACCAAACTTCAGTAAAGCATGATTGTAAGTGTGATCATTCATCAGTGAATCAATTTATTCATCAGTGAATCAATTTATTCATCAGTTTAATGCTCATTTTCCATTAGCCAGGATCATAGACCCACAAGATAAAGTCCACTTAGTGGCTCCCCATCTCACTGGTGAGGCAGTCACTTGGTGGCAGCATTGGTCTAGTATTCATACACAGACCATGCCACATGTGACACAGCCTTTGACTGGGACATCTTTTTCCATGACTTGAAGACCAAATTTCTTCCGCCCCAGTACATGACCGGTCTGAAAGACAAGTTCTATGGACTCAAACAGAATGGATCCCCAGTGCTTCAGTTTTCCGGTAAGGTTATTACTTTAGCACAGCAGTTAGGGTTATCTAAGTAGGCTGAGATGGAGCAATTCATTCGTGGATTGGACTCTAACATTCGGTTCACAATTCGTAACTTTGAACCAAGTACATATGACCAAGCTCTGACTCTCGCTCAGAATGAAGAAATGAAGCTCAACGGGGGCAAGCCCAAGCAGTCATCTCCATCCAGTACCAAACCCCAGCAGTAGCAATGAGCTGCACAGACAGGGAAAGGTAATGCTTCTTCTAAAGATGCTAAGGAGGACGGTAGTAATAGCTCCAGTTCAGGGGGTAAGAAAGATAAAGAACCTAAGGAAACCCCTGATGAAAATGCTAAAACAGGCATTACTGGAGGTTATCTTCCTCCAGAGGAGCAAAGGAAGTACCAATCATAAAATAGATGTTTTTTCTGTCATATTATAGGGCATGGTAAGAAGGATTGCCACAAATGGCAAGCGGCACAAGCTGCCAAAGCTCCTTCTGCCATAGTTGCCACAGCCTCCCCAGCTCCTCCAGCCCCGCCTACTACCTCAAATGCAGTTCAACTTTTACCTTCTATGCATCCTATGCCATCCGTGGTATTTGATGCTAAGCAAGAGGGTGAGAGCGATGCTGCTCAGAAAAGCCTCATCCGAGCTTATGGCTCTGCCCAGGGCTGACAGTTTGTAGTCCTTTTCGATATGGGTAGTTCTGAAGACGCCATCTCTCCCCAGTTTGGCAAATAAATTGAACTGCACATTAGTCCCATATCATCTGGATGTGGACGGGTTTACACTTGGTCTTCGCACCCACATTTCCCAGAAGGCACAACAATTTGCCTTTGAAGTTCAGAAGGCCTCATTTCAATGAGATTTCATCGTCTCACCTTTGTTGGGGTGTGACATGATCTTAGGAATTCAGTGGTTCCGTCAATATGAGCCTATTCCCGATTGGGGGCAGGACACTTTTACTATTTGTAAAGGTTTTCCTGCGCTTGTCATGATTCGTGGGGATAGAAGCATTCTTGGCATCCCATTGATTTCGCATCTCCAGGTTAGACGAGCTATCCGCAAGGGAGCAGAAGAAGCACTCCTTTATGTTCGTGCTCAAACAGCCCCTCCCTCATTAGTAGCATCCATTACATCTTTAGTCCCTCAGTTTAGCAGACCTCCTATCCAGACATCAGGACATTATGCTTAGGGACAATCTCCTGCCCAGTCTCCCACCCTCTCGCCCGAAGGACCATCACATTGATTTGGTCCCTTCTTGGTTGCCCCTTCTAGATTAGCATTTGAGAATGTCCATGGCATTTTATGCACATGACATCCCCCTTTGCTAAAATTGAGGACGGGATTCTAACCTGTTCTTGGATTACTGTCATCATCCCACTCTATTCCTGGAGTCCCTCTGTCATCCATCCATCCCTGGCAATCCTTTTCATTGAAAACTCGGCCCGGTCTCCAAAACCACTCTAACTCTGAATAAGATCTATGCATCTATTCACTCCACTCCCCAATCCATTCTTGCCCTGACTCTGAACATTGTCTTGGTCTTCATTCCTGAGAAATGAGTCTGGCACTCTCACATCACCCCTTGGAGGATAATCCTCCCTTGGGACCATTGCTCGAGAACCTATCTGGCTCACAAGACTACCATCCCCTTTGGCTTTGTGGAACACCACCAACAAACCTCCTGGGAGCTCTTCTCGATTCTGTGCTCCTTGCCTTGGGCTTTGTATCCGTGTACTTTCTTGTATCTTGGACTTGTACACCATCATATGGGACTGATTCAGTGTTTAGCTTTGCTAAACTTGATGCTCTGATACCAGTGTAACATGCGAAAGCTCTGGGAGTCTTCTTTCAGCCCGAAAAACTACTGGAAACATGCTGATGCAAAACGTAGACATGAAGAGAGAGTAGAGAGCGAGAGATATGGCTGGAAATTCAGTATATATCATATAGTACAAAAAGGTACTTTTTTAGAGCCCTAGGTTGCCTCATACAAAAGGTGAACATCACCCAAAATCTGCCCTACTCTAAGGACCCTAAGGATCCACTCCATAAAGGAATGAATGACTCTTACAATGAGCATATGTGCCTATTTATAGGCCTTGGGACAAGTCGAGAACTGGCTGACTGCTGATCGGCTTGTAGTCGTGGAATATATTTCATAAAAAATGCAGCGTTTTTTGATCTGGACTAGCCGCCTATGATCTGGTCCAGCCCACCTATGATCTGGTCCAGTGGACCACCTTTGCAAGTAGCTGACAGCACAACCACATCCTTCCATGCCCTATTGCAAGTCCACATTGGCCTCTGCTGCACTTTGTGCTCCAACTTCTTGTAACACGCGGAAGCTCTGGGGGTCTTCTTTCAGCCCTAAACATTGCTGGTGGAAACATGCTGATGCAAAACACAGACATGAAGAGAGAGAGAGAGAGAGAGAGAGAGAGAGAGAGAGAGAGAGAGAGAGAGAGAGAGAGAGAGAGAGAGAGAGAGAGAGAGAGAGAGAGATGCTGGAAATTCAATATATTAATGTCACATGCACTCTGCACTCAGTGCACGGTGACAAGATGGCTCATCATTAGCAGTGCATTTGTACATTATTAGAACCCAGTAGGATGATATTTGTCATATGCCGTGACCCCATTGTATATCCTCAGTCCAAGATAAGTCAAGCACGAGCTACGTAGGTCATTCCTCAGCCTTAGCGGGTCAGTCAATCAGACAAGTCCCTTAACCCACTTGGAGAGAATCATTCATGCATGTAGAGTCAGTAGAAGCCTTAGGGTTTGCATCAGAAAGCACTCTGCATCCTCCATAATATGCATTCATATGCCTGTGCATCATTTAGAACATCCCAGAAGCCTTAGGGAATTTACTAGGATTATCTGGTATTTTTTTTCATATTTTATGGTATTTATTTAGCATTTAATGTCATTTATAAACATAAAGTTTATTAAATTATGACCAGCCAACATGACCAACCCCTATCTAGTATAAATAGGCTTGCATAGGGCTTAGTTCTTCATTCAATCTTCAGAAGCTAGGCACCCTTCATTCTCAGCCTTAGGAGCATCCCCGCCTTCAGCCCTAGACTAATCCAACACCATTGGAGCTTCTGCGTTTGCTTCTCCTGTAATATGCGGAAGCTTCGGAGAAGAATCGGTAACGTCAAAACTCAGAAATCAGCACTCTTTTCGCGATGGAAATTAACGCATAAACTGAAAGGAGATGTGCAGAAAATAGAGAGAGAAGGGAGAGATGGAGAGGACACAGTATTGGGTCCCAATTACCCTCTGTAGGGCCCCCACCCCACGGATAGTGTATTTGCTTTATTAGAATTCTTGACCTTTCTTGGCTGGGAAATCCTTGCCCTTGACCTTCAGAAGTCCACCCCTTTGCTTAGCAATTCGCTTGGCTTGTCTAGCCCTTGATTTGCATGAGCTCTTGGTGAATAATGAGATGAATGATTGGGATTGTGGACACCTCTATTTATACTACTCCTTATGAGCAGTCGGCCAGCATAGAGTCAGGCGGCCAGCATAGATGTCCCACGACTGATGCAAAATTAGCAATAAATGCTAAATAAAATCCCAAAAAGTGCTGCGTTTTTTTCCTATCGAGCTGAAAAGAGATGCGCTTGCTTCCAGAGGGCTAGGAAGAGCTTTTTCCCATAATCCAAGGGCTGGGCAGCCTGTATGGGCTGCCCCATACTTGCCCTACAGCCATATAAAGGCTGAACTCCTGGAAATTGCCTTATTCTTGCCCTAGGGCTGTCCTACAGCCCCTCCATGGCTGGTGGGTTCAGCCTGGGCCTTCGTGGCCCTCATGGGGATGATTCCACACCATTCCCATGCCCACACTAAGATCCGGGGTAGCGCTATGGGCTGGCCCCTTGTCCTAACCACTATCTACTCAGTGATCTGGCATTCGGTACCATACCAGATACACAGAACCACTGACATCATTCTAGAGGGAGACTCCAGCACGGACTGGCACTGTTTCATGTGCAGGACAGTGCACACGTGACCTTGGACTCATGTGCAAGAACAATGCACACCTGACCTCGGACGACTAAGATGGATCCTTGGCTGGCTCGTCTCGGACTGGGCTCACATGGGACCAGTTCACCATCCCAGGTCCTGCACCTTCTGTACAGAAATGTCTACGTGGCATCCAAGTGCGGGATGCACGTGACATTCCCTTCTGCTTAACTTGACGGAAGCTGCATAGCCTCCAAGTAATCCGTCAATAACTTGACGGATAGTCTTCAAAAAACTCTTTGTTGAGCCATACCGCTTCATGGGTTCCTTGGTCCTCAAACTTTGTGAGGAACTGTCATAGTCTTCCGCCTGAGCCATGCTTGAAACGGTGCAGAAGGATCTGTTCTGGAACCATTACTTCTGCTTCATCAACAATGTCTAGTTCCGCTTGGTCTTTGACCTCTGAAGGGGTTGGACTTGCATATGGCTTTAACCAAACTGACATGAAATACATCGTGCATAGTCCAACTCGGAGGTAGCTTTAACTGCATAGACACCTCATTAATCTTTTTCCTGATGGGAAAAGGTCCGAAGCTCCTGAAAGACAACTTTGGGCATCGCTTGACCTGTTTCAATCTTTGCTTCATCCTCTGAAGGGGTTGGACCTGCATATGGCTTTAACCAACTGACATGAAATACATCGTGCATAGTCCAACTCGGAGGTAGCTTTAACTGCATAGACACCTCATTAATCTTTTTCTTGATGGGAAAAGGTCCGAAGCTCCTGAAAGACAACTTTGGGCATCGCTTGCCCACCTGTTTCAATCTTTGCTTCATAATCCGAAGATAAACCCAATCCCCTTCCAAAAACTTCATATCCCTTTGGTCTTTATTGGCCTGTCGAGTGTAGGCCTCATGCGCTTTAGCCAACCTGTCTTTTACTGACCCTAAGATCTCCTGGTAAGACTCCGTCACTTTGTTTGCCTCCGGTACTGAAGACGAAGTCTTGGTTTTGGCTAACAACGACTGGAAAGGTCTTCCAAACGCTGCCTCATATGGAGTCCTGCCAATAGTTGGAGTCCTGCCAATAGTTGAAGAAAAAGAGTCATTCAAAACAGCTTGAACTAAAGGCAAATACGATTCCCACTTACCTTGCTGATCGTGGACATAACCCTTCAGCACATCAAAGGCCAACTGGTTGTATATCTCTGTTTGGCCGTCCGTCTGTGGATGGAATGCACTAGAAAAATTCAACTTAGTACCAAAATTATCAAACAATGCCCTCCAAAAATGATTGGTAAACTTGGCATCTCGGTCTGACACTATGGTCCTAAGAATCCCGCCAATCGGGTACCAATGCCGAATGAACAACTGGGCAACATCTTCGGCGGTCACATTGGCCCTGCAAAAAGGAATAAGCATAACAAATTTGCTAAATCTATCAACAATAGTTAAGCACTGCATATTACGCTTACTCGGATTGGGAGGCAGATTTGTGATGACAAAGTGTCATGTGCACAGTGTGTATCTACCGTGTGCTACATGCACACAAGACTAGCTTCGAGGTTTGGGGAAGCTTGGAGCTAGGCAGGCTGATTGGTGAGCTGAGTTAGGGATAGACTAACGGGCGGGCACCCAAGTGTGGACGCTCGATGACCGGCCAAGAGTCTATAAAAGGGTGGCCAAGGTTAGTCATTAGTCATATAGAGTCTCACGTGATTTGTGAGAGCTCTATGGTTTGGAGCCTGGATCTAGTGTAGACGTGCACCTGCTTTACGCAGCCCAGCCGAGGCCGGCAGCAATCTCGAGGCCCGCGAGGGTAGCTTCGTGGCGGTATGGGACGTCGCGAGGTGGAGATTGGTTGGTACGTCAACCTAGTTAGCTCAGATTGTGGTTCGGTGGGGACAGCCAAGACTGTGGGCTTGCCCACGGTTGTCATGGTTGGGAGGTAAGTCAGGCTTGCACCCCCTTCTTGTTTGTTTGGTTTGTTTGCAGGTTTCGAGTCTCGTAACAGGAGCGTTCCACGAGGAGATCCGGTGGGGATTTGTTGACAGTGGTATCAGAGCGTGCCTCGTGAACGAGCAAGTCGGTAGGTAGAGAAGATGAGGTCGAAGAAAGGTATGAGTTCAAGAAGCTTGCTGTTTTTTCTATGCATGCTGTTGTTTTTTCCAGTTAGTATGTGTTTTTTCATCAAAGAAACCCGTGATGAGGGTGTAGGTAGATGGTAGGGTTGTTTGCTTTGCAAGAAGAAGGCTGAAGATGCTTGTGCAGTGGCATGAACGAGTCCGGTGAGAAAACAGAAAAAAAAGCATGTTTGCTTTTGGGTTGAATGAGAAAGAAAGAAAGATATATTAACGTCTGCAAAAGGCCAAAATTGGCCTATGAGACAAACAAGTAGTACAATGATGTTCCTCCAGTCATCAAGAGGAAAATGTGGAGTAAGAATAAAATGTAGAAGTATGACAACACGACCATAGGGGACTCAATGGTGGTGTACAAATGAGAGGGTGTGGATGGAGTACTAGGGCTACTAATGCATCTCTATATGCTGAAGGGGTGATACAAGTATGATATGTTATCTACTCCTAACTCCATCCAGTCCCATAGTCTGGGTACAATATGTCATACATCCGATCTGAGGATGCCGTAAATGTCTGGAACATGCGTCCTGGATCAGAGCGAAAATGTGCAAGCTGCTCCTGGACCTCAAGACCGGATGGCCGCGATCTCTCTGTGGTGTAGCGGTGGTGTCTGGTAGCCGGCTAGTCTGGGTCGTCGCCTAGCTCGAATCTCCTCCGCTCGCTGAGATGTCACTCCCAATGTGTGTGGCTGGGCTACTGGTGCCAATCTCTGGAAGAAGTTAGTAACCTGGGACTGTCTTCCTCCGCTATGATGTGTGGGTGTCTGAAGTAAGATCTCCCTGTGTCTCTGTAGTGCTAGTAGTAGTCTGCCTAGCTGTCTCTGGTACGATCTCTCCGAGATCTGTCTAAGTGATATGGTCCCTCTAAAAACCTCAGGATAGCATGCCCTGATCTCCTACAAAGCACCACACTGGCAAACAAAATGCTCCTTTGTCTCTACCCCTGTCTGGCATAATCTGCAAATGCGCTCTGCTCGAGGGATGCGTGCTGCTCTCCCAGTCTCGATCTCTAGTTGGTGTGATGAGACCCTTAGTCGCCCAATGGCTACTCTGGCTCCATGTGATAAGTGGACCTCCAAGTATCGTGGTCGCTGGATGAAGCCGTCTGTGGAGGTGCTCAAGAAGTGGTCTTTGTAGTAGAGCATCTTCGTTCGGGAGTGGCTGACTGGGAGATAGCCAAGTCTCCTGTATGTGGCCCTGCCAAATGTCATGTCTCATGACTCTGTTCCTCTTTGTTTCTGAGAGAGGCGTCTGTGTGGTGCAACTAGGTCATACTGTAAGGGTGGTAATCTATCAATATCAATCCTGTGTGATGATATCCACTATACCACCTGGGAGTACCATGACCAGGTATGTCCCTCCTCAGCAAGCTGTCTGGATGCCTCAAAAGCAACTCGAGATACCCGATTTAGTGGGAGCTCCCGCATCCTGTGTATAAAAGATATTCTGGAACATGGCCTCTACTAACATAGGTGGTACAGCAAACTCCGCTCGAAGGATATCATGTGGTACTGAGGGTTTGCTCTGCGGATCATCCGTGAGAGCATCAAAATCTGAGGGTGCTCTATCTGTGTCCATGAGGATGTAGCCAAACCTGGTGCCCATACTGCTGCTGCATACATCAATGCTGGAGTAACTAGTGTATCAAATAGCCACCCCTTATTAGTACAGGGCTCCTGGAAGTGTGCATGGTGACACTGGCGTTCCAAAATTGCTAGTGCTACGTACCCTCGTGTCACTCTGTCTCTGGCTGCCTGTGCCATAGAGAATCTCCGTGATGGGCTGGTAAATGTGACCCCAAGGTATACATATGAGCCCACCACCTCTACTTGTCCCCGCGCTAGTGTAAGGATAGTCTGGCATCTGACTGCTGCTGCTGATGTATGCAAGACCATAACCTTGGTTCTCCCAAGGTTCACTGTGAGTCCTCGCTCCGCACAGAAAGTATCCAAGGCTTGTAGATGCCTTTGTAGCCCTGTCCAAGTATCCGACACAAGAATGATATCATCAGCATATAATAGAATGTGTACAGTCATACCTGAGATGTAAATCCTAGAGCCTCCTCCGTGTATGATGTAGTCTGCTACCTCGTCGATGTATAAGACAAAGAGTGTCGGGGAGAGAGGGCATCCTTGATTCACACCAATGGTGTTGGCAATCATATCTGATAGTCCCCCTGGGCATATAACACGTCCAAACACTTGCTCATATAGTCTGTAAATCCCTCACATCATGTCAGGGGGTATGCCCAATGTTTGTAAGCGATGGAAGAGGCGCTCTCTCGGGACTGTGTCGAAGGCGTTGCGGAAGTCCACAAAATAGCAATAGAGTCTGTCTCCGTGCCCGAGTTTGGTTAATCAAGCATCTAAGGGTGAAAATGTGATCAATAGTAGAGAAGGCTCGCCGAAAACCTGCCTGACCAGGGGCACGGAGCCCCTCCCTCTCAGCGTGTGTGCTCAATTCTGCCTCCAGGATAGCCCCATAGAGTTTGGCCAAGGTATGACCAATCATGATAGTCCTGTAATTACCGGGGTCCAACATGTCCCCAGCTATGTGGATCGGTACAATAGTGTGCATCGTCCACTCAGCAGGGAAACCTTCTACTAGAGCCCTATTAAAGAGGTAAGCAATAAAAGGAGAGAGTGTGTCAGTTGCATAAATGAAATGCTCACCCTGTAAGCCGGTGTGATCCTCAGCTCTCCCATGTTGGAATCTATGTATAGCTCGAGATACCATATCGGTAGTAGTAAAGAGAATCGATGAGGTCGGTGGAGTCTCGGTGGGGCGAGGGATGAGTGGCTGGTGCGGAACATCATAAAGCCCTTCTGCATAACTCTACCAGCATTGAGGATCAGTAATCGGGGTGTGGGACGTGGCTCTCTGAGTCGTCGCTAAGCTGCATCTTTGCTCATGAGCATGTGGTAGATGTCCCAGTATTGAGCCTCCTCATATGTGCGTCGCTTATGGCGTGTAAGAGACCGCATCTGTCTCTACTGGCCTACTGCTGTGTTATTTCCCCTTTCGCTATCTGGGCTCGGAGATGTCGATGAAGCTCTCTGCACTCATTATCATACCATCTATTCTGGGGCATGTCCCCGGATCTAGGTGGCTTCCCTGTCTGGAGATGGTGTGGAAAGCTGTGGGGTGGCTGGCTGCTGTGTGCAGTGTGTGAAAGCTGGGCCGTCAGTACATTGATGGGGGTGCTGTAGGGTCCATACCAAAGAGGCCATCATGTACTTTTGAATCATAAACGTCTGCAAGCTCTCGGGTAAAGTGGAAGATGGTACGAGATGCCTGAGTGGTCGGGGGTGGCAGATCAAGAGAGCTCCTAAGAGAAAAAGCCAAATAAGTAAGAGTCTATCAGGTCTATGCTCTCCCGCGAGCCCAATATGTAGTCCACAGTGCTGCTGCCTCTTGATGATGGGAAACATGTGAGTCTTCTCGATTTTGGCCATTGTGACATCCCGTTATAAATAACAAGGTGGGGTCTAGCTCCCAGGTCCAGAAGGTGTTGCCCATAACCTGTACTGTCTGGCCCACTGTCCTCTGACATCCTCGTGGTCCCTGCATCTACATCGTCTAGTGCCTGTAGGATGAGGGGATCTGTGAAGTCGAATGATTCACACTGTCGATTCTGTGTGCGTACATTGAAGTCCCCCATCAGGAGAACCTCCCCCATGGTCGAATAGTGTAGGATATCTGCGGATAGAGTGGCGTATGGAGACTCACTAGGAAGGGCCCCTCTCTCCTCTCCTCCTCCAATCTGGTCCTCCATGTGACCTATGTTGAATCTCGACCCCTTCGGCGGGAAGTAGCATATTGCCAAGTAAACTGTTCTCACCTTTGAGAGCTGTAGGCTAATCCACATGTAGCGTGTCTCTGGGTCTCTCGACACCACCCTGATACGCTGGTGTAGTGCTCGTCTGAATAGTATAGCGATCCCACCTGAGCCTCTAGAAGTGCCCTGTTGCATCCTTGTCTATACACTGATTCCTACTGGTACCCTGCTACCCGTGGTAAGCCTCTCTCTGGGCTTTCATTAATTTTGAGATTCGTTATAGAAAAGGGTCCATGAATAGTGTTGCAGATACACTTAGTCGAATTAGAGAGGTGAATACTTTGTTGTTCACCGAGATTTCTACTGACTTATTTCAGTCATTGAGAGGGCTTTGCAGGACTAATAGTTATTTTAGTCCATTTTGGCAGAACATCCAGGACGGGAGCTCTTTGATTGACTAAAGTCTACCATTCAGGCTACAGGAGGCCAGTGGATGATTCGGAATGGTTTACTATTCCGTAATGACAAAATTTGTGTACCACAGATCCCGGACATTAGATCCAAGATTCTTAAGGAGTGTCACGACGCCTCTTCTGCTGGACACCCTGGGGTACATAGGACGCTATCGTTAGTGAAACACACTTTTTATTGGCCAAAGATGAAAGGGTATGTAGAAGATTATGTTCTCAAGTGTCAAATTTGTCAGGCAAATAAAGCTGAACGCTTTAGACAGGTTGGGTTGTTGCATCCTTTGCAAATCCCAGGTAATAAATGGGAAAGTATTTTCATGGATTTTATTACCGGATTGCCAAGAACACATGAAGGCCACGATTCTATTTGGGTTGTGATAGAGCGCTTAACAAAAATGGCTAGATTTTTATCGACACAGAAGACTATTACAGCTACGCAATTAGCACGACAGTTTATCGAGCAATTGTTTAGACTGTACAGGTTATCGTAGGACATAGTCAGTGATGATAGGGACTCTAAGTTTATGAGTGATTTTTGGAAACTTATTTTTGAGAAGTTGGAAACAACTTTGAATTTGAGTTCAGGAGGATGGGGGCCAAGTTTTGAGTTGACCAGATCAGTTCGTCAGGGGTGTCCTCTCGCCCCGTTTCTTTTTCTCTTCTTTGCTGAGGCTATGAGCATGTATCTGACGGCAGAGGAGGTTGGTTTGCTCCCAGTCCGGGGTGAGGACATGCTCGATTCTGAGTTTGCTGATGACACGGGATTGTTTTTGCATGGCCAGGAGGCCAATCTTCAGAGGGCAGAGCAGTCGCTACAGGTTTTTGGTGTAGCTTCGGGAGCATTGATCAATTGGTGCAAGACACTGGCCTTTTGGATCAATAGCGCTTCCACTCCGGCATGGAGCCTAGACCCGGGTTTTAGTTGGATTCCTCCTGGCACAGCAGTGCGGTATTTGGGATGCCAGATTAGACTTGATTTGTCACCTGAGCAGCAGATCGCCCCGCTTCTTCTGAGCATTCGGAAGAAGCTTTTGTATTGGAGTACAGCTCGGCTATCCTTGGCTGGGAGGGTGATGGTGACAAATCAGGTGCTTTTAGTGACCATGTGGTACATCACGTCTTGCTAGATCTTCTCGAGCTCTTGTATCAGCCAGGTAGTACAGAGGTTGATCAGGAACTTTCTTTGGTCTGGGCGGGAGCCAGCCCGGGCTAAGGTTGCTTGGGCAGTTATTACTCTTCCGCTGGCCCAGGGGGGCTTGGGCATTATAGATCCAGTTGATTAGAGTAGAGCCTTATTGGGGAAGCTTATTGTTTGGGGGCTGCTTCCAGGCGCTGAGCCTTGAAAGGAGCTTCTTTTTCAGGCTAGGGCTCCCCCACCAGCAGGGGGCACTTGGGCACTAGAGATACGATGGATCTTCATAGAGATGAGGAGGACAGGCCTCAATAGAGGATGGGAGGATAGATTTGCCTTGAGCATCCTGCGAGCTTGGGAGCTGCTGAGACCGGGGCTTTCTCAGAGACCTCCTACTTGTGATGAGGAGCGGGCCAGACAGTCGCTCATCTGGAGCCCATCGGTACGCACAGAGCAGGGTCATATGCTGGGTTCTCGGCCTCATCTAGCCTGGGGACCATTGGCAGCAGGCCCAACATGCAGTTTTGGAGATTGGCAGGCCTTCTGCAGTCTCCCAGAGGAGATCTAGGTGGAGAGGCTGAGTCACTTCAGAGGGGGGCTGATTATGAGGGATGACATTTAGGAGGCACTCACTGAGGAGTGGTTCACGCCTTTCGAGCGAGTGGCCCCACGGTGGATGGGAGCCTTTACACAGTTTGAGATCCTGATTGCTGTCAGAGCTTGCACTGAGGATGGTAGATGTCTCTACTATGAGATCCAGGATGAGGGCAAACTTCAGAGAGGAGGCGGAGTCGCCTTGGGTTGCAGAGTGCATCTTTCAGAGGATACGGGTAGTGGCCGCTGCTTCCCGGAAGTGGCATATTGATCCAGACCCTGCAGATGTGGACTCTGATTGGTGCATATGGGCTATGCTGCACGCTCCTTGGCCCGGCTCCAGTGGGACCCTGACGAGTACAAGTGGCATGATCCTTATGCGTCCCCCGAGGCCACAGAGATCACCTGTTTCGAGTACACTGTTCGGTTGGGGAGACATATTTTGACTGCGACGAGGAGGAGGATGGTCTCTCCAGCTGCATTGGAGCATTGGCGGCTACAGGGACTCTCACAGGAGTTCCTGGAGGATTTTTGGACCAGGCTTTGGGCTAGTCGACAGGCACGCAAGATCTCGACTTTCCAGTGGCTGGTTGCCCACAGGGGCTCTGCAGCAGTTGGCACTTGGCTTGTCTACAGTGGTCTTCCGGTGGACTGCATCCGCCGATGCGGCCACCCTTTGGAGACACAGAGACACTGCCTATGGGACTGTCCACAGGTGCAGCAGATTTGGCTGCGGATGTTGCGCATTTTGGTCCCCCTCTCTCCAGAGGGCATGTATTCGTGGGGTGCTGCTACGTGGTCGACTTCGTCAGGGCCTGCTCTGGGATACGAGACGGAGCAGGACAGCCAGGCCATCAGATTCATTAGAGGCCAGCCTCGCCTTGTTCCTTCATCGGATTTCTCGTCCACCGACTGGACACAGGAGAGGGATCTGTGATGGGAGCTCCTCAGCAGCCTCACCATCTGGTTCACCTGGAGAGCCCGATGTTTCAGGGCCTTTGAGGGGAGACTAGAGCCACCAGCAGAGACTGTTCGGGGGATTTGGCAGGAGTTGATCCACACCCTACGAGGACAGCTGCAAGGACAGTATGACCGCATCTAGGGCGACTCGTGCGGTGATCTTGTGGCGCTAGGCCTTTCACACCACTTGGCGCAGCGGCCCCTTCTATATCCTTCACGTGGGTACCCCGCTGGCATTACAGGCCACCTGCTTGGATTTTCCCCCCTCCTATTGTATGATATAGCCTCTCAGTTATTTGTACTGATATTTGTACTTTTTTGCACCTAGGGAGAGTCTCCCTAGCTGCCTTGATTAGATCTCTGCTCTGCCTTCTTATGAGCAGGAGAGGTTTTTGTAGCCCAGCGGGCGTTTTTTTATAACTAATGAAAGGATCTTTTCTCTCGGAAAAAAAAAACTTTGAATTTGAGTTCCTCAGCTCATCCTCAATCTGATGGCCAAACTGAAAGAGTGAATCAGATTTTGGAGGATATGCGTCGAGCATATGTATCCAAAAGATAGAGTTCATGATGGGAGGATTATCTTCCTATGTTAGAATTTGCATATAACAGTACTAAGCATACGAGTACATATATAGTTTGTGTTCTTTTTTGCATTAGTTATTTTCAATTCTTGATTTCCTATGCTAATTGGTGATAATGTTGTACTTGAAAGGTTTTTTATACGCTAAACTTGGCCTAATTTGTGTGTCTGTGTAGTATCTTTGATTTTGCATGTAAAACTATCTTTTATACCTAAACTGGTTGTAGGATCATAACCACCTCACCTTGTCGGTCAATTTTTTGAGAGCCTTTTGCTTCAAATTTGAAGATTTGGGCGACAGAATCAAAGATTTATGTCGCATGCCAAAAATCGTAGAGCCACTCGTGCTTACGATTTTGAATTATAAAAACTCAAAAAAAAGAGTTACTACGCAAAAGTTATGGTTGTTTTACTGTTTTGCAATTTTTTGGTACTCTTTCAAAAAAGCCAAAAAAAAAAACTAAATTTGGTAAAGAAAACCCTAGAACAAGCAAAATATCTCTCCCTATACCCTACCTCCTACGGCCGCCTCCACCTCGGTAATCTCCTCCTCACACACCTCCTTCGTGGTCGCCGCCTCCTCCACGCCGGCAGCCTTCTCCTCACGCACCTCCTCTACAAGGCAACCTCCACCTCGGTAGCCTCCTCCTCCGCGGCCGTCTCCTCCTCAATAACCTCCACCTCATCGGCCACTTCCTCAACCTCCTCCTCCTCGGGTAGCCTCCACCTCCCCGGCCGGCTCCTCCTTGGTAGCCTCCACCTCATCGACCCTCCTCGGCCGCTTTAGCAACCGCCTCCCCCTACCATGCCTCCTCCTCGGCAGCCTCCACCTCATCGGCTGCCTCCTCGACCGCTTCCTCAACCGCCTCCTCCCTCACCCCCTCCCCTCCTCCCCACCTGCCTCCTCCTCAGCAGTCTCTACTTTTCTCCTTCCTCTATCTCCCAACTACACACATACACACACATGCACACACAAAGCTCTCTCTTTCTCCCTCTTACACACAGCATACATAGCTGTCTCTCTTTCCCTCTCACACATACACAAAAAAATAGAGGAGGATAAAGAGAAAAGGACAATCGGAAAGGAGGTGAAGAAGAAGAAAAAGATGATGATTCAAGGAGCACATTCAAGTTTCAGAGGTAGTTTTTTAACATTTTAATTATAATAAGATTAATTAATTAATGAAATTCTAACTAATATCTAATTAATAAAATAAATAAATAAATATTTTAATTAAGCCTCTAGGCTCTTATATAAATTCAGATCAAATTAAAAAAACATGCAAATAAAATATATATGCACCTATGATTGTAGTTTTGCTAGTGTCAATTGTAGTTTTGCTAGTGTCAATTGCGCACGCACACTCGCCTTTACACGCCTACAATGATGAAAATATCGGGAGGGAATTGTTTGGGATATTGGATGGGTAATGTGTAAATTTTAGAGGGAAATTTTGAAACTAGGGTTTTGGAATCCAAGGAGGTAAATTCAAAATTCAATGGATAGGCATTCGTGCCATACTTGGGAGGAGATTCAAATTCAAATTCATATTCAAAACAACAAGGGAGAGTGGGGATAATGGAGATTAAAATTAAAATTCAAATTCACATGCATATTCAAAATTGGGGAAGATTGGTACTACTGCCATTCTCCATAATGCCATGGGGGAGAATGGTAGTGGTGCCATTCTCCTCTTCAAGGTGTGGGAGGCCTTGAGAATGGCACCACTGCCATTCTTCCTTGAATGTAAGGGAGAATGGCAATGCTGCTATTCTCCCCTTCATAAGGTGACACGGGGGACCTTAAGAATGGCACCACTATCTTTCTTCCTTGAACATAAGGGAGAATCGCAGTGCAATTCTCCCCTTCAAGGTGATGGGAGGCCTTGAGAATGGCACCACCTTGAGAATGGCACCACTGCCATTCTCCCCTTTAAGGTGATGAGAGGCCCTCAGAATGGTAGTGGTGCCATTCTCCCCTTTAATCAAGGTGATGGGAGGCCTTGAAGAATGGCACCATTGCCAGTCTTCCTTGAATGTAAGGGAGAATGGCAGTGTCCCATTCTCCCCCTCAAGGTGATGGGAGGCCTTGAGAACAACACCACTACCATTCCTCCTTGAACATAAGGAAGAATGGTAGTGGACCTACCATTCTCCGCTTAAAGGTGATAGGAGGCCGTGACCCACTGGCATTCCTCCTTGAGCATAAGAAAGAATGGCAGTGGTGTCATTCCCCCCTTGAAGGTGATGGGAGGCCTTGAGAATGACACCACTGCCATCCCTCCTCGAACATAAGGGAGAATGGTAGTGGTTCCATTCCCCTCTTCAAGGTGATGGGAGGCCTTGAGAATGACACCCAAAAAGGGCCTCCTAAGGATTCCTAATTTTAAGGGATTAGAGCTTAAAAAGCTGGGCTGCTTAAGGGCCATTAAGAATTTTTTGGACCTAAAAAGGGCCTCCTAAGGATTCCTAATTTTAAGAGATTAGAGCTTAAAAAGCTGGGCTGCTTAAGGGCCATTAGGAATTTTTTGAACCCAAAAAGGGCCTCTTAAGGATTCCTAATTTTAAGGGATTAGAGCTTAAAAAGCTGGGCTGCTTAAGGGAGAGAAAGGCTTTGATGACCCCTATTTTTTGCCTTACCACATCAGCCATACCCCCTAGTTTCACTTTTTAAAGGAAATATTCTCATACTCTCTCTCTTACTTTTTGACTTTTCTTATACTTTCTCTCTTACTTTTTGAATTTTTTTATCTTCACTCTCTACAAATTGAATATTTCTTGTCAGTTTGAAATCTCCTTTCTCATTAACTCCCACCATATCTCCCTTTCACATCAGCAAAACATTCTCGTATTTAGGTGGGCCCCAAAAAGTGAAAATTTTTTATTTTTTATTTTTTTAACATTTTGAGGTGAAAAAAACACCACCCAACAAATATGTATGATGAAAATAATTTTTTTCCTCCAAAAAGCTTGTAATTCAAGGGTCACGTCAGAAGCATGTCACGAGCTAGTACATCCATAACTAATTGTCAGGTCCCCACAACCCCATAAACATAACTAACTGTCAAGAACCACTACATCCATGAGATCCCGAAATTGTGGGGACCCCAAAAATTATTATTTTTTAATTTTTCTCATAAATATAATTTATTGATGAAAAACTCCATGTTAGTATATTTGTATATCAAAAATATCATTTTCTACTTAGAAAAACGGAAACCTGAGCAACAAAGTTTTAACAGTCTCTCTCACTCTGTCTCTCTCTCTCTCTCTCTCTCTCTCCCTATGAGGATCTCTCTGCTTTAGCTTCTTTCTCTGCTTAGCTATGGAGCCTTTGCAAGCTCTGTGTGTAGCCCCTTGTGAAGCTAGAAAATGGAAGGTTGATTTACATATTCGTAATCCTGAAGAGTATGGCAGCTCTAAAAAACCCATCCTACTGATGCACAATCTGTCCAAGTTCGTAGGATAGCTAAGGAGAAAAATATAGATCTTTGGATTGATGGGCATCTCTATCTAGTTGACCCTCCATTAAGAGCAAATCCTCCTTTCTGTAATTTATCATCTTTTATGCAATTTGTTGGTGAAGGAGAGCTTGGCTTGTTAGGATACTGCAGAAGATTGACTACAAGTGGAGTGTGGCAAACCCATATTCTCCAATCTCAATTACAAGCATCACACTTCAGCCTTTTACAATGTCAAGAAGGACTTAAAACATCTTCAAATGAAAGAGATCCTCTCGCAAAGAATGTGGAGAGAAGGATGCAAAGATTCAAAGGCTAGAGGAACTTATCAAACGACTTAAAGCAACGCCAAATGGTGCTCTTCGTGAATGCAAAAAGACATTGGCTGGTATAGAATCTCTTGCGTTAAAGGTGGAGCACGGAAGAAAAGGATTCGTACAACAAAATAAGTAACATAAACTTTCATTATGCACTCAGTGATTTAAACAAAATAGTCATGATTTGTGTTCTACCAGGAATTTTCTACAAGAGGTGTGGGATGGAAGGATTTGGTCAAAGCCATTCTGAATACCAAGGATATTCTCTCAATTATTACTGACCCTCATCATCCTAAAATACGGCAAGCTATTGTCACAGCAATGAAGTGAGCGAGATTATCACCTCCATTGATTCTTCATTAATTCAACATGCTTGTGATGCGGCTGGAATCAGCATGAAAGGGTACCAAGCAATCTGTCAGGTTGTAAAAGATGCATTTCTAAGACAAGGAATCACTGGCACTTTATTTCCTACACTCAAGGTGATTCACAATGTCAAGTGTATCAATAATGATGATGTGCAGCGAGCTATAGGATTGTTTTATCACGTTGAGGGCACACTAACATTAGACACAGGGTCGAGCAGAAAGAAAATCAAGACAACAAGTACAGAATTTCACTATGATGTTTACAATAACATCTTTGTTCATATTGAGAGACTACAACAAGCTATGGTGAAGTTATAGGCTATGGTCTTTCACCAGAAGGTGAGAACTTGCAATTGCTACTATTCATGTTTTTCAGTAGAAAATGAAGACGATTATTTTGTTTTGAATATTGTAAATTACCGTTTATTTGCAGTTTTGGGGAGCACACTTTCATTTGTGCTTAAGCTAGATGAGTGTCAAATTGTAAAAGGTCGGAAGCTGGAACGTACGAGCATTACGCTCATGAATGAGGCCATGATCTGTGCATGGGAAAAGACTACCAAACCAAGTTTTAGTGTGTAATCTGAGAAAGAGGTCTGGTGGCTTGGTGCATTCGAGGTACCAAAGGAGACACATGAGGTATTGACATGGATGTTTGAAAGGACTCCCTGGATAACAGATGTAATAAAAAAGCAAATTGATGGTCAACTTTTAGATGTAGAAAACATAGGAAAGTTCAAGGTGGATTGGCATCTTGGGGGAGATTTGAAGACAATTAAATGCATGATGGGTTTGCTCAAGGCGCGACATCAAGATAGCCTTGTCCATACTACTGCAATGCTCAGATTGATATTCCTAGGTAGAAAAAAACAAATGAAGAAGGTATATAGAAGGTTGGTTTTGTTGGGAAGGATGCCTCGAAAGGTCCCAACAAGAAAGGGAAGAAGCAACAAGAAGATGCAGTAGATCCAACCGAGTCAAATGATGATGAAGATGAGGAACAACCAAATGCAAGATGGGTGGAAGGTGTTATATCTTGTGATATGCTAGGAGAACCAAACAGGAATTCAAATTGGAGCCCCATCATTAATTTTCCACCACTAAAGAATATTCACTTTTGCACACTTCATGCATTCATGAGAATCTTTGATCAATTGCTTAAGTGCTATATCGATTATGCATTCACAATGCATAATCGATTGCTTAAGTGCCATATCGGTTATGCATTCACAATGCCTACACAAGAGAGGAAAGTTGTAGCCCTTAGTAAATTAGAGCATCTTTTGAATTCTCTGGGCTGCCATGGCAGAAACGTGAAAATTGAAGTGAATAAGCAGGCCTCTGGTATGTCATACGAGGTTGCTCAAGGTCTCCGTGAGACTGGATCAAAGGCAAGGAGATTTTTGGAGAAGCCAGCAAACATAGAGAATTCAAAGAAGACTTGGGGACTCTGGAGAGACCTGTGTATGTAATCACCACAAATGTAGATTGTCCAATGCCTGCTCTTATAAATATGCGCAAATAGCTTTGGATAAATTTCAATAACATGGTTCGCATTATGAATCAAAGTAGCACAACTGCCCAAGAACGAGCATCATTCCAACAACATATCATAGAATTCACCAAAAGTGTGCTAGGTGCTTGGGGAGAGAGTAAAGTAACACACTATATGGTAAGTTGTATAGTAAAAAAATAAACTGGTGTTTTAACCTTGACTTTTTCTAATTAAATTCTATTATCATGTGTACAGCACATAGTTTATGCGCATGGTGCGTATTTCATGAACAAGTATGGATCGCTCAACATGTGGAGTACCCAAGAGATGGAGAAATCACATTATAAAGCAAGAGGGGTTTATTTCAAAAATACAAGACATGGAGGTGGAGCTTCTGCAGAAGGAACACGTACAAACTATCTACAAGAGATGTTCAATTGTTTTTATCGCACAACCTTTGGGTGGTTAGGGAGCGGGCCCAACAATCTAAGCTTGCGCAAGAGGCACGCAAGGCTGCAAAAAGTCATGCTCGGCTTGAATGGTTGAAGACCAATGCTCCCCATAGGCATGGTGCTTGTTGGCGTGCACGAATGAGGAGACAAGGGAGGCGTTGGGTTGTGCACACACCAGCATAAATCTAGATGTAATAAGGCTAAGAAAATAAGTTTAGTTAGGTTTTCTTTTTTTCCCTTAAAAAAAACTATTAATAGTTCCTTCTCTCACTTCATTTTCATTTAGCTTTTTTAGAGAGCTTGAGCTCAAGATCTACGTAGACACCCACGTAAGGACACCAGCACATCACCACGTTAAGAACACTGCACGTGTTACCATGCCTTCACAAAACACAGTGCAAGGTACCCAACGACCACATACTGTGGTGACACCACGGAAGAGAGTGACCCCTTGGATTCTAGGACATGCCCAATGGGATCACCATAGTCCAACCCTCCTCCCACAGAAACACTAGCGCACACACATGCAGGCCCTTCTAGTGGGAGCAAGCATGTGAAGAAGACCCTACAATGGAGCCACCCCAGAGATCAAGACAGAGAGGCCGATGATGAGCAATTCGACTGGGTTGGTGAAAACATTCCTACATTGTGCAGCACCATAGGTGGTAAGACCCTACTACCAGGACAGGGTCCCCTACCTACCCGGGAGGAACTTGATACACAGGTACCACAGTAACAGGAGAAGGAGGATTCAAACTATGAGAGAGACCAAGAGGGGGTTCTTGCAACTGCGCGCAAGCGTAGAAAGATCAAGCTCTTCAAGCCAAGGAAGTCCCAACCTCACCAATGCACTAACACAACACAGAGAGCTCCAAGGGTGAAGGATGCGCCAAGAGCATAGGGCTCTATAAGAAATCAAGTTTTATCAGAGGAACACTGAGTTTCTGATAAGAAAAGCCCCTTTCGCTCGCACAGTGAAGGAGATTCTCCAACGATATAGAATAGTGTTCCATGTGCAGGGGATTGCCCTTGAAGCATTGCAAGAAGCCTCCGAGGCTTACCTTGTTGGGCTTTTTGAAGACACCAACCTCCTTGCAATACATGCAAAGAGGATTACCATATCTGCCAAGGACATGCAACTAGCTCGGCACATTTGAGGCGAGCAAGACACGATCTGGAGATCTCAGATGTTAACCTTTTTTTTGAAGCAACTCTTTTGTTTCAAACCCCCCTTTGTAAAACAAGCCTATCTGGCTTTTATTTGTAACCTTCTGATAATTAAAATTTTAAGTTTCTCTTACAATGTCTCGGTGTCATCATGTTTGCTTAACATGGAGTGTCTATCATGTGCCAGTTTGTCACCCAAGGCATCAGAAATGCTCCTGGAGGACTGAGAAAGCTATGCCAAAATAGTGCGAATTTGGCCTCTGTAAAAGCGATGTAGGCTCAAAATTCCCATTGTTCTAGCACTTCTCCCCTAGCCACTTCTCAGGATCATTTCTGATGCATTTATAATGAAGTTGAGCACACTAATTGTGAGAAACAGTAGTTTATAAGATAAAAATACCTTTAATCATGTGTAAAAATATAGTGTTATCATCCAATGCATTAAAATTGCTCCTGGAGGACTGGGGAAGTTATGCCAGAACAATGCAAATTTAGGCTCTGTATAGCGGCGGTGTAGGCTCAAAATTCGCAGTGTTCTGGCACTACTCCTCCAGCCACTCAGGATCATTTCTGATTTATAATGAAGTTGAGCACTACTCCCCCAGCCACTCAAGATCATTTCTAATGTATTTAGAAGTTGAGCACTACTCCCCCAGCCACTCAAGATCATTTTTGATGTATTTATAAATGAAGTTGAGCACACTAATTATGAGAAACAGTAGTTTATAAGATAAAAACACCTTTGATCATGTGTAAAAATCTAGTTTTTATTATCCACCAATGCATCAAAATTGCTCTTGGAGGATTGGGGAAGCTATGCTAAAACAGTTCGAATTTAGGCTCTGCAGCAGCGAACGGTGCAAGCTCAAAATTTGCATTGTTCTGGCACTACTCCCCCAGCCACTCAGGATCATTTTATAATGAAGTTGAGTACACTATTGTGAGAAACAATAGTTTATAAGATAAAAACAGCTTTAATCATGTGTAAAATTACATTGTTTGTCATCCAATGCATCAAAATTGCTCTTGGAGGACTGGGAAAGCTATGCCAGAACAGTGCGAATTTAGGCTCTGCAATAGCGGCGATGCAGGTTCAAAATTCGCATTGTTCTGGCACTGCTCCCCCAGCCACTCAGGATCATCTCTGATGCATTTAATGAAGTTGAGTACATTAGTTATAAAAATAATAATTTATAAAATAAAAATACCTTTAATCATGTATAAAAATACATTATTTATCATCCAATGCATCAAAATTGCTCCTGGAGGGTTGGGGAAGCTATGCGAGAACAGTGAGAATTTGGGCTCTACAGTAGCGGTGCAGGCTCAAAATTCACATTGTTCTGGCACTACTCCCCCAGCCACTCAGAATCATTTTTGATGCATTTATAATCAAGTTGAGTACATTGATTATGAGAAACAATAATTTACAAGATAAAAATAACTTTAATCATGTGTAAAAATACATTATTTATCATCCAATGCATCAGAATTGCTCTTGTGAAGGGCTGGGGAAGTTGTGCCAAAACAGTGCCGAATTTGGGCTTTACTACAACGGTGCAGACTCAAAATTTGCACTATTCTGGCACTGCTTCCCCAGGCTCCCAGGGTCATTTCTGATGCTGTAAGGTTCCCCCCTTCCAAAATAGGGGAAACACTTAAGATAGTCCACTAAGTCTTATCTTGGAGAAAATTTCCTACTCATCGACACCTTGACCATATAGAGATTCAAGGATACGATTCATAGGTAAGACCTAGTTCTATCCCGCAGGGGGAGCGTGGTCTTCTAAAAATCAAATCACCCATAGGGTAATTGATCATAAATTGGGTAACTATAAGACTTGATTTCTAGAGGCAACGCTTTTTTCCTCATCCATGCAAGGCATAGCCGCTGACCTAGTCTTCTAGAATAGAATTGCCCGAGAACCTATTTATCTAACGTAGGGCTTTCACTTAATATGTTAGAAAGCTACCCGACTAATCGGGTCCACCCGTCCATAGGATGGTGCCGTCAAGGCATTCCATCCTCCCACTTTCCACCCTACTCACGCATCAATTTGTTTTCTAATTAATCCTACCACACTGTTTGACATAAACAAACATGTTCCTTAATTAAGGTCCTTTTCACAAGGTTTGTTAAAACAGCCTTTTTCCACAGTACACTAATGCCAAAGACAAGATTTATAAAAAATTTTATACATGAATCAATTTCATACAGCCAACAAACCGGCTCTCTTATTCTTTTCCTTTATACTGCCAATGATCTAGAATTCGGCCTTCCAGTCTCTACATGCTGGGCAAAACCTTACGGGACCATACACCTCATCGTCGGCCGCTGGCGAGGACTCAAGCTGGCCTGTCGCCCTCTCAGGCTCCATCGCTCGATCCTCCTGCCCCTCAGAGGGATGTCTGCGCACTAGGGTGGGCTAATTCATCGCACGAGCCTGGGCCCTCAGAACTAGGCAGCATCACAATCACTCGCCTCAATCGGCAAACCTCATTCTCCCAATGGTATGAGGGATACTATGGGCCAACTTCGGGCCTTACTAACGTCTCCGTCGTCCGGCTACACAAGCACAAGAACGGGGCAGCATTAAGGCAGGGAGAAGTTGTACCTGTATCTTAATTTAACCAAGATAACAATCCATTTACTCACTAACCATAGGACTAGGATCCATGTCGCCTTCTTTAAGAAAACAATCCTTTTCACAAAGATTTTAGCATTTCAACTTGAGATTGCGATAAGACATTCTTTATTAAGGCATATGCTATTGCTTAAAAGAATACAAACTTTAAATAGTAAATCAATCAAATAGATCACTCTATTAACAATTAATAGAGAAGCCGGGGCCATACCTCAACCCCTAAGAATGATATATAATTAAAAAACAAAATATGTATATACCTTATAGAAATTTGTCGTTTATCGTTGCCTTTGCTCGTTAACAAGAGCTTTAGAACTTGACATATGAGAATAGAGTCTTCTAATACCTTGTCTTTTGATTGAAATCATCCAATAATCCAAGCTTTATCTCCTCTTACTCATACTATGACTCTTCTCTCTTTCTAAGGTCTATGGCAAAATAGCCTTCTTCTCTTACAGGGCTACGGGATACTATTCTTTCTCTAAAAGAAAAGCTATGGAGTTTTGGTCTCTTCCTCCGAAAGACCATAGCAATCTAAGCTTCTTTTCTAAGATATTAGATAAGAATGAAGGGCTATATACATCTCAAACTCTAGGATTACCTTGAGGCTACTTGCTGCCTTCTCACAGATTTCTCTGTGTAGAGACCTTGACAGAAACAGCAAATTGTTTCGGCCATAACTCTTTGATAAAAACTCAGAATATGGTTATATAACCAGTCAAAAGAATGAGAAGGCATCTAGTCTACAAGCCATCGCGGGCAGAATAGGCAAAAACGTCTGTATATAGCCACAAACGCGCCATCTTTAGAAACACGTTGTTTTTCCACATTTTTAGTATGCATGGACTCTAAATGTGTAAAAGTACTCTAAATATGACTTCTTATCACCTAAATTCGAAATTCTATTTTTGGGGATACTTATCTCTTAATAGAACTATTCTTATGTTCTTATTTCTTTTAGGATTTTTGGAGCTTATATTTTTATTCTAACACTTTCCTAATGTTTCTAGCCTTGTTGTCTCACTCTTCTCTAATTACACTCTCTTTCCTTATTGAATTCTATATTAAAAGAGACACATACATACGTGGCTTGGGAGGGACCTTACAATCTCCCCCACTTAAAAGATTCGAGATGTCCTCATCTCGCGAGCTGGGGTAGTATCTAAGTAAATCCTCTTGTCTCTTTCAAAGTGGTGTCCCCACTAGATAAAAATCTTCTTTTATCTAAATATTGTTCTTAAAGAGTTATTTATTTCATGTGCTTGGCTCGTTTTGTTGTGCCTCTAAAAGGTCTTTATTATTCTAAAGTTAATTGGCCTTATTATCCTAATTTCATGTATCCATATACCTCTCATATGGTATGAACCTTCGAATTCCTTATTCCATACCCCCATGTAATATGGTACTTAACAAATTATCATGAAAAAACGTAAGGGAATCAATCCTTTACTCAATCTAACCTATGATAGCAATTTCATAATCTTAGTATCGTCTTGTAGAATACCTCTATTCATCATGCACATTACTTCACATAAATCTTGCACCAATCCTCTTCTATTTACTCATAGAAATACTTGTTGAATTTGATTATCTTTAACCCTGCTATCTCTATTTCTTGACCTAATTTTTGCTCTAGTTCATGATTCCTTGTAGCCAAGGGTGGGCTTGACATTCCTCTTGAATTAGGGGGCCTCTTCTTGATTAACATGGATCATGTCCTTCTCGACACTTTCTATATAAAAACTTTATCATAATCTCTGGCTATAATTATGGCTTGTGAAATAGAGGATGGTTTCACATTCTTGATGAGGTTATTCAAAGGTAGATTAAGCTTCCAAATGAATCGATGGAGAAGAGTTACCTCATCCCTCACTGGAGTAAATCGGAGAAGTTTAACAAAAGTTTGGTGGTATTCTTTTAGGGTATTTCCTTCTTGGGTTAGCTCCGAAAACTCGTTCATTTTATCCTCTCGAAATCCTAGAGGATAAAACCTTTCACGAAGGTGTACTTTCATGGCATCTCATAACCGATTCTAGCTCCAGTGGGTTAGATTGACAACAATGCTTCTAACTTTCTAGCTCCAGTGGGTTAGATTGACAACAATGCTTCTAACTTTCTAGCTCACAATGCTTTCAACTAATTTGGCATTTCTTACGATTTTTAGACGCGAGCAAGGGTGAGCTTTCTTTTTTCATTGTATCCATTAAAAGTTCAAAACTATCAAATACTTATCATAGCACCACATTTGAAGACAGTCAGGATTAATACATCTGAGATCTTCATTTTTTTGAGAATTACACATCTGGTGCCTTGGGATTGACACATCCAAAGATTATCAGGATTGACATATCTGAGATGATTAGTTTTCGAAAAATTACACACCTAGTATCTTGGGATTAACACATCTAAGAGCATGATCCTCTGGGAATTACACATCTGAAGGTAGACCCATGTTTGTCTGAGATGGGTTCTAGATCTTGGATGATCGTCCTAAAGCATCCCCCAATGGATGGCATTCACATGTCAACTATTCAAATCTTAATGGAGTTACAATCTTAATAATTTATAATATGCAAGTTAATGAGATATATCCTGAAAATTTCTCTAAACAAGTTTTCGTCTATCCTTCTAGTCATTCAGTCTCTCACTAGTTTCTTAATTTGATCACCCTATATTTTTCCTCACAAAAGGTTTTCTCCCCAATCTTATTTCTCAAATTTATTGTACAAATATCTTGCGTGTGCACCCCCAAGATATAAGCACAATTTCATAGGATGATTATCTCAACATGTGAGGATATTCAAATCACTTCTATGGCCAGTAGAGATGATTGATTCGTCCTCATATGATAAACAATCACTTGTTTTAATCCCTTGATAGTTAACCTTTGAAAAATAAATCGTAGGAACTAAGATCGGCTCTGATACCACTTGTAAGGTTCCCCCCTTCCAAAATAGGGGAAACACTTAAGATAGTCCACTAAGTCTTATCTTGGAGAAAATTTCCTAATTGACACCTTGACTATACACAGATTTAAGGATACGATTCATAGGTAAGACCTAGTTCTATCCCGCAGGGGGAGCGTGGTCTTCTAAATCAAATCACCCATAGGGTAATTGATCATAAATTGGGCAACTACAAGACTTGGTTTCTAGAGGTTTTCCTCATCCATGCAAGGCATAGCCGCTGACCTAGTCTTCTAGAATAGAATTGCCCGAGAACCTATTTATCTAACGTAGGGCTTTCACTTAATATGTTAGAAAGCTACCCGACTAATCAGGTCCACCCGTCCATAGGATGGTGCCGTCAGGGCATTCCATCCTCCCACTTTCCACCCTACTCATGCATCAATTTGTTTTCTAATTAATCCTACCACACTGTTTGACATAAACAAACATGTTCCTTAGTTAAGGTCCTTTTCACAAGGTTTGTTAAAACAGCCTTTTTCCACAGTACACTAATGCCAAAGACAAGATTTATAAAAAGTTTATACATGAATCAATTTCATACAGCTAACAAACCGGCTCTCTTATTCTTTTCCTTTATACTGCCGATGATCTAGAATTCGGCCTTCCAGCCTCTACATGCTGGGCAAAACCCTACGGGACCATACACCTCATCGTCGGCCGCCGCTGGCGAGGACTCAAGCCGGCCTGTCGCCCTCTCAGGCTCCATCGCTCGATCCTCCCGCCTCTTAGAGGGATGTCTGCACACTAGGGTGGGCTAATTCACCGCACTAACCTGGGCCCTCAGAACTAGGCAGCATCACAATCACTCGCCTCAATCGGCAAACCTCATTCTCCCAATGGTATGAGGGATACCATGGGCCAACTCCGGGCCTTATTAACGTCTCCGCCGTCCGGCTACACAAGCACAAGAATGGGGCAGTGTTAAGGCAGGGAGAAGTTGTACTTGTACCTTAATTTAACCAAGATAACAATCCATTTACTCACTAACCATAGGACTAGGATCCATGTCGCCTTCTTTAAGAAAACAATCCTTTTCACAAAGATTTTAGCATTTCAACTTGAGATTGCGATAAGACATTCTTTATTAAGTCATATACTATTGCTTAAAAGAATACAAACTTTAAATAGTAAATCAATCAAATAGATCACTATTAACAATTAATAGAGAAGCCAGGGCCATACCTCAACCCCTAAGAATGATATATAATTGAAAAACAAAATATGTATATACCTTATAGAAATTTGTCGTTTATCGTTGCCTTTGCTCGTTCACAAGAGCTTTAGAACTTAACATATGAGAATAGAGTCTTCTAATACCTTGTCTTTTGATTGAAATCATTCAATAATATCCAAGCTTTATCTCCTCTTACTCATACTATGACTCTTCTCTCTTTCTAAGGTCTATGGCAAAATAGCCTTCTTCTCTTACAGGGCTACGGGATACTATTCTTTCTCTAAAAGAAAAGCTATGGAGTTTTTGTCTCTTCCTCCGAAAGTCCATAGCAATCTAAACTTCTTTTCTAAGATATTAGATAAGAATGAAAGGATATATACATCTCAAACTCTAGGATTACCTTGAGGCTACTTGCTGCCTTCTCACAGTTTTCTCTGTTGTGTAGAGACCCTGACAGAAACAGCAAATTGTTTTGGCCATAACTCTCTAATAAAAATCAGAATATGGTCATATAACTAGTCAAAAGAACGAGAAGGCATTTGGTCTACAAGCCAACGCGGGCAGAATAGGCAAAAACGTCTGTATATAGCCACAAACGCGCCATCTTTAGAAACATGTTGTTTTTTCACATTTTTAGTATGCATGGACTCTAAATGTGTAAAAGTACTCTAAATATGACCTCTTATCACCTAAATTCAAAATTCTATTTTTGGGGATACTTATCTCTTAATAGAACTATTCTTATGTTCTTATTTCTTTTAGGATTTTTGGAGCTTATATTTTTATTCTAACACTTTCCTAATGTTTCTAGCCTTGTTGTCTCACCCTTCTCTAATTACACTCTCTTTCCTTATTGAATTCTATATTAAAAGAGACACGTACATACGTGGCTTGGGAGGGACCTTACAGATGCATTCACAAAAACATTGATGGTAGAAACTAGAAAAAGCAATGATATACTTGATGAAAATAAGTTTGCAAAAATTGTATTGTATTCATAATAAGAAGTGTTATTGGGCAGAGTGTGCTCAAGGAGTGATTGGGCTATTTCTTGAGGATCCTCTATGCATATGCTTTTGGCTATACCTATATGAGCAAGAAGCTTACCCCTAAATCCAGAACCAAAAACATCGAAGGCAAGGGATTTTTTAATCAGAACTATACATTTGGTGCTCTCTGCCCCATAGAGACTACACAGAGCACCTTAGAGAGGGCTTTGAAAAAGAAGAGAGTGGAGGCAGATTGAGTGGTGTAGTCCTTGTGGATAATGGCGATGCCATCCACAAGAAGTCGACCAAGATAGTGCGCCAACGCAGCATCATGTCCATGGACCTTGGCTTGGTCTCTGCTACTGCGGCCTCTCCTAGCAAATGCGTCAATTTCAACCACCCTCTGCAATCGAAGGAAAAATCAAAATATTTTCCTATACATAATTACAAATGTTTCTAGGTTGTAAAAGGTTGATTATTACCTCTTGCTCAATGTCTTCTTTTGCCAAAGTGCTGGTGGGGGTGGAGAGGTCAATCGAGGACTTAGCCTCATCCTTCTTTGGTGCTTTGGTCCCCTCCATTACTCTAGCAGCAAGGGTATCCTTTTCAGCATCTAGCTTGTCTTGTAAGGTTGTGAATTCCTCCTCTGGAGGACTAGGGCTTGCTCCATGGTCTCAACAACCAGAGTTTCCTTGACCAAAGCAACTGTCTCTGCGATAGATTCTCCAAGGGGTAATATAGCACTATCTAGGCGAGGACCGAGGTTGGACGTATCAAGGTCCACCTCACATCGCGTGCATATAATGCCCAAGTATTCATCCATTCTCAAGCCAGCTGCCTTTTCAAGGTCATGAAGAAATAAGTATTCTTCACCTTCCACCACAATCGTGCTCAAGAGATTGATCTCAAGCTCTGGCAGCACCTTGCTCTCCTCGTGTGGGGAAGATGGCCCCGTATCTTCTACTACAGGTGGGCTGTTCAGCTGCAAATTGTGCACCCTCTGGAAAGTGCTCTGATGCAAGCTACCCTTCTACACCAGCACTCGTTCCTATTGCCTTCACTTCCTTGTCATCCCTCAAATACCCTGCCAACTACAATGCAGACATCTCTACCTCCTCATTGGAATCCTCATCTCGCTGATGAGGAATGCAAAAGTGGCAAGCCACGAGAGGAACCTAGCTCCTAAATTGCCCTTCCCCAACCTCTTCACCTCTCTTGCTTTATTGAAGGTATAGTAAGCTCTTATGGGGATGCAGATGTTGATGAAGCGTTCAAGGCGTTGGATGTAGATGTCGATGAAGCGTTCAAGGCGTTGGATGTCGGGGCGGGCATATTGTTGAATGTACTTAAGCAGCTCAACAGGCACCCATCAATCATTGGGGCAATGGGGAAAGGAGATGGAGTGGGGAGCCAAGTATTGCTCCATGTATGCAATTTGTGTCTCATAATGTTGGGACGCAAGGGCGAGCGACTTTTCAAGGTCAACTTCACGAGAGAACATGACAAAGAGATCACTCTTGCTCGCCCACGGGGTGGTGGAGAGGAACTCACAGAAGTTGTGGGTAGCCATGTGAATGCAAAGAGATAGTGTGAGCTCGTGCTCGGTTTCTATCGCCGCGTGAAAATGAGAAAGAAGGCACCTTTGGCTATTTATAGTTAAAATTTAAAGTTTGGCCTTTTCACACTAGACCGCTAGACAAAAAGAATACAGTTTGCAAAAATATTAAGATTTCAATTAAATAAAGATTGGTTAAAAAAGAGCCTGCTACAAATTACAAGCATGTCATCTAATCTAAAATTGTTATAATGTCTTCATTTTTTGCCCCTCTTGTGACATTTACTTCATGTTGATCTCCATCTCCTTGTTGACTTGAAAGCTTGTCATTGCCTTCACCTCGATCTTGAAACTCTTGCCCCTCACGTGCATCAAAACAGAGGCTATTTTCCCATATACTCAGTTCATCTTCAAGCTCTTCCACATGCCTACTATCTGTTGGTAGGGCTATGCACCTTGCTGTTGAAAATTCAAGGTCCCCCATTTGCCATGATTTTGAGACCATGGTTGTTCCCTCCTTACACTTTCCAATCTATAAAAATATAGAAAGTGGCACAATAACCAAAAAGTGTAAGGGTTAATTCTAGACATGTAGTGGAATTAGATATACCTTTCTTCTCATCAACTTGAAACTTGACTCTTCCACATTATCAAAGCCCATGATGCTAAAGTGTTGATGCAGGTCTGCTAGGCTCCAATGCTTGCTTGCTACCACTCGCTCAATCCATCCATTTTGCATCATCACAGCTACCTCAATAGGCATAATTTCTTCTTCTACTAAGGCTTGAAGTGGGATCCATGTCCCGTGCTTTTGCATCCATCTTTGGTAGTGCAGACGCATGTACAAAATAGAGCGTGCCTTCAAGAACCTGAAAGACATTGTAGAATCTACTACATTGCACTTGTGCACATCACCTTGATGTGACCCCTCATTAACCTCCCAAGCCTCTCCTAGTAATCCTTGAATGAGGTCAGACCGTACCTCCTTACAAATATACATTATTTTTGTTTGGTGCATTGGCATGGAATTGAACATGTGCACAAAAACATGTAAAGGACAAAACCAATTTAGCCCTACTGACCTAGATGCCTTTGAAAACTTGAGTGATGTCTTGATATCACTTACCATCTTAAACTTTAATGGTCCAAGCATCAGGTTTGGGCCATTCGGGATTGTTAAGAGGGGGGTTGGGGATCTCTTCTAGCTTGCCAAATAAACCTGGTTTTTTATCTACAAAATATGAGTGAGAAAAGAAAAAGATATTGTTCTGTACAAGATCACTTAGGCTTTGAGATACAAACATTGCCTCTCCAATGGATGTATGCATATAGCATAGAAAACTCCAGTGAGGCTTTGGAGTGGTTGTTCCTCAACATAATTAGAGGGAAAAATATCTGCAGAAGAGAGACATAAGAAAATGGAGAATCAAAAGAAAATATAAAACAAAAAATCCAATATTGGCATGTTGTTAAAGCTGTGTTTATGTTACGCTGACAATTTGAAGTAAACCTTGGTCGTTGGCCTTGAATGTACAAGTCTCCAAGGGTATACACATGTTGCACTATGGCAACTAGTCCTTCCTTCTTAGTATGCTTGAAGCCTTGTAGCCACCCCTTCCAATGATGTAGCATATTCCCCAGTTGATGCACTTGATGTGGTCCCTTAGAGCTTGGCTGCATATGTAGACCCAAGCCCCAACCCTAAATCTTCTTAGAGCCTAAACTCCATTCTCATCTCTTATGTTATGCAGCACAAGCTCTTCCACCTTCTCCCTAGGTCCTCTCACATTACTAGAAGAGGCCATGGTGGTAAGAAAAGAGAAGAAGGGAAAAGAGAAGAAAAGAGAAGAAGGGAAAAGAAAAGCTTGTTTTTTACAACAGAGGTGTGGAGAGGAGAGAAAGTTTAGGGTTTTCAGTGCAGCAATGGAAAGCTTAAAAGAGGATTAGAGTTTGAGAATAGGCTTTAGTAGACTAAAGAGGGATAAAGTTTCTGCAGCAATGGAGAGGAAGGGAGCTTGAGAGAGAGAGAGAGAGAGAGAGAGAGAGAGAGAGAGAGAGAGAGAGAGAGAGAGAGAGAGGGAGGGAGCTTGAGAGAGAGAGAGAGAGGGAGATTGAGAGGGAGATTGAGAGGGAGGGAGATTGAGAGGGAGGGAGCTTGAGAAGAAGGGAGAGCTTGAGAGAGATGGAGTTTCTGCAGCAATGGAGACCTTAGAAAAGGAAGAAAGAGAGAGAGGGAGCTTAAGGTAGCTTGAGATGTAAGATCCCTGTTCCCACCGAGCAACGGATTCGGGGTACTGGCAGCGGAAGTAGCGCTTCTCGCGCGGGACAGGGGTCCCACACTCGGGGCCTCGCCCACGGATATCCGGATAAGAGACTAATCCGTCGGTTGTTCCAAAACCGAACTCGGAAAAACTTCCTTTACCGGAAAGCACGGGCGATTCCACCAGGATAACTTTTTACTCTAACGTAGTCAAGATCATTTCTGATCGAGATGATCCGATTACATCTATAAGATACTTAGTCAGTTCAAGGAAGAAACTTGCACTTGGATCATTGGGATCAACGCTTTTTTCCCCATTCAAGAGGCACAGCCGTTGATTCCTATCCATAGAACAGTTTCTGTCCGGGATTTTTTTTTTTCTATCGTAAAAACAAAAGTTTGAGTCTCGATTTACGGATCCATCAGTCCAGCCTAACCCCATCCAATCCCATGGGTTAGCCAACCGCCCAACCACTGTAGTGATGCGATCCAATTAAAAATTTGGTTAGGTTTTGTCCCGGGTACCAAGGAAAAGAGTTCCAAGGCCCCCTAGCCGGATGTTCATGCAAAATAAAACTAGTCACACCACTCACACACCCAATATGAAATTGCCTTTTTCAACCAGATTCAACCAGTTTAAAACAGTCCTTTAATAAAACCATAGTATCATTGATCACCATCTTCCAATTTATCCAATTGATTCTTAATTTTCCATCATTCCTTCATCAGAGTATCTATGGCATCATTGGCAACTAGAACGCTCAGGAGCCGTTTCGATAGTTCCTAGCCCATAATACTTGGCAATATAATCACTTAACAAGATGGACTCTCGTTGAAGATCAGCAAGATCAACCAACAGATCCATATAAGGAGCCATGGACTCATCCATTGAAGACCAGCAAGGTCAATCAACCAGATCCATGCTCGATTTCAGAAAACAACTCCAACTCTGTTCCAATATCTTCCTCGACGCACGCGTGGGTATCCTAGGCAACCCAGAGCCCGAGCACCGTATGGTCAGCACCCTCTAGGATCCTTCGCAGGTAACCTAGCGCTTCACGCATAGGCCGCTTCCTTGGCCCCTCATCCACCGTACCGGAAGCTCACCATTTTAATCGCACCGAGGCTGGTCAAGACCTCGGCCGACCTTGCTACGCGAGACGTCCTTCATTGACTCCCCGTCAGCAGTTGCAACTTTACCATCACGACTTTAAACACAAGACGGTCAAAATGCTCCCCCCAGCATTCTTGACATAAAACAATCATTTACAAACAGCATTTACAAACAGCATTTACAAACAGTTTACAATACAATTTCTATTTTAACTTTCATTTTTCCACATTATCCCTCATCAATCTACATTACTTATTCCATATTCCATTTATATGTATACTCATCCCATCACATCATTTCCATCTCATCACTTCAGATTCCCTCACATCACATATCGTATATTCACATCCATACATCCACATTTATATGCATACATATCGTATATTCACATCACATATCGTATATTCACATCCATACATCCACATTTATATGCGTACATTCACATCTACATGCATACATCTATATCTCTATGTATACATCCACATCCACATTCACATTCACCTCCATACATCTACATCTATATGCATACATCCACCTCCACATCTATACATCTACATCTACATGCATACATCCACCTCTACATCCACATCTACATCTATACACCTACATCTACATGCATACATCCACATCTCCATTCACATCTACATCTATACATCTACATCTACATGCATCCATCCATATCTCTATTCCCATCTACATCTATACATCTACATCTACATGCATCCATCCACATCTCCATTCACATCTACATCTATACATCTACATCTACATGCATCCATCCACCTCCACATCCACATCTACATCTATACATCTACATCTACATCTACAGGTATACATCCACATCTCCATTCACATCTACATCTATACATCTACATCTACATGCATACATCCACCTCTACATCCACATCTACGTCTATTCACCTACATCTACATGCATACATCCCCATCCACATCCACATCTACATCTATACATCTACATCTACATGTATACATCCACATCTCCATTCACATCTACATCTATACCTCTACATCTACATGTATCCATCCACATCTCCATTTACATCCTCATCTACACATCTATTTCTACATGCATACATCCACGTCCCATGCATACATCCACCCCACATTCACACTCACATCCATACATCTACATCTACATGCAACAACCACATCTCCATGCATAATAAAATTCTTTTAATTAATCTAGGATGATAGTTCCTAGAATATGGTAGGAATTCCTCTTTTTATGCTTTGAATGAATTTATTTTATGCGTAATTTCCATAAAAATTTTGCCATAGCTCCGCTACTATGACTGATAAATCTCAATTTTTTTCTAAGGGATAAAGCTCATTATTAAAGAAATAATTAGAATGGTCTCTAATTGGATCATCAATCCATAATGGTCTCTAATTGGATCATTAAGAAAACAATTAGAATGGTCTCTAATTGGGTCATCAATCCATAATGGATTGAATCATCAATGTGCATAAACTAAAAGCATAGCAGAAAGCCATTAATTTGGCCTCAAGCATAGCTTAATCTTGGATTAAGGAAAAGCTTTATGAAAAGCTTCATTTGGATTGAGAATGGGTCATGAGTATGACCATTTCTTGAGAGAGAGAGAGAAATTACATAAAAACCATTTGAATTTAAACATAAATGGAAATTAACTTCTATAGCATTTATTAAATTATGTAACTCTTCCCTACTATTCACCAATTAACTTCAATAGCATTTAAGAAAAACCATACCAATTAAGCTTCTCAATCTTGAGAGGGGTTGAGAAGAGAGAATCATTGAGAAATTATAGAAAAGATCAAAATTCAATATACTTACCTTATGATTTGCTTGATTCTTTATTCACGGTAGAGGCCCCCAACCAATCAATTGGTTTAGTATGTTGATGGAGCCACCAATGGGGATTGAAGAAAGAGAGAAGTATCAAAAACTAGTGAATTATTAAAGAATTCACAGCTCATGGCTTAGGTAGAGTAGAGCAACAATGCATGAGACACTCTATATTTTGGCTTAGGTGGAGTAGAGTAACAAGCATAAGACACTATATATTTTGGCTTAGGTGGAGTAGAGAAACAAAGCATAAGAGTAGAGAAACAAGCATAAGACACTATATTTTTTTGGCTTAGGTGGAGTAGAGTAACAAGGCATAAGATGCTATATCTTTTTCAACAAGGGGAGGCTTCTATTTATAGGAAAATTTGAGCTCTTAACCAAACAAACTGATTCTAGAATTTTCCAAGTCAGTTTGGTCACTTTTTGACCATTTTTAGGTCAGTTAAGCTAACTTTTTGGAACTAGACTTGAATGAGGAGAGAGGAGAGATGAAATATCTCAATTTTTATGAGTTTAAAACTCATTCAAGCATGTGAAATATGCACCTCCTTTAAAGAATTCCCCTTCCTTACATATGTGTCAAAATTTTATTGCTCATAGTTTTTTACTAATAAACCTTGTACATTTTCAACTCTTCATCTTATGTGAAATATGCACCTCCTTTAAAGAATTCCTCTTCCTTACATATGTGTCATAGTTTTTTTACTAATAAACCTTGTACATTTTCAACTCTTCATCTTATGTGAAATATGCACCTCCTTTAAAGAACTCCCCTTCCTTACATAGGTGTCATAATGGAATCATTTTAATATTGCTCATAGTTTTTTACTAATAAACCTTGTACATTTTCAACTCTTCATCTTATGTGAGCTTTTAAGGGACTCCCCTTCCTTACATATGTGTCATAATAAAATCATTATACCCAAAATATCTCATATTTTTAATATTGCTCATAGTTTTTTTACTAATAAACCTTGTACATTTTCAACTCTTCACCTCATGTGAGCATTTACTCATTTTTGGGTATTTTCTTTTTACAATTTGGATTTATCTCCTCCCTACACATGGATTGATGCTATTGGCCCATAGGAACCTTAATTGGACCATAGTCTAAAGATTTATGAAAATCTAGACCCTTAGGCTAAGGTTCTTTATATCTCTTTCCAATTAATTCCAATTGCACATTGGAAAATTCTTTTTAAATTTCTGTTTCAGGGGAACTCATCTGAATTATAAGAGATATTTTTCTATCCAGAAATATTCAAAATCTGAATATTCTCTCTCTAGAATATTTTCTCTCTCTAGGTTAAAACAGTCACAAACAAGATCTCTTATATTTTAGAAAAGGAATTGATTATAGGGGAAGATACTAGACATCAAAAAGGGGGTTGGGGGAGGAATCTTACATTCTACCCCACTTAAAAAACGCGAGATGTCCTCATCTCGCAACTTGGAATAATTTCGCAAGATGCACGAATATGAGACTTAGAAAAAATTTTAATCACGATTAACCACCAAGAAAAGTCTTAAAGAGAGCAAGATTCAAAATAAGAACAAGATTTAAACTTTATTCATTCACGGGACTTATACAGTAAAGATAGAAGAACTCTTTACACTTCCATAAGCCCGTCCATCATATGGTCACAAAAGCAGTCCTCACAAGCTGCACAAGTATAGGGTAACTCATCTATGGGAATGATTCTGCTGGTTATTGCCACACCTATCTCAGTGGTATGAGGTGATCTAACAAAAGGACCTCTGAGAGGCAAGCCAAAAACGGGGTAAAGGCATATCTTCTCATGAGGAAGAAAACATGCCAGTAAGAAGACCCGCTCAGAAAACCCAAGATGCCTTGATCTCATGACACAGTAGTATCGGGGACCCAAACCCAAAGCTTCAATAACCATGGCCAAGCGGACATTGTTACGAAAGTGTTGCTGACCCCAGGGTGTTACCCTAGTTATGTTTTGATAGGTCCGCCATTTGGTCTGCGCTACAGAAGTTCCTAGGTGAGGAAAAAGTGAGCGCTCATACTGTTCTATAAAGTCTTTCTTCACAGACTCTCTTGCGTCTTGAAGGTGAGAAATCATCAGGGATAAAACTAATTCCTGTTGCCAAGCCATGAAGGAGATTAAGAAAGAAAGGAGATTGATGGGAGTAAGATTACTGTGAGCGACAAGTAAAAGTTACGACTTATATAGAGGAAGGAGCTAGCGTAACCTAGAAGCCAACGGTAACTTGCCACTGAAGTTTTACCGTCTTTCCATGATTTGAGTTTGACACATTTTTCTATAGAAGGCATTAAGAATTTTGAGATGAGGAGATAAAAGAAACTTGTAGGCTAAGTCACCTACTTTCATTGAATTCAGATATAAGGATCACAATATCTGGGGGATAACTTCTTATACTCCCCAAGAGATAAAGAACTTCTTTTGGGCCGTACTCGAATGAAAACTAAAACCTTGGTATCCAAAACACCGATTTTTCACTTCTGAACTCATTGTTCTAAATCCTTAAAATAGGTGGGACTCCTGAGAAGTATTCTATGAAAAGGGTCTTCCTTTTTTTAAACAGAAACTTTCTTTTATTTTAGAGAGGGAATAATTATAAGATCAGAAAGGGAGATTCTTACTCCTGTATACCTCGAAGGCTGGGGAGGAATCTTACATTCTACCCCACTTAAAAAGTGCGAGATGTCCTCATCTCGCAAGGTAGAGGACAGCTCTTATTCTTAAGATCCAATTTTATTCTGGGGTTCCTTATATTCTGGTCAACCCAACAGAACACTGGGATAAATATCCCTTATATAGAACTCATCATTAAATAACAATTCATTCAGATTATATCATTCATATCTTTAACATGATAATGGTCCATTAGACCGAAAAGTTTCCTTCGCAGCATTCCTCCACGGAAATTTCAGTCTAGCAAGTTCTCAATTTGACATCCCTTAACTTGATCTACCGGTCAAGTATTAACAGTAGCAATCTAACAGCACAACCCACTAATCTCATAGTGATTTGCTGAATTCATTATCATCATTCTAGTTATGAATATCATCACAAGGACTCGTCCCATTCCCCCTCATTGAGGTTTCATTATATTTCAACTAATTTTTAGAAATCAACATTTTCCAATCAGCATTTTCAATCAGCATCCAAATCAATTCATCCATTCTCAAACAGAATTAAAAATCATATCAATCACATTCAAAATCATCATCTAGATAGCATTAACGCTTATAATTTCAAGTCTTAGATTCACTCGTATATACTGTCAGTAAAGAGCTGCAGTATACTCTCGGTATATACGCGTAGTCACGGCCCTTGGAATTATAAGGTAAATACTATCATGTCTAGGCCTCAAGCAAGTCAGGGATTCTATATAATTACGGTACTTCCATCTGAAGAACCGATTACCAAATTATGAATTTCAGTTTGAATATCAAATTGTATGAATTATCACACAATTATAACCTTTTGGTATTTCTTGATAATTTTTTGACATATTTGTCTTCTCAGTTGATCTTTATTAACCAAATGCTCTGATACCAACTGTAAGATCCCTGTTCCCACCGAGCAACGGATTCGGGGTACTGGCAGCGGAAGTAGCGCTTCTCGCGCGGGACAGGGGTCCCACACTCGGGGCCTCGCCCACGGATATCTGGATAAGAGACTAATCCGTCGGTTGTTCCAAAACCGAACTCGGAAAAACTTCCTTTACCGGAAAGCACGGGCGATTCCACCAGGATAACTTTTTACTCTAACGTAGTCAAGATCATTTCTGATCGAGATGATCCGATTACATCTATAAGATACTTAGTCAGTTCAAGGAAGAAACTTGCACTTGGATCATTGGGATCAACGCTTTTTTCCCCATTCAAGAGGCACAGCCGTTGATTCCTATCCATAGAACAGTTTCTGTCCGGGATTTTTTTTTTCTATCGTAAAAACAAAAGTTTGAGTCTCGATTTACGGATCCATCAGTCCAGCCTAACCCCATCCAATCCCATGGGTTAGCCAACCGCCCAACCACTGTAGTGATGCGATCCAATTAAAAATTTGGTTAGGTTTTGTCCCGGGTACCAAGGAAAAGAGTTCCAAGGCCCCCTAGCCGGATGTTCATGCAAAATAAAACTAGTCACACCACTCACACACCCAATATGAAATTGCCTTTTTCAACCAGATTCAACCAGTTTAAAACAGTCCTTTAATAAAACCATAGTATCATTGATCACCATCTTCCAATTTATCCAATTGATTCTTAATTTCCCATCATTCCTTCATCAGAGTATCTATGGCATCATTGGCAACTAGAACGCTCAGGAGCCGTTTCGATAGTTCCTAGCCCATAATACTTGGCAATATAATCACTTAACAAGATGGACTCTCGTTGAAGATCAGCAAGATCAACCAACAGATCCATATAAGGAGCCATGGACTCATCCATTGAAGACCAGCAAGGTCAATCAACCAGATCCATGCTCGATTTCAGAAAACAACTCCAACTCTGTTCCAATATCTTCCTCGACGCACGCGTGGGTATCCTAGGCAACCCAGAGCCCGAGCACCGTATGGTCAGCACCCTCTAGGATCCTTCGCAGGTAACCTAGCGCTTCACGCATAGGCCGCTTCCTTGGCCCCTCATCCACCGTACCGGAAGCTCACCATTTTAATCGCACCGAGGCTGGTCAAGACCTCGGCCGACCTTGCTACGCGAGACGTCCTTCATTGACTCCCCGTCAGCAGTTGCAACTTTACCATCACGACTTTAAACACAAGACGGTCAAAATGCTCCCCCCAGCATTCTTGACATAAAACAATCATTTACAAACAGCATTTACAAACAGCATTTACAAACAGTTTACAATACAATTTCTATTTTAACTTTCATTTTTCCACATTATCCCTCATCAATCTACATTACTTATTCCATATTCCATTTATATGTATACTCATCCCATCACATCATTTCCATCTCATCACTTCAGATTCCCTCACATCACATATCGTATATTCACATCCATACATCCACATTTATATGCATACATATCGTATATTCACATCACATATCGTATATTCACATCCATACATCCACATTTATATGCGTACATTCACATCTACATGCATACATCTATATCTCTATGTATACATCCACATCCACATTCACATTCACCTCCATACATCTACATCTATATGCATACATCCACCTCCACATCTATACATCTACATCTACATGCATACATCCACCTCTACATCCACATCTACATCTATACACCTACATCTACATGCATACATCCACATCTCCATTCACATCTACATCTATACATCTACATCTACATGCATCCATCCATATCTCTATTCCCATCTACATCTATACATCTACATCTACATGCATCCATCCACATCTCCATTCACATCTACATCTATACATCTACATCTACATGCATCCATCCACCTCCACATCCACATCTACATCTATACATCTACATCTACATCTACAGGTATACATCCACATCTCCATTCACATCTACATCTATACATCTACATCTACATGCATACATCCACCTCTACATCCATATCTACGTCTATTCACCTACATCTACATGCATACATCCCCATCCACATCCACATCTACATCTATACATCTACATCTACATGTATACATCCACATCTCCATTCACATCTACATCTATACCTCTACATCTACATGTATCCATCCACATCTCCATTTACATCCTCATCTACACATCTATTTCTACATGCATACATCCACGTCCCATGCATACATCCACCCCACATTCACACTCACATCCATACATCTACATCTACATGCAACAACCACATCTCCATGCATAATAAAATTCTTTTAATTAATCTAGGATGATAGTTCCTAGAATATGGTAGGAATTCCTCTTTTTATGCTTTGAATGAATTTATTTTATGCGTAATTTCCATAAAAATTTTGCCATAGCTCCGCTACTATGACTGATAAATCTCAATTTTTTTCTAAGGGATAAAGCTCATTATTAAAGAAATAATTAGAATGGTCTCTAATTGGATCATCAATCCATAATGGTCTCTAATTGGATCATTAAGAAAACAATTAGAATGGTCTCTAATTGGGTCATCAATCCATAATGGATTGAATCATCAATGTGCATAAACTAAAAGCATAGCAGAAAGCCATTAATTTGGCCTCAAGCATAGCTTAATCTTGGATTAAGGAAAAGCTTTATGAAAAGCTTCATTTGGATTGAGAATGGGTCATGAGTATGACCATTTCTTGAGAGAGAGAGAGAAATTACATAAAAACCATTTGAATTTAAACATAAATGGAAATTAACTTCTATAGCATTTATTAAATTATGTAACTCTTCCCTACTATTCACCAATTAACTTCAATAGCATTTAAGAAAAACCATACCAATTAAGCTTCTCAAGCTTGAGAGGGGTTGAGAAGAGAGAATCATTGAGAAATTATAGAAAAGATCAAAATTCAATATACTTACCTTATGATTTGCTTGATTCTTTATTCACGGTAGAGGCCCCCAACCAATCAATTGGTTTAGTATGTTGATGGAGCCACCAATGGGGATTGAAGAAAGAGAGAAGTATCAAAAACTAGTGAATTATTAAAGAATTCACAGCTCATGGCTTAGGTAGAGTAGAGCAACAATGCATGAGACACTCTATATTTTGGCTTAGGTGGAGTAGAGTAACAAGCATAAGACACTATATATTTTGGCTTAGGTGGAGTAGAGAAACAAAGCATAAGAGTAGAGAAACAAGCATAAGACACTATATTTTTTTGGCTTAGGTGGAGTAGAGTAACAAGGCATAAGATGCTATATCTTTTTCAACAAGGGGAGGCTTCTATTTATAGGAAAATTTGAGCTCTTAACCAAATAAACTGATTCTAGAATTTTCCAAGTCAGTTTGGTCACTTTTTGACCATTTTTAGGTCAGTTAAGCTAACTTTTTGGAACTAGACTTGAATGAGGAGAGAGGAGAGATGAAATATCTCAATTTTTATGAGTTTAAAACTCATTCAAGCATGTGAAATATGCACCTCCTTTAAAGAATTCCCCTTCCTTACATATGTGTCAAAATTTTATTGCTCATAGTTTTTTACTAATAAACCTTGTACATTTTCAACTCTTCATCTTATGTGAAATATGCACCTCCTTTAAAGAATTCCTCTTCCTTACATATGTGTCATAGTTTTTTTACTAATAAACCTTGTACATTTTCAACTCTTCATCTTATGTGAAATATGCACCTCCTTTAAAGAACTCCCCTTCCTTACATAGGTGTCATAATGGAATCATTTTAATATTGCTCATAGTTTTTTACTAATAAACCTTGTACATTTTCAACTCTTCATCTTATGTGAGCTTTTAAGGGACTCCCCTTCCTTACATATGTGTCATAATAAAATCATTATACCCAAAATATCTCATATTTTTAATATTGCTCATAGTTTTTTTACTAATAAACCTTGTACATTTTCAACTCTTCACCTCATGTGAGCATTTACTCATTTTTGGGTATTTTCTTTTTACAATTTGGATTTATCTCCTCCCTACACATGGATTGATGCTATTGGCCCATAGGAACCTTAATTGGACCATAGTCTAAAGATTTATGAAAATCTAGACCCTTAGGCTAAGGTTCTTTATATCTCTTTCCAATTAATTCCAATTGCACATTGGAAAATTCTTTTTAAATTTCTGTTTCAGGGGAACTCATCTGAATTATAAGAGATATTTTTCTATCCAGAAATATTCAAAATCTGAATATTCTCTCTCTAGAATATTTTCTCTCTCTAGGTTAAAACAGTCACAAACAAGATCTCTTATATTTTAGAAAAGGAATTGATTATAGGGGAAGATACTAGACATCAAAAAGGGGGTTGGGGGAGGAATCTTACATGAGAGGAGCTTGAGGGAGCTTGAGAAGAAGGGAGAGCTTGAGAGGGATGGAGTTTCTGCAGCAATGGAGAGCTTAGAAAAGGAAGAAAGAGGGAGAGGGAGCTTGAGGGAGCTTGAGGGAGCTTGACAAGGAGGGAGAGCTTGAGAGGTATGGAGTTTCTGCAGCAATGGAGAGCTTAGAAGAGGAAGAAAGAGGTTCAAATGAGCTTTCCAAACCTAGAGTATGTTGGGCAGAAGTTTGAGAGGGAAAACACACTTTTGGGGAAAAATTAAAAATTTTCAATTTTTAGGGTTTTTAATCTGCACGATTCTAGGTGGGGGGACCTCTAAGTTTGGGCCCAAGAGGTAGGGGGACAAGAGTAGTAATTAGGCCCCATTAGCAAACCAAAGCCTAGGCCCCCTAGGGTCAAAGAAGTCAAAAATGTGCACCTAACCCTCTTCCTATTGGTCCATTCCTAATCAAAATTTAATCCAAGAGGCCCTCTTTGGTTCCAAAAAATTCCTAATGACACCATTGCCATTCCTCCTCGAACATAAGGGAGAATGGCAGTGGACCTGCCATTCCCCCCTTCAAGGTGATGAGAGGCCTTGAGAATGGAACCATTGCCATTCCTCCTCGAATGTATGGGAGAATGACAGTGGGTTTAGGCCTTCCATCACCATTCCTCCTCGAACGTAAGGGATAATGAAAGTGGTGCCGTTCCCCCATGGGAGGCCTTGAGAAAGAACGGCACCAATGCCATTCTTCCTCAAATGTAAGGGACCACTGCCATTATCGAGAGGCCTTGCGAATGACATTTTCCTCAAATGTAAGGGACCACTGCCATTATCGAGAGGCCTTGCGAATGACATTTTCCTCAAATTTAAGGAAGAATGGTAGTGGTGCCATTCTCCTCTTCAAGGTGATGGGAGGCCTTGAAAATGGCACCACTGCCATTTTTCCTTGAACGTAAGGGAGAATTGTAGTGGTGACATTCTCCCCTTCAAGGTGATGGGAGGCCTTAAGAATGGCACCACTTCCATTCTTCCTTGAACATAAGGGAGAATGGAAGTGGTTCCATTCTTCCCTTGAAGGTGATGGGAGGCCTTGAGAATGGCAGTGGTGCAATTCTCCCCTTTAAGATGATGGGAGCCCTTGAGAATGGCACCACTGCCATTCTTCTCTGTAAGGTGATGGGAGTCCTTGAGAGAATGGCATCGCTGACATTCTTCCTGGAATGTAAGGGAGCATGGTAGTGGTGCCTTCTCCCCTTAAATGTGACAGGAGGCTTGAGAATGACACCATTGCTACTTTTCTTGGAATGTAAGGGATAATGGAAGTGGCGCTATTCTCCCCATCAAGGTGATGGGAGGCCTCGCGAATGGCACCATGAGTAGTGGTGCCATTACCCCCTTCAAGGTGATGGGATGCCTTGAGAATGGCACCACTACCATTCATGCTTACATGAACACTACCAATATTCCTTGAATGTAAGGAGGATGGCAGTGGTGCCATTCTCCCCTTCAAGGTGATGGGAGGCCTTAAGAATGGCACCACTTCAATTCTTCCTTGAATGTAAGGGAGAATGGTAGTGATGCCATTCTCTCCTTAAAGGTGATAGGATGCCTTTAGAATGGCACCACTGCCATTCTTCCTTCAATAATGTAAGGGAGAATGATAGTGACGCCATTCTCCCATTCAAAGTGATGGGAGGACTTGAGAATGGCACCAGTACCATTTTTCCTTGAATGTAAGGGAGAATGGTGGTGGTGCCATTCTCCCCTTCAAGGTGATGGAATGCCTTGAGAATGGCACCACTGCCATTCTTCCTTGAATGTAAGGGAGAATGGCAGTGGTATTGAACATTTACCAATTGAGTATAAGATCTTAATGTTATTTTCTCACTTCATATTGTTCATTTTTTTATGAGAGTATACTTTTAAATATGCTCCCTATGGTCAAGTGTTACATCACTATTTTGATTTATCTTCTTGGAAAAATGTATCTAATATATTAGGAGATGTGTGTCTAATATCTTATTACTGTGGAATTGTTTGTATACAAAAATATCCTATTCAATCTTATTTATACCTCAATGTTTTTTAATTTATGAGTGTTACAATGATCTTCATATTTTTATGTTTTTCCATTTTTGAATAGATATGTCAAAGGCCGTGATGAAGGCAAAGAGAAAATGCATGGAGGTTTCTTATGTGGATGGTGTCTCAAATCCTAAAAGGGTGGTACCTTGACAATTACATCAGTGCTCTCCAAAAACTAAACCGTATTCACCTATTTGTGTATCAACATGGTGAGTATATCGATGTGGGGCAAGTGAGTCAGCTAGAACTTGGTGATGTTGTGGGAAAATCAGATATACATTGCACAAATGTGTATGCACCAAGAGGAACACTACACCAGTTAAACCCTTTGTGCTATGAAGATGCGAGGATGAACTCCTCCAAGGAAGATAGCATGAATAGTAGAGTGTGGTGTACATCAGATACATACAACATTGATCAACTTCAGAATCTCAAAAATTTTGAGAATGTAGTGAAGGGCAAGAAATCAAATAAGGCACCAAATTTTGAGAATGTAGTGAAGGGCAAGAAATCAAATAAGGCACCAAATAAGACTAAGAAGGATGGGGAAACAGGTGGGGAGGCCAATGTGTGGTGACAAAGGTACGAAGGCAGGTGATGAGGAAGGTCAAAAGTTAGGGACAGGTGGAGATTCAACACAAGAGGGAGGGTCAAGAAAAGAGCAAGAAGATACAAGGGTGGAAGAAGTAGGATCTTCGCATGCCATGGTTGTGTATCAACCGTCTTCACAACATAAAGTAGATTTTAAAGTAATCTAGAAGAAGTTCAAGAAGAAGGATGTAGGCATGACAAGATTAGTGGAGTATGGTCAATACTTTTGATTTTGCCTTGATTTACGAGGTGATGATTCCTGTATTTAATTGTTTCCAAGTACCTAGTTAGTATATATACATGACGAACCTATCCAAAGCTTTGCAATGATGTCAAAAACACTGGATACCTGTGCGCATACCTCATGCCTTTCCATGGGGAAAAGGGATCAGAAACCCCTATGCTTAAGCATGAGGTGAAGAAGGAAAAACTAAAGAAATACAAATATTGTATTCTTTCTGGGTAACATTTTACATGCTGCAAAAGGATTCTTAAAGGATCGTGGAGCAGAATAGTGGGCTAAGCAAAGGGAATTTTATACAGAAGAAAGGCTCACATTGTGGTTGATTTGGTGAGTGTCTGTCTCTAAAAGGGCTTGGCAAAGAGTACAAGCCATTCAAGACCTCTATATTGCAGCTAGGGAGAATATTCCCAACTTTCAGGACTTGATATCTATGCTGATCATAGAAGAAAAGGCTTTAGGTAAGGATTTTTCTTCACAAAGCAAGAACACATCGGAACATGCCTTCTGGTAAGCAATCCGGTCCACAAGCTACTTGATAAATTGCCTTCTTCTTTTGAATCGTTCAAAGATAACATCTTTCTTCGAGCTCCTTTCCCTTCCTTTGAAGAGACTATGGGTCTTCTTCATGATAAGTGCCTTACTCGTCGCAAGCAAAACAAAAAGGACTCGGCTTTTGTAAGCCAAGGCAAGGGCAAAGGCAAGGGGAATGATCAACGTAAAGGCTCTAATTCCAATGCTAAAGATTCTTCAACCAAAGGCGACAAGGACAAATCAAAGGATTCTTCCTAGGAGTGCACTTTTTGTGGTCGTAGTGGCCATACGGAGGATCGTTGTTTTGCTAAGAAGGCGACATCCAAGAAGGTAAAAGCTGAACTTGAATCCAAATCTAAGGGTTCTTCTACACCACCATCTTCTCACGACAAAGACAAAGACAAGAAGGAAGACGGTAACGCCAAGGTTGCATATGTTGCTATGTCTTCTACTTCTTCATATGACACATCATTTGTGGTAATCAAAGATCTTGATACGCATACTGCTGATGAGTGGATTGCTGACAGTGGTGCTACCTCTCACATGACAAATAGTTCTTCCTTATTGGAAAACCATAAGTCTATCTCTTCATCAGTACACATTGGTGATGCTTCATCTCTCCCTGTGATTGGTATTGGTGATGTTTCTTTTGGAGATGCTATCTTACATGATGTTTTGCATGTGCCTAAGATGTCTGCCAACTTATTTTCTATCTCTAAGGCTACTTCTAAAGGTCTTGGGGTTTACTTTGATGATGAAGTGATTGAAATCATTGATAGATAGTCACTTTCTTGTGTGGCACATGATGGTTATTAAAATGCTGGGCTTTATCATATAAGCTCTTTTACAGCACAGTTGCCACCACATGAGTCTCATATTCATCAATTATTTGCTTCTCCTAAAGCACTTGTTTCTAATGAAGATAGTGATCTATGGCATTTCCGCTTTGGCCATGTTCCTCTTGCTTCTTTGGAACATCTTGTCTCACATGACATGGTTACAGGTCTACCAAAGCTTCAGAAACCTCGCCATCACATTTGTTCTTCTTGTACTCAAGGAAAGCAACATCGGGCTTCTTTTCGAGAGGAGGCTACTCATAGGGCCACATGCATACTTGAGCTTATTCATGCTGATCTTGGAGGACCTATGGAAGTACAATTGCTTGGTGCATCCAAGTATTATATGCTTCTTGTGGGTGACCTCTCGCAAATCATGGGTTTATTTCTTAAGTAAGAAGTCTGATGCTCTTTCTCATTTCAAGGTTTCGCCCAAATGGAGAATCAAGCAAGTCAAAAGGTATCTTTTCTCAAGACTGACAATGGAGGTGAGTTTACAGCATTTGAGGATTCAGCTTCAAAAGGCATACAACGACAAACCACCATACCCTACACTCCTCAGCAGAATGGTGTGGTTGAAAGAAAGAATAGAACGGTAAAGGAAATGGCCCGTTCCCTCTTACATCATGCAAAGCTACCTTCCTCCTTTTGGGGTGAGGCTATAGCTACCTTCCTCCTTTTCAGGTGAGGCTATAGCTAGTTCAGTTTATCTTCTGAATCGCTCTCTTACGAAAGAAGTGGATGGCATGACTCCCCAGAGGAGGCTTTCACAGGCCACAAGCCTACTGTTTCTCATTTTCATGTCTTTGGTTGTGTTGCTCATGTGCATGTGCCTTCTTCTAAGAGGAGGACTCTTGATGCTAAGTCCAAACCTATGATATTCACAGGATATGCTTCTCGCTCCAAAGGGTTCCATTTTTGGGATCCTTCTCGTGAGGATATTGTTCTTTCACGTGATGCCATCTTTGATAAGCATGTTTTTGGTCTTGATGAGTTACCACCTTCTACATCTCTCTCAGATCCATTTCCATCTCTTGAGCTTGAGCCTCTCTCATTCCCTAAAGTCTCATCCTCATCTACACCATCAGTTCCTACTTCATCCCCTCCATCCATTTCGATTGCGACACCTACTACTTCATTGGATTCTACACGGACTTCTGGTCCTCCAAAATGGGTTCGCTCTCTACTTCAGGATTCAGGTATATCACTTTCAGATGCTCAACAATCTACTACACGTGTCTTATGTACACGCCCTTCAGTAAATATTGCCTTGATGTCTCATATTGGTGATGTGTTTGAGCCTAAAACGGTTAAGGAAGCTCTTTCCTTACCACATTGGTGTGAAGCAATGCAAGCAGAGATTTCTTCTATTGAATCTAATAACACATGGCAGTTAGTTCCACGACCTTCACATAAAAAGGTCATTGGTGTTAAGTGGATTTTCAAAGTCAAGTTTCATTCTTCTGATGGTACTCTTGATAAGTAAAAGGCACGACTTGTTGCTAAAGGTTATGCTCAAAAAGACGGTGAATACTTTGATGAAACTTTTGCTCCTACTGCCAGATATTCTACTATTTGTGTTGTTTTTGCTCTTGCTTCACACTATGCATGGCCTATATATCAAATGGATGTTAAATCTGCCTTCTTGAATGGAGATTTAGAGGAGGAAGTTTATGTGGCACAACCTGAAGGTTTTATTGCACAGGGTCATGAACATGATGTGTATTTATTACAGAAAGCTCTTTATGGTCTTAAGCAAGCTCCTCGAGCTTGGTATCAGAAGATTGACAGTTTTCTCCTTTCTCTACATTTTGAGAGGACTCATGCAGATCCTAATCTTTATGTGCTTATTGTGGATGATGATATATGCATTCTTGTGCTTTATGTGGATGATTTGACACTCACTGGCTCTAATTTGGACCTACTCAAATGGGTTCAAACTCAACTCACAACATCATTTGCCATGACTGATCTTGGACTACTCCACTGTTTTCTTGGTTTAGAAGTGTGGCAATTTGCTTCTGGTATCTTTCTTTGTCAAAAGAAGTATACTTTAAGGTTGGCATGCATGATTGTGCATCACTCACTTGTCCCATGGATCCTAATTCAAAATTATTCAAAGATGATGATTCCCCTGAGGTTGATTCTACAGAGTATCGCCAACTTATTGGTTCTCTACTTTTTTTGGTTGACACTCGGCCAGATCTCTCCTATGCTATGAGTATTCTCAGCCAATTCTCTTCACAGCCTCGTTGATCTCATTGGCGGCAGCTTTGAGGGTTCTTCGTCGATATCTTCATGGAACTCTTGAGTATGGCATTTCTTATGCAGGTGGAGATACACTTATTGGTTACTCAGATTCTGATTGGGTAGGGTGTATTGATACTAGGTGTTCCACGTCAGGCTATTGTTTTATGCTTGTTGTTGGTAAAGGACTTGTTGTTGGTAAAGGACTTGTTTCTTGGAAATGTCAAAAGTAGCGAATTACTTCTTCTTCATCGACAGAAGCAGAGTACAAGTTATATCTTGATGCCACTTCTGAAGCACTTTGGCTTCAGCAAATTCTGAATCACCTTCTCCGACACTCATCTACTCAGATTCATAGAGTGCTATTGCTTTAGCCAAAAATCTAGTTATTCGAGGATGATCTAAACACATTGATGTTCATTTTCATTTTGTTCGTGATTGGATTTTTGAAGGTCGCATTCAGCTTGAGTATTGTCCTACCAAAGATAATGTTGTTGATTTGTTTACTAAGCCTCTTCCTCCTCGACCTACCTTGGATTATCTTCTTCAGCATGTTGGCGTTGGTCCTCCCATCTGGACCTAAAGAGGAGGTGTTGGATAGATGTCATCTCTAGATGGTGTCACGCTAGTGGCACACTCTTTAGCCTCTAGGCATTTTTGGGATTTATAGCATTCATTTCCATTTTTTCCTAGTTACACATTTTTGGGTGGAGGAAAGGGTGGAGGAACTTTTCTAGAGATCCGTTCATCTTGTGCCTATATATATGAGGCATTGTAGTTCATTTCTAATCAAGTTCATTTCTAATCAAGTTGGCTAGTGGTTCATTGATGAGTTCTTGAGTACATTGTCTCTTCTCTCATCTCTTCTTTCTCACAGTATATCATGCTAGAACAAAGCACATTGAGGTGCATTATCACTTTGTGAGATGGAAAAGGTTCTAGAGCAGGAGATCTTTATCTGGTATATATTAGCACCACAAAGGATTAGATGGCTGACATCTTCAACGAAGGCATTGGGCACAAAGAAGCTCCACAAGTTTAGGAGCTTACTTGGAGTGCAGTGTGTAGAGTTGATCTTGAGGGGGTTTTGAGATATTAAGATCAACTAGTGCTACGACGGACATTGATGACCCGCCTGGGTGATAGCTTCTTCATCTACACCACTGGCATGGTTGGTGAGATTATAGGTGATATGTGGCCAGTGGGATGGTAGGCTGTGACACAGCCATTTTGGATTACTCGAGACTGGCATAGTTATAGCGCCAGCTCATTTAGTCGGGTTCACATTATGGACTGACCCTTGTATGCTGTAGTAGTTGAGTACTTACCCATATAGTGTGTACTCTTATCTTTATGTTATGTTGGTTGATTAGAGAAGAAGAAGATAGAAGAAAATTTAGCTATCCATCTCTCTCTTGTGTCTTTCTCTCTCTTGTGTGTGTGTGTGTGTTTGCTTGCTAGGGTTTGAAGCTCTCTGTTGCATGACGAATGAAGATCAATACAAGGATGCAACAAAAAAGACACTTAGGGCTCTTGAAAAGAGTTCAAAGTTGTAGATGAATGTGGGAGAGGGCTTGACAATAATCCCACATGGGAACTTTTGGGAGTTCTAGAATTTTTGTATAAAAGGTGGCCCATTTGAGAGCTAGTGAGGACTCTTTGGTCATTTGGTTGAGAGGCTCATAGAGAGAGCTTGCCCCATAGCTCCATCTCAAGGGCTCTCCCAAGGCTCTCCATCTCCATTCATGCTTCAATCTTGTACTCTCTATTCTTTACATTTTCAATGATATGAGGTTTTGGTCTACACTCTTGCTAATCTAGATTTCTTAATGATGTTTTGATTTGTGAGTTGTAGAGTGCTTGTGATGAAGCTTGTGTTTGAAATAATGTGTAGTTGAGGCTTGTGTGATAGCTCTTTGCATATTAGGTTCCTTGCATAAGTTGCATTTGTGTGCTTAAGTGTAGCCTAATCTTGATGCTTTGATTATGTAAGATTGATTGCTTGAGTGATGAAGAAGGATTGAGTAGGACTAGAAGTCATTAGTGTGTGGTTAACTCTTCTTCTCCCATTCGGGATAGCTTCTATGCGCTAACCGGGTTGCATTCACGGATTGACAAGTGTGTAGGTTGGAGTGTAGCCTCCGCTATGCTATGATGTCCCAAACAATGGCGCCGCTGCCGGGGAACGCACACCTAAGTTAGTGAAGGGTGTTAACCATTACTTCTTACTAAGTGCTCCATTGATTACAAAATCGTGGATTAGGGTAGATTAGAGTAGAGTTTGCAAGGGCATTGAGTGTGTGATCTCAAGGGCGCCTTGTGTGTTTTCGGTTTTTTGATTAGAAGCAAAAAAAAAATAAAATTAATTAAAACCCCAATGCCGTAGAGAAATCCCGCCATTAATCAGATTTATGCACTTTCTGTTTTTGCATCTTTGACGGGGTTGGCGAGTGTTAGATAGGAAGTGTTGGAGGCGGCTTTTCTTTTATGGTTTTGTTGTTTTGTTGGGAGACATCTCCATCAAGTGAAGCAAAGACAAATAGATATACATATATATATATATCTATATATATATATGTATATATATATGTGCAGGGAGGCGGCCAGCTGAAAATGTAGAAGGCGACCTTAAAAAAAATTATTATAAATCTATATATGTATATATATATATATATATATATATATATATATATATTTTTGCAGTGATGTGAGCGCTGCATCAAACGCTGCATCGTGCAAAGGCGGCTGAAAGGAGCGTGCAGCAGACGGCTTTTTAAAAAAAAAACAATTATATATATATATATATATATATATATATATATATAATCGTTTTTTACGTTGGCGTAGGCGGGAAGAAACGTTGGCGTAGGCGGGAAGAAGCAGCAGGCGAAGGCGCAGTGGGCGAAGCTGACGGCGTCTGCAGTGGGCGAAGTTGACGGCGTCTGCAGTGGGAGTAGAAGACGACAGCAGAGGCGGCCGGCGGCGTTGGCATAGGCCGGCGTAGCTTGAAGACGGCAGCAAGCGTGAAGGCGAGCTCTGCAGAGTAGACGAGGAGAAGAGAGCTTCATCTGAAGGGCCGTCGACATCGAGCTGTGGTCGGCTGTAGGCGGCAGCAGTGGAGAAGAAGATGATGAAGGTGCATTGAAGGCGCCAGCGACAAATCCGGCGAGTGGGTGCGGCGCCAAGAAATCCGGGCGAGCGGTGGAGGCGGAAGATAAGGTAGGTGCAAATTTTATTTTTTTTATTTTTTTATTTTTTATTAATTTTTCATATTTTTTTATATTTTTAAATAAAAAAAATAATAAATATAAAAAAACAAAAAAATATTTTTTTTAAAAAAAACAAAAAGAGAAAAAGAGAAATTTTTTTTAAAAAAAAAGGGAAAGAAAAAAGAAGAAAAAAGAAAAAAGAAAAAAGAAAGAAAAAAAAAACCCATAAAACAATAAATTTATTTTTTTTTAAAAAGAGAGTTAAAAAAAACAATTTTTATTTTTTTCCATTGTTCATTGTTTAAATTTTTGCATAATTAAAGTAGCGTGCATTTTTTATTTTTTTGTAATTGATGCATCATTAGTAAATTCATATTTTTTATATTTGGCACGAAATTTATTAGTTTAAAAAAAACAACAAAAGGAGAAAAAAAAAGAAAACAAAAGAAAATTTATAAAAAAAATAAATAAATTATAAATTAAGTGTTTTTAGGAGTCTATTTTTTTGGCATATTTTGTAATTCTTTATTTTTTTTAATTTTTTGCATAATTAGTGTAACTTGCATTTTTTTTTAGTTTTTGTAACTTTGTGCATAATTAGTATTTTTTTTAGTGTGATTCATAATTTTTGTGTAAATTTAAAAAATAAAAAAAAATCATCATAAAATCATTAAAAAAATCATTTAAAAAAATAAAAATAATAAAAAATAGGATAGATAGTTACGCCACACATACTCCTTTTAGTTGCATTTAGTGATTAGGTAGGTTAAAATATATATATATATATATATACATATATATATATATATATATATAATTTAAAACAAAAACAAAAACAAAACAAAACAAAAACACATAAAAAACCAAAAAAATTTGACCTTATGCACTTGCGGTCGGGACGTCTTGTAGATTCTGCCATAGGGCCTAGGGCACCTTCTAGAGTACCTACGCAGGAAAGTGGGACCCAATCGGTAGGAAATTTGGCAGATATTGCTGAAACCCTTTCTGAATCCCAATCCGATACCCTTTCCTCTAGAACAACTAGTTCATTGTCCATGGACAATCCAGGGCCGACAAATAGTCATCCCGTAGCCCCAAATAGGACACCCTCAAGATCCTTTAATCCATTTGAAGCTGACACCATGGGGTTAACACTCAATGTGAGACTCCAATATGTCTACACAAATGCTCAAGGAGCTGAGATCTTTAGGGACCCACAACAACGGTATCTTGTTAAGATCGCAGACATTTTCTCAGAACTTGATAGAGCACCTTTAGTCAATGACCAGGGTAACATGTACATGGGTGGAGATGGTGTTCGCTACGAAGTCACCTACCATCCAGAAAAGGTAGACAAATTAGGGGAGCTCTCTAAAACCGAGTTCTTAGACTTATCAAAACTTTCCAAAGCAAGGGAGTCTAGAGATGACTGGCTCATTGAGCCGGACATGCCTGGACCCTCCAATGCCCAGTCCTCAAAACCATCCATAGATGATTTACTTCTTGTAGATCTAAATTTGGAAAGGGATAGGAAAGGCAAGTGTAAAATGGATCAGGGGGCTGAAAGCTAATGGGAGTTTGTACGACAAATTCCTGTGACAAAGGTCTTACAGGATGACCCACTTCAAGAGGTCTATAAGGACTCGTTAGAGGGATATTATGCCACAACTAGATTGCCACAGCTGGATTTTCCTCTAGCTCATGTGGTGGTAGTTGAGAAGCTTGCAGGACACATGAACAGAATAATTGATAAATGGGCCAATGAATACCGAACCTTAGATTGGAAAGAGATTCGGGAACTCACGTGGAAAGGACAACCATTATTCATGGAAGTGTTCTCAACAAATACAGCCAAACCAGGAGAGACAGCCTTTCTTGGAGAAACTGTTGCTCCTCCCCTACGAGAGTTCACTAGAGAGGGACCCTCAACATCCAAGTGGACCATAGCTAGTAGCCCAACTCTAGCGCCAAGATATCGTCCTACACCAAATGTGCGACCACAGGTCACACCACACCAACATCTTTCTCACTATAACAATCGGAGGGTAGGGGAGCCAACTCGGCCTCCAATAAATGCACCTCCTGAAATGCGGGTGACAAGATCTTTGGAGGGATTTGGTGAGGCTGGTAATAGGGTACCCACACCAATTTTTGATGCATGTGGACCATCTTTCCAAAGAGAGGAACAATTCCCACTGAGAGTGAGAGGCCGTAGGCCCTATGACGAGTATTCAAGACAAGTAAGGCCATCAACTCTTCAGAAACTGGTAAAGAAGTATGAAGGGTCGGGAGATCCATACGATCATGTAGCAGCATTTAGACAAGCAGTTCGAGCTGAGCAAGTGGCTGATAAGCATACTCAAATTGAAGGATTTGGACTCACTCTTGAGGGAAAAGCCCTAGCTTGGTTTCAGGCATTAGAGGCTTCAGACAAATCTTCTTTACGAGTTTTGGAAGAGAGATTCATTGCTGCTTTTTCCTTGATGGGAATTCAACATGACACGGTAGCACACATCTACTCTCTCAAGCAAGGCGAGAATGAGAGTGTTAGAGACTGTGTAAATAGAATGAAGCAGTACATTAATCGTTGCCCAGAAGATGAGAAGCCCGCCCAAAGTCGATTAATTTCTCTCTTCTTAAAAGGACTCAAAAATTCAACACTGCATACACATCTCTATGCGAAGAAGCATACAAATTTCAATGAGTGTTGCCATGATGCTATGGATTTCACCGATAACTTCAAGTTCCAAGATGGTTCTGGCCCAGAGGTGAAACCTAGAGATCAGTGGGGTGATGACCAAAGTTCAGGGTCTAGCGCGCTAGTAAATCCAGACCAGATAGCTAACCTAGTACTAAGGAGATTGGGGCAGACCTATCGTCCACCCATGCAGCCACAACAACAGCAGCAGAGAATGAGGAGTGTACTCCCTACAGGTCCTCATCTTTGTGGAGCATGTGGCGATAACCATAAAACAGAGGATTGTAATACCTTTTCTCCTCTAGTCACAAACCAACCCACAAAAAAGTGGTGCCAAGCCTGTGCTTGGAACTTTACCCATACCACACAGGAATGCACTCGCATTGCGAGAATGAGACAGGAACGTGAGCAGCCAAGGGGTGGAGTGGCTCCACAAATGTATCAACAGTATACTAATTTTGAACGTAAGCCACCGATGGCACAAGAGCAAGCACGACCTGTTCTTGGTGCTCAACCTCCTGCTCCAGGGACTGCTCCTGTGAGGGTTGTCGACTACGACAATTCAAATATGTGTAGAGACTTAATAAACCCGGGCTATGTGGAGGAGGAATACGCATCATATTCATCCAAAGAAAATATCTTTGGAAGTCCCGCATACCCAAGCCCAGCACTGGACGTTCAACCAGGGGGACAAAATTCTTTAATGTTGCTAGGCGGCTACCAACCTAGGACTCCAGGCCCCTCAGGTCAATGGCAGCCAAGGAAAGTAGAGGCCAAACCAATGGGCCCCTGTTATGAGTGCGGAGAACCCCATTGGGCTCGTGATTGTCCACATCGCTCAAGGCAAGCATCTTGATCCAATACAACAGTACAACAGTTTCCACCAATTGAAAGATATTGTCTAGGGTGTTGTGTAGAACACTTCCCAAAAGACTGTCTGCTGAAACCACATGAGGAAGGCACCTCTCAACCAAAGGTCTCACTCAACCTTGTAGGGGCAGTTCCATCGCCACCTTCATCTGAGAATGAGGATGTCGTGCCACTTAGAGTCATGACTAGATCACAGACACGAAATGCCGAAATACAGACTGATGAGACACCTCGAACTAGGGATGCAAAGACAAATCTAGTGGACAAGACCCTACAGTCCAATAGAAAAAAGACCACTAGGAGAAAGAAGAACCGAAACAAGCAAACTAAAAGTGCATCCACTAGTTCTCAAGAAGCCTCTAAACAAAACATGAGGGATAAAACTTTTAAATCCCAAGAAGTGTATGAGGAACATCAACCTCAACCTGAGCCTAGTGTTAAACAAGATGAGGCTAGTACGACTGAGGATAGTTCTGGGGGTTCTGTTTTTGTGGATAAAGTGAATGAGACTCTAGATGCCATCATTGATGCTCATAGAAGTCGCATTGCAGCTTTATCTGAGCTACCCAAGAAGCTTCAAGAATACCCAAACCCTCGTGAGGAGAAGATCAATCTAGCTGTACACCAGCAACTCATTAGGGAAGCTCAGTCAATACTTGAGGGACCACCACCACCTATTCCTCGGGGCCCAACCTCTCTTAAGCCGACATTAGAAACCATACCAGAAGTGTCATCAAGTCAGGAAATGAAAAGTGAGCTCATTTCACAAGCTCATAGCGAAAGGTCTGCACCAATTGACACCCAATTGAAAGGAGGTAATCTGCCACCACCTAGCCTTGTCTTCCCATGCAATGATGAAGTTATTGATGCTAATGAGGACATGGCAAATGAGATGTGGGCCGTAGTTCATGAGAAAGTTCATGAGAACATGTCTTCTATTAGTTCGCCTCCATTCTCTGAGGTGGATTTTACCAGGGGCACGGAAAACAACTTTGGACGCCCAAGCATCCAGGAGGAAGTTCAAACAATTGTTTCTCCTAGAAGTAAGCATACAATGAAAACCTTACCATTATATCTGGGAGAATATGAGAACTGTTCTCAAACCTTGAGGATACCCTCCATGCATAAAAGGTTGACAAAGGAGAAAGATATGAGTATGGTGCAAGCTATTTTGTCAGCACCAGTGGCTTGTACCTTACCTTTGCTTGATTTGATAAAAATTCGACCTGAGTTGTGGAATGATATTGCCACATGTTTGTCAGAGCAGGTATTGCTACAAAAGGGTCACCATGAGTGTACTATACACCCTGAGACAAAGCATGTATTGCCAGTTCCTATGATCCCAGATATTTTAGTGTGCAGTCAGAGAACAATATTTGGTGACTTGGGTCATTTGAGGTATGAGTTTATTCTTTTTTATTTTTGTTTCATGAACTTTGTCATTAAAGAAATCTCACTTTCAATTTTATCATCTAGGTTGTGACGGAGGACCATGATACCCTCCATTCTATGTTCCATAATACATGCATATCTAACATAATCCAGGAGGCAAAATGAAGGAGAAACACTTCATGTAGAAGATATAGGAATTTTCACTGTGGAATAGCATATGGCAGGTATGGCTTGTATTAAGAGAATGACACAAAAAGCATTCCCAAATAGTTCAATGAGCATTTAATAATAAATCTTTTTCTTTTATATTTCACAAGACGTGAAAACACTCAAGTGCATGCACAATATTTCAAAGATTGGAAATGTAAAGTGCCCCTACCTATACTGCATGGAATATGCAAGTACGATGGACAAAAGAAACTGGTCACTGGCCCTCAATAATGCATCGAGGGGGAGCGGGGGTGCATCATCGTGCGGTCTGTGGCATGAAAGGATAGGAGGCATCCCAGGGCCTTGTACTAACTTGGTTGATTATCTGTTCGATAAGCTCGCTCCAAAAAATCTCGTAGTCCTTCTCGTAAGCATTCAGCGGTGGGAGGTTCTAAAAAAAATAAAAATAAAGGTCAAGGATGAATAACATACATTAAACAAAAGACTCTGAGAAAGGTATTTAGAATATGATGTACAAAACTGTACCTCTGATTGTATTTCAAAGAGTGCATCAATAAGAAGGCATGGAACGTGACATGCCAACCACATGAGCTACCATCTCGTGGTTGACGTGGAACCCTACATCCAATATATCTTATACAACTTACAAAATCTTCCTGGGTGATTGCCTTAAGGGCTGTAATGAATTTCCTCAAGGATCTACATCCCAAACAAAATAATAATATAAATACCATGTCCATATGATAACCAAAAATTTGAAATGTCTTTATTGCATGTACTCACAGCACAACGTTCACATGAGTTCCACCGGTGGAGTTGACCAAGTACCGTTTCCTAATCGGCAAGTGGTACATCACGAAACTCCAATGGGAACTACAAGTAGAAAAATGATGGACTCGGAATTTTGTATAAGAAAAACGAACCCAAACCATGAACAGTAAGAATAAAAGAAATTAAGCAACTTACTCCTCGTGGTATGAAAAGAACACGATTTGTATAAGAAAAACGAACCCAAACCATGAACAGTAAGAATAAAAGAAATTAAGCAACTTACTCCTCGTGGTATGAAAAGAACACGATTTGCATAATTAGATCGATGACGTAGGTGTAGAACCAGTCACCAAACATCAATCATGCTGGTGACCTCTGATGCAAGGACCACTAAGACCAGAGAATTCACCATATACACTGACAACTGGTGATTTGCTTAGTAGTCTTGAAATGACGAGGCTGTAAATACAAGCCGAACATGAAATTGGAGAAAATTACAATGGACCCCACAAGCGAAAACATACATTAGAATGCCACCAACCTGAGTAAGAGGGACATCAAATCGTCATTGACCTCCTTGCCAAGTTAGATATAATATCTACCTTGTCAAGGCTGACAATGAAAAACTAGTCGGCATTGCGAATCGAGACCCGGACTTCGAAGTACGGCCTCAAATATTCGAGGGCTACGGTAAGTTTGTCGCACGAAGCTCGAAAGCCAACTCCTACTTATCCCTTCGTTCTCGATATATTCTTTCCTACACTCTTCTCCTTTTAGCCCTAGCCCTCCTCTCCACCTCCAGCTATCGTAGGGTCTCTTCTACCTGCTCATGTGCCCACTTAGCCACACAACTTTTCCATCTCCTCCTTCCTGCGCATTCTCAACACCTGGTCGTCCCAGGGTTTCAGTCCTCCTCTTCGAGAGCAAGTGTCTCGATTATGGGTGATTTGCACCTCCTAGACCTTGACTCTTTGCCTCAGAATGGGAGGGCACTCCAAGATATCCCTCATTCTTCGATCACGAATAATGACAAGATTAAGAGTCTTGTCGTACACCTGAAACGAAGATGCCCAAGAGAAGCCATGTCCCTGGGCATGATGGTAACACGATGAGTGTGTGCCACAAGGACATATCTATCCTAAAAGAACTCCACAAGGAAGTCTTTCGCAGACTCTTGGAGGCATCCTAGAGCAGAAGGTTGCCAGCGCATATATCCAAGCTATAATCCGCACAGATACCCCTGACCAACCTCTCCAAGGGGAAGTCTTGGTATGGCAACAGACATGTGCTTCTAGAAAGGACTTCCCGTCTTGCATTTCTCTTTAACACCAAGACGACCACAACAGCACGATATGACACATACTTGCCGGTAGAATGATCTCCCCTCACATTATTGTGGTAGTTTTTGTAGATAGAAGGGGCCTCACCTCTAAAACTTTCTATCCCCCAAAGCGACCACAACAGCACGATACAGAGTATAATTTTTGGTGGGATGACCTCCCAATGCATTGTTGTGATCATTTTGGGGGATAGAATGTTTTCTGAGCTACCTACATTAGACGAGCACCTATGCAAAGTTCGTATCTCAGAGAAATAGGAAAACGACATAGAAATTGGAAGGCGACCCCAATAGCGAATAACACCGCAACAAAAAACCCAATGCACGACACTGTAGTATCTATGCGAGGTCGTTGAATCAGCCAACGGAACAACGTAGTCGTGAGGACGAAGACAAAGATGACAATAAGGATAAAGCAACAAAGGATGAAGACGAAGACAAAGGCGACAAATGAGGAAAAAGCAACAGAGGTTGGGAGGCCCACGATGACAAAAGTGATGGCATGAAAATTTAAATATAGCATTAATTAGCATTAAATGCGCCATGTGGAAAAAGTCTCAGTCGGAAGGACGTCAATCACATCATGCACTTTTCGTCAATCTTGGGCCATGTGGAAAAAAGTCTCGGTCTTCGAGCCCTTTACCCGAACCTACCCAACGTTTCCACTCTCATTCCTTTTTTTGTCGTTTCCTTATCACTAAGCCTTCATCTTCGTTTGATTCCCTCATTGTGCCTTCGTTAAACCCTGGATCCTTCATTTTGTCATATTTCTCTATGTTTGAAGTTTTGCCTTGAACTATGCATATTATCCTAAAACAAATATAACAATGCAATGAGAGCTATTTCTTCGAGTACGACACGCTCCCTTTGCGTTGTTATGGTCATTTCTGTTATGTCGCTATTGTTGATAAATTCTTCACATTGTTCGACTTTGGTACTCATGGACATCTTGTTTACTATTGTTGGTTTTTGGACAAATATAGGCTTGCCCTAGAAATTTTACAGTTGTGGAGGAGGAAGATGAAACTGTTGTTGAGACACCTGAAGTCAGGCTGTTTGACTTTATCTACAAAGTCAAACAGCACCATCACCAGCTAAGATTTTTAAAATGTTGAATGGTGAGTTTGTTCTTCTAAAGGTGCTAAGATCCCTTGATTCCTAGCTTACTACTCAGCACCTTAAGTTCACAAATGTTACTTGTACTGGTCAAGTGGAGTTTGAAGTGTTGAAATATACAAGTGAATAAGGTGTGTGTGGGAACAAGCTCTTGGATAGAGGCTGTAAAAGAAGATGAGTAAATGTGAAAGAACCTATGAAAAGGTGAGAAGAATCTACTGGGAGAGAATAAAGGGTAGCATGAGGGAATTTAGGAGTGTGGAGATATTCTGGGAGATATTCAAGGAAAAGAGAAGAGGTGGAGAGAATCAGGCAAAAGGTGGAGATATTCAGGGAGTGAATCATGGAGATATTCTGGGAGATATTCAGGGAAAAGAGAAGAGGTGGAGAGAATCAGGCAAAAGGTGGAGATATTCAGGGAGTGAATCATGGAGAAATCAATGGGATTTGATGCTTGATGTAAACTCTATAAATTGAGGCATAGCCCTAATGAGAATTTGCTGGTTTTTGAGTATCCATGCCTACATTAATCTATTTGCTAATTATTCACTAATTACATCTTAATCACTTGCTAATCACTTTGTTAATTATGTTGATTCTAGTGTTTGATCCACCATAGCTCATCATTTTGCTCAAATTTCAACATGGTATCAGAGCCATGCCTAGAATCAATTAGGTTTATGAGCCCATTAGTCAATTAATTAGGATTAGTAGATAATTAGCAAAAAATCAAATTTTTAGTGAGTTTTCACTTCTCCCCTTCACCCCCAGCCAGTGGAGGATCTCTAGCACCTTGCACACATAGAATTAGGGCATAAGCTTCTAACACAAGCTAGCTAACCCATAGGAGCTCCAGCCCATCGAATCAGAAGCGCAAACCGCCCACGGAAGCTCTCCCGATTTTCGCTGATTAAAAAGCTACGTTTTTCTGAGATGATTTGGTGATTTCTACTTCCACAGATCAAAGGTCTCTAATTCCTCTTAGCCCAAGGGGTAATCAAGCATGCTCTACAAGCTGATGAAGACAGAATTGAGTTTCATCAAGTCTACATTGAGATCCAAGCTCTTCATCAAATCTGCAGGTGACTTTGGTAAAACAGAGATTAAGCTTTCAATATTTGGTCAAATCTTGTGTTTCTTGGCTTAATCCTCTACTAGACTCATTGCTATTGATGCCTTTGAAAGAATTTGAGCTCATTTGAAGTCTAAGTCACCAGATCTGGACTCCCCGCATACTCTGTTTTCTGCACACAAAACAGAGCATTAATTTGCTAATCAATGATTAATCAGTGCTAATCACTATATTTTGGTACAATTGAGGGTTCAAATTAACCATTAGGTATCTGATACAGATCCCTATAACTTCAGATTGCAAATCGGAGTTGGTTTGATACTCCAACCATCCCGTACAAATTGGTTACCCTTGATTTAATGTAATTTCTGGTAAAATTGTGCTGATAAATTTGTGAGAATCATCATTTGGCATTCAAACCTTGGTTAATGCCTGTAAATCTCACTCAAATTCAAGATTATTCACAGCTAGAGTTGCATTTGGAATGTGCATGAGAATGAATGCTATACGCATTATGTATTGGGCACATTGCATCAGTGTAAAAATGGGAACAGACACTGCCCTTGTCCAGATTAAGGCAAGAGGTAAGACCTCCCGCATAAATTTGGGTTTGCATTGCATAATGATACAAAATAAACATAAAAAGCCCAAAGGAACTGTCAGTAAAACATTGAAACATGTTGCTCACATGGAGCAAAAAGACCTGACGGACGAGCTCATGGCCCCAACCATGAAAGAAGAAGAATATCTCTTCCCAAGAAGAGGATCCACACCAAGAAGAAAAGCTGAAGGAAGACATGGACACGAGAAGAGAAGCTGCCACAAGAAGAGAAGCTGCCCCAAGAAGACTGAAAGAAGAGACGGACGCGTGGAGAGATGCTGCCACGACAAGAAGACTGAAGACAAGAGAAGATGTGAGGCTCCAAAGAGTGAGGAGCCATGTGAAAATTTCTGAGAGAGAGAGAGAGAGAGAGAGCCCACAACCCAATGTAACCTGCCCCAATAAAGTAAAACCACCTCTGAGCCACCGATGATGTAGGCCAAGTGGTAGATGTATGTGTGAGCACTTTAGTCAAGGTCGCGGGCACTTATAGTAGCCTTGGACACATAGAGAGAGAGAGTGTCAAGGACTATGGAGTTTAGGGACTTGAGGCACTGGTCGCGGACTGTCAAGTAAGAAAGAAACTTGATACAGGGTCCAGGTGTGCTGAGATAACTTGAGGGAAGGAGTAGACACTGGTCGCAGACTACCAAGTAAGGGGAGGCAAACTTGGTATAGGGTCTAGGTGTGCTAGGATTATTCACTTGAGGGGAGGTGTTGAAATATACAAGTGAATAAGGTGTGTGTGGGAACAAGCTCTTGGATAGAGGCTGTAAAAGAAGATGAGTAAATGTGAAAGAACCTATGAAAAGGTGAAAAGAATCTACTGGGAGAGAATAAAGGGTAGCATGAGGGAATTTAGGAGTGTGGAGATATTCTGGGAGATATTCAGGGAAAAGAGAAGAGGTGGAGAGAATCAGGCAAAAGGTGGAGATATTCAGGGAGTGAATCATGGAGAAATCAATGGGATTTGATGCTTGATGTAAACTCTATAAATTGAGGCATAGCCCTAATGAGAATTTGCTGGTTTTTGAGTATCCATGCCTACATTAATCTTTTTGCTAATTATTCACTAATTACATCTTAATCACTTACTAATCACTTTGTTAATTATGTTGATTCTAGTGTTTGATCCACCATAGCTCATCATTTTGCTCAAATTTCAACATGAAGGTGTTGCGTTTGTTCATTTCCTTAACCTGAAGCGGACCAAGAAAGTCGTATGAAAGGTTAGACGCCTTCTTAGCAGGTTGCCGTCTAGTGCTCTTCACGAGGAGCGGAATTGCCCACTCCACAAAAGAAAATGTAGCTTGTAAGAGAGGTAATTATTATTTAGCCTATGCACTCGCTTGTGGACTCTGAAGGAGCTCTCTATTAGCACTTCTATGTGCAAGCTACGGTGAGGGAAAGGAAAAAAGATGGGAGAAAGGGAAAGGAAAGAGAGGGGAAGGGAAAGAAAAGCTCACATAGAGAGCATAGTTGAAGCTTTTCATGAAAACTTGGAAAACAAGAAAGCAATGAAGCTTTCCATGAAAGCTTGGGAGAAAGGAAGAAAGGAGAGAGGCAAGTACTTACCTTGGAGAGGGAGAGAGTTTTGGTAGAGGGAGAGGTGGAAGGACTTGGGTGGGAGAAAGTGTTGTTAAATCTATCATCCTAGCATATGCAACAAAGAGATGTAGGTAGAGAAAGCAATTGCATCGGCAGAGAATTAGGCAGAGGTCTCAGTTTCCAAGTCACTACTCCCAGTTTTGGATAGCTCATGTGTTTTTTTATTAATACATAATTAGTTTTGCCCTGTTTCTAGATGTCTGACAATGATCAAGGATTGGAAGTTTTCTGAGAGTTTTCTCCAAAGCCTGGTTGAGATAAAAGAATTGTTGTATGTGTGATCGATACAAGGGCTAATACATATGACAATGTCGTATAACAATTGAGCCTATCCGGACATATGGGCTTCATGAGACATTGGCACGACCAAGTGCGGATGATGACATGGAGGAGAACCATAGGAGAATTTTACACAACATGTCATACCATTCAATAACATCGGGTAGATTGCGAAGGTGGCAAGGTTTCATAGTAGGGAAAGCATGGCTGAGAATCATCTTCGCCAACCAATGAATGAGGAGCCTCCACCATTGCCACATGAGAAGGAAGAGAATCTCATCATGGAAGACATGGTGAATGAATTCTTTAAATGGAAGATCATAGATTCATAGATGATAGAGAGCAAGCTCGAATGTCACAAGAGGAGGAAACCTTGCATAGAGAGGCAAGCACCCCTTTGTATACGAAATGTTCGTACTCTACATTGCGAGCAAACATGGAGCTATTAAACTTGCCAACAACTTATGGATGGAGTGATGCAAGTGTCACAAGTCTTCTTAGGTAAGATCCAATCATTCTTCTCTTAAATAGAAAATTTTTCATGTTTTATATACTCTCCTTGTAGATATTTTGACATAATATGATTTCTTATGTTATGTTGTAGGCTTCTCAAGAAGATTCTTCCCCCTCAAAATCTATTACCGGACTCACGAGATGGGTCTTGTAAAATGCTCTCTATGCTACGTATGGATTAATATACAAAAATATACATGCATGTCCCAATGATTGAATGCTATTTAGAGGGATTGATATAGATGTAATACAATGTCTATAATGTGAAGAGAGCCGCTATAGGGATGATTTACAAGGGAGATAAAATTTCCCAAAAAGTGTTGAGACACTTCCTGTAAGGTCCCCCGCTTCTTAAATAGGGGAAACCTTTAAGATATTCTACTAAGTCTAACTTGGGGTACTTTCCTACTCTCGTTTCGATACCTTGACCATGTAAGATACAAGGATACGATTAGTAGGTATGACCTAGGTCTATCTTGCAGGGGGAGCATGGTCTTTTTAAAGGATTTCTTAAATCAAACCACTCATAGAGTGATCGACTCATAGGTCTATCTTGCAGGGGGAGCATGGTCTTTTTAAAGGATACGATTAGTAGGTATGACCTAGGTCTATCTTGCAGGGGGAGCGTGGTCTTTTTAAAGGATTTCTTAAATCAAACCACTCATAGAGTGATCGACTTTAACTCAGGAAACCTATATTCTTGACTTCTAGAAACAATGCTTTTTTCCTTATCTATGCAAAGCACAGCCGTTGACCTAGTCCTCTAGAGTAGGGTTGCCCACAGGGATTTATTTATCTAGGGATTTATTTATCTAACATAATGCTTTAATTAATTTATTAGAAAGTTACCTGTAAGGTTCCTCCTCATCCCCTAAAGATGTATAAGTTCTCCTTTCAATCCCCTGTGATCATCCCCTTTTTCATAATACAAGAAAACATTGTTTCCCTTTGTTTTTGGCTTAGAGAGAGAAAATATTTTAGAGAGAGATAATATAGTTTTGAGATATTTTTGGATACAAACTTATCTTTTAAATTTTAGATGAATTCCCCTGAAATAGAAGTTTAAAAAGAGTTTTCCAATATGCATTAGAAATTAATTGAATATGTGCACTGGATACCTTAGCTAGGGATACCTATTCTCAGAAAATTATGGATTAAGGTCCAAATAGTAATCTAATGGGCCAATGGGGTTAATCCAAGTGTTTGGATAAGAGAAATATAAGAATAAAATAAAATCCACCAAAAATGAGTAGATTCTCACCTAAGATGAAGAGTTGACTAGTACTGGTACTTAATAGTATAAAAATGGGACTTTTGACACCTCAAGAGGGTGAGTGGAGCTCATGAAGGAGGCACCTAGAATCCTCAAAATTTTCTCAATTTTTTATTTAAAAAATAAGATATTTCATCTCTCCTCTCGCCTCTTCCAAAAACTAGATAAAAAAAAGTCCAAAACTTGTCCAAATTGAATCAAACAGAAGCTGGAAGCTCCCTCACCTATAAATAGAACCCCATTCCTTTGTATTTTCATCTTTGTGTATTTACATGCTAGTGTAACTCTCATTTTAGTGTAATTCCATTATCCCTCTACCTTGTCTCTCCATTGTGAAGCTTTGGTGCTTCACTAATCCTCTTCTTCTCTTGGAGATTACCCTCCTCTTCTACTTGGTGGCCAAGCCTCTTCCTTGAGGTCTACACATCTCCTTAAAGAATCAAGCCAAAACCAAGGGTAAGCCTAAAACAATGATGTTTTACTCTCTTCTTGGATGGTAATCTTCTTCCCAACCTCCCTACATGCTTGGGAAGCATTCTAATTCATGGTTTATTCTTAAAACCATGCCATTATTGATTTATGTTGTTTAAATGAATTAATGTTAATATCTTATGCTTAAATGTATTGTTTTTTATTTGTAATCTCTCTTTTTGAAAGAATACTCACTTTTATGGTTAAATCCTTCTTGGAAAGATAGTCCTTAATTCTAATCTCATTTTCTTACCCAAAACTTTAAGCCTGAGAAGCTAGAGACGGAGATTAAGCATTTTTATGATTTTTAGCCTATTTAGCATGAGGTAAATTCATTTAAGCTTATTTTTATGATAAGGAATTTCATATTTATTCATTTTATAATGAAAGAGAGCTTAGAATAACATTCATATATTTATTTTCATATGGAAGTTACATTTGGATATTTTTTTTTAAATAAACAAGATGCTTAGATACAATTATGCTTATATTTATGCTAAGGTTTATGCATAAGGAATTTTTATATTAAAAGAGGAAGTCCCACCATATTTTTATGTAATTATGTTTATGCATAAATTTAATAATGCAAAAAGAGAATTTTTCACGATATTCTATGCATAAATATTTTAAATATTAAAAGAGAATTTTTGTTTCATCTACTTCAAGGAAGCTCTTAATCAGATGCGCCAGGGAAGATATGGGCTACATGGCCGGCCATGCAGTTGTTGCAGGTGCCTTGTTTGCAGTTCTCATGATGGAACAGTGCAGTGCGCGGCCGCCAATGCCACATTTCCAAGCTTAACAGACCTGTGGGCGTCTGTATTGTGCCCAAAACCCATTGACTGTGCTTATCACTGTAGACAATGTCTTTTGGGTACATGCAAACATTGTGGCATTAAACAGATCTCTTTGTGTCCACATGAAAAAAGCGATGACATCTCTATGATGACTGTCAAGCTTTTTGATGACGTTCCTACACAGGAAGTGGATGAGAACGGTCAAGCAAAAACTTGGAAAGATCTTGTTGTTCACCAATTCAGCCCGAGGATTAGACTTCCTTGCTTCAAAGCAAATTTGGAAACTTCATCAAACACAATTTTAAATAGATATATTCATGGTATGTATATACATGAATATTTTTATTTATCAAAAGAGGAATTTCCATCGTATCTTTAAATAGGAATATGCATAATTAATTTTGGTATCAAAAAGGTAATGTTTCATCATATTTCCTTGTAGATAATTATGGCATGTTGATGCCTAGGTTCAAATGGAGAAGAGAATATTTAAGAATATTACATTACTGCAAATTTAACAAAATAGACAAATATTTTTAGGAAATAAATCTAGGAATAAATTCAAGTAATTCGGTGTTACCCATCTCTTGAGTCGTCAAGACTTGTGACCATTCCCATTTCTTCAGTACGAAGAAGGGATAACTGTCTAATTTAGAGAATTTTCCCTAAGACCTGACATCGTCTAGAAATAAGCTAGAAATTTAATTGTAATTGATGGATGGATCGCCTGAGATATGAGATTCTTGATTTTCATTGAGGAAGTCTGGGTTCTGAAAAAAGGGTCTTGTGAAACCAACACTAGAGATGTTTTCTCGTGAAATGGCTTTTCGTGAGAAGAAATCGAACTCAATGGAAAAATCTTACTTGCATCGAAACTCTGTTTTTGTAAAGGACTGTCTTACTCCAGAATGCTAGAGGAAGCATTTGGTTTATTATTTAATCTAAGGAGAGTTTACATTGCAAAACAGCCGGCGGGGAGTCATTGAAGGACGCCTCTCGCCTGCCAAGGTCTTGACCAGTCTCAGCACGGTTAAAAATGGTGTACTTTCGGTATGATGGGCGAGGGTCGACGAAGCGGTCCCTGAGTGAAATGCTAGGACACCTAGAGGGTTCTGACTAGGCAATGCACGGGCTGGCGGTTGCAAGGACACCCATGCGTATGTCGAGGGAGATCTTCATGGATTAGCGAGAAATTTATTTAAGTGAACTGAAACTATGAAATTGGATCTCGTTGGTTGACTAGCTGGTCTTCAATGGTGGAGAGTCCGGATGACATAAATGCTGAAGAAAGCCTAAATGCTACTAGACGTGTTGTAGTGAATAAGACTATACATAGAGTCTTATGCATAGTCTTATGCATAAGAGTCTATGCATAGTCTTATGCATAAGACCTCTTTGCATAGTCTTATGCAGAAGAGTCCTATGCATAGAGCCTATGCATAGTCTTATGTATAGAGTACAAAATTCTATGCATAGTCTTATGCCTAATAGTCTATGCATAAAACTCTATTGCATCATTTTACACATAATATGAATCGTCACATAAAACTATATTGCATCCTCTTATACATAAGACTCTGTGTATAACCCTTCTACATATGACTCTATGCTCTGCCTCTTTGATCATTTTTCTTTTTGTATCCATAATTTCTAAAATATAGCCATGTATGCATGAATTGCTTGTGTATTTTGTTTTTCCAAGTTTACAATCTTCCTCAAGATTTCATTTCTTGTAAGAGACTGCCACCACCATACTCTTTACTATTGCACCCTAGGGTGCTTGGGAAAATTTTGTTTTAAAATATGTTCTTTTTTAATATCTATGGACTACCCTCCTAGACTCTGGTCTACACTACAAAGAATGACATTATAGATAGCAGCTTGGTTAGTAGTGTTATTATAACTACAAGCCTTGGCAAATATCGAAGTCATCTTGTTGCTATATAAACGTTGCTATACTCGCTGTAGTGAGAGCACTACTCAACAATGTTAAATTAGTAGGAAAACTTTGTTGCTGAGTAGTAAAATAATTCTGGTGGGCACCGTTATTTTGCTATTATAAATTCTACTGAGATGAGCAGCGAAAATAAGCCTGTAAACATAACATAGGAAAGACTAGGAAGTTGTCATAGAACTCCAAAGTCTACCCCAAATTTAATAAAAAGTTGTCTATCTCATTTTACCAAAAAAAAAAAGAGATAGTAGAAAGAAGTGGACAAAAACATATATTCATTGAGTTCAAACAACTACAAAATATTAATAAGGCCTTTAGCCATATATAAAATAAATCTCAAGGGATGACTAATCATCATCCTCATCTTCATCATCATGGACATATACAATATAAAACTTTACAAATTAAAAAAAGACAATTACAATTCATACTTGGCAAATGTCATAATTATATTATAAAACTTGGTAAAATTATATAAGTGTATGAGTCTAAAAAGGTCATATATAAAATAAAGCCTAATGAAAATCTACAGAGTTAGGGGCTACTGTTGGAATTAGGGTTGCAGGAAAGCACACAAAGCTTGGAGAAGAAGGAGCAAGATTGCACACAACACAACGTGTATTAGATTGTGTCAATGTACAAAAGATAAGTTAGCCCTAGAATGATGGGCGTATATACAAGCCAGGGGAAAAAACCTCCTAAAGAGGGGAAAAGTGCCCCGGCGGTCCTAAGTGTGTTCACACACATCACTGCCTATATATATGGCAACAAATCCCCCCTGGGAGTGATGGTGTGAACGAGAGCTGGCACTCATGTATAGGGGAGTGCCATGCCCGAAGTAGATCAATCCACAAAGGGGAGCAAGCCCAAAGCTTTGCGGAAAGCTTCGAACTTCTCACGAGGAAGCGCCTTTGTGAAAAGATCGGCGAGGTTGTCCTGTGTTGGCACATAGGCCAAGCTGATCTCTCCTGCTGAGAGTCTCTCCCTGACAGTGATAATGCACCTCAATGTGCTTTGTGCGAGCATGAAAAACTGGGTTTCTCGCAACTGCCAATGCGCTCTGACTGTCAGTGAAGATAGAGGTGGCAGACTCCTGTCCAACACCCAAGTCAGCCATAAGCCGTCTAAGCCACACACACTCAACCGTAGCTGTGAAAGTTGCCCTGTACTCAGCTTCACAACTAGAAGTGGCCACAGTAGGTTGCTTCTTGCTCAACCAAGATATGCATGAGCTACCGAGCATGAAACAAAAACCACTTGTGGACACTCTTGTGTCATAGCAACCAGCCCAATCTAAGTCCGAAAAAGCATGTAAATCTGGCGGCAACGATCCCCCTTTGGGATAAAACAACCCAAGATGTATGGTGCCACTCAAGTAGCGAAAGATACGTTTAACTGCCTTCCAATGCTAAGACCCTGGGCTATGCATAAACCTGCTCACCTATGAGACTGCAAACTGAATGTCCGGCCTCGTAATGCATACATAAATGAGGCAACCAACAGCTGTCTGATAGAGTGTGACATCAAAGTGATCTCCAGCATCATGAAGACTCAACTTCAAACCTGTCTCCATTGGAGTAGCAATAGGCTTGCAGTCTTCAAGGCCAAATCTCCCAACAATGTCTCAATATACTTTGTCTGACACAAAGCAATACCTCCATCACACTGCTTAAATTGTATCCCCAAATAATGATGCAAATGCCCCAAATCTGACATCTCAAAAGAGGCATTCAAATCAGCCTTAAAATCAGCAATATGACTCTCATTTGGTCCTGTGAGCAGCATGTCATCGACATAGAGAGCAATGATTAGATGTACATCATCCACACGTTTAACATACAAAGTGCTTTCTGTTGGACTATTCTGAAAACCATGTGCAGTCAAATATGCATGTATCTTTTCATACCAAGCTCGTGGAGCTTGCTTTAAACCATATAAAGCCTTTTTTAACCTGCACACTTTGTTTTCCTGCCCTCTTTGAACAAAACCACGAGGCTGCGATACATACACCTCCTCATGCAAATCTCCATTCAAGAACGCAGTCTTTATGTCCAGCTGATGTACATTCCAACCATTATGAGCTGCCAATGCACAAATGCTACGAATGGTAGTCATACGACAAGTGGGAGCAAAGGTCTCATCAAAATCAATGCCCTTTTCTTGAGCATAACCCTTTGCAACAAGTCTAGCCTTATAGCGATCAACACTACCATCTGGCTTTCGTTTCAATTTAAAAACCCACTTACATCCAATGGCCTTTTTACCAATAGGCAAATCACACAAAGACCATGTACCATTCTTCATTACAGCATCATATTCACTTTGCATTGCAGCCAACCAATTTTCTGAATTTTGTGCCTCATCAAATGAAAGAGGTTCTTCCTCTTCACACATACTAGACACAGCCAAAGCATAACAATCTGATGCATAAGAGGCATGCTGAAAACCTGAACGAGTACGACTAGTCATAGGTGCATCAATCTTACTATCACGCAAGGTTTGCACCAGCCATTTAGGCATACCTCTAGCCTGCTCATTTTCAGCCCTATCCTCATGAATTACATCCTGTAAATCTGCATCAGAAATAGGCTGATCTATGATAGCAGTAAGCATAATTTTACCAATGCCCTTCACTGGGTAAGAAGCATTATTGGCACATGTGACAGTATTCCCATTAGGGACAGCCTCAAGAGAAGTGAACATATCACGATGCGAGGTAATGTGCTTTGTAGCACCACTGTCAAAATACCATACATGAGAGTCAACAAAAACTGCCAACATGTACAGATGGGTCATATTGGCAATACACGCTAAACGCCCATTCTGTATCCTGCACAACATTTGCAAAATCTGCATTTGTAGAAGCATTCGCTATTGTGGCTGCATTTGACTCTTTCTTCTTTGCCTCTTTAGCCTTTAGCTTAGGACAACTCTTAATGACATGATCATTTGCCTTACAATAGTTGCACCTGGTCTTTTTCTTGCCTTTATCAAGAGCCTTCTCAGACTTATTGTTGCTACCTGTGGAAGGAGAAGAAGGCAGACCTACTAGTAGGAGAAGAAACAGTGGAAGGGGCTGCCTTCTTCTCTGCTGCTGGGCAGCAATAAATACTTGATCAACTGCACGCTGCCTGGCCCTATTTTGCCTGGACTGCGCTTCTTGCAAGAGCTTGTTGACTAGAGTATCATACTTGACAGCATCAGGTCTGTCCTCATTAAGAAGTCTCCACGTGGAAGAAAAAGTCTGATATGTCTCAGGTAAAGCATCAAGAACAGTCTGCACAAGAGAATGATCAGGAATAATCTCACCTACAGAAATCAACTGTTCTTTGAGATCTTTAATCTCAGCAAGAAAAACATTCATGTCATCATCTTCTTGCATAATCTTCAATTCCAGCTCTTTACGCAGGTAAGCGATTTTTACCTCGTTACGACCTGCATACAAACCAGCTAGAATATCCCAAGCCTGTTTTGCTGTTTTAGCTAAACGAATATGTGGGGTGATGTTACGTTTGACAGAAAGTGCAATCAAGGCATGAGCCTCCGCATCTTTACCATCCCAACGAGCTTGTTCAGCAGTGGGTAAAATAGCAGCAACAGTAGAGCTGCTAGAACCTACCACGTCCTCAACAGATCCTACATCCACAGAACCTGGACGTACATCCGTACCCTGCACAATGTTCCACACTCCTTTTGCAACCAAAACATGCTCCATCATGTATGCCCAAAGTGGGTAGTTGTTGTCTCCATCCAGTTTGTCTTCAGCAGACAACATGCGAAATACATCATTGTTGTTATTAGCCATGGCCACTGACTGAAACTGATGCAAAAGCTACCTGAAATGAAGCAAAGACTGAACAGAGAACAACTCGTGCTATGTAGCACGGTCCACAATAGAATACGTATGCCTGTTTTGCAGAAAACTGCACTGTTGAAATTTTTGCAGAAAATGACGAAAACACCTGTGCAGAACTTGAAATGCAAAAACGGAGCCCGAAACGACCTCAGATGCAAATTCTGAGAACGCTAAGCCCTACGAGCTTATTTGCAGAGTATAGGGACCTGCAAGCGCTCGTAAAAACTCACCTCAATCGGAGAACGTGAGTCGGAGGGTGCTGGCGGCATAGCCCTGGGAGCCGATGCCTGCTCTAATACCAATTGTTGGAATTAGGGTTGCAGGAAAGCACACAAAGCTTGGAGAAGAAGGAGCAAGATTGCACACAATACAAAGTGTATTAGATTGTGTTAATGTACAATATATAAGTTAGCCCTAGAATGATGGGCGTATATACAAGCCAGGGGAAAAAACCTCCTAAAGAGGGAAAAAGTGCCCCGGCGGTCCTAAGTGTATTCACACACATCACTGCCTATATATATGGCAACAGCTACATCAAGGGGTCCATATCTCACACATTTTGATTATTATTGTCCCTTGCAGATCCACACTCTTCTCTCACATTTCCACTACTTTTTGCTTGCACATTTGCACCATTTGTAGTAACGTGGTTTGTAGTAACATGATCCTAAAACACAATAACACTAACACAAGTGAAAATCAGTTTGGAAAAAAACAAAGAGGTTATGATTTTAGGAATGTGCTTACTTATCATGCTTGCCATGTAAGATTCCTCCCTCTAGCTTTTAAGGTGTAAAGGAGTAAGAACCTCCCCTTCTATTCTTGTAATTATTCCCCTCTCTGAAATAAAAGAAAGATCTTGTTCTACCATGTTTTGGCCTAGAGCTATGAGAAAATGTCTAGAGAGAGATAATCCAAAATTAAGATATTTTTGGATATAAAAATCATCCTAGTGTCTAAAATGGTTTCCCCTAAAACAGAAATTCAAAAAGAACTTTTCAATGTGCATTTGGAATTAATTCAAAATGTGTATAAAGGACCTTAGCCCAAGGGTCAAGATTTTCAGAAATTTTTGGATTATGGTCCAATTAAGGTTCCTATGGACCAATTGGATTAATCCAAGTGTGGGGATGAGATAAATCCAAAGAATAAAAGAAAATACCCAAAAATAAGTAAATGCTCACATAAGATGAAGAGTTGACTGAGTACAAGGTTTATTAGTTAAAAACTATGAGATATTACTAAAAAAAATGAAATATTTTGGTATAATGATACATTTTTGACACCTTGGTAATAAGGAGGGGGGAGAATTTAAGGAGGCGCCTATTTCACACATGTGAATGAGTTTTTAAATAAAAAATATTAAGATATTTTTATCTCTCCTCTCTCCTGGATCAAACCAAATCAAAAAGGGAGCCAAACTGATCCAAATCTTGTCCAAATTCAGTCAAACTGAACTTGGAAAAGTCTAGAACTTAGTTGGACTCAGTTAGTGGCCTCCCTCACCTATAAATAGACCCTCATTCTTTTGTATTCTCATCTGTGAACTATACCATGCCAGTATTACATTAAAATATGATATTTTCTACTATCTCTTAAAAATCCTCTACATTTTGGAGAGATTGGAGATTCTCTCTCTCTCTTTAACCATCCTTGGAGCTTTCCTCTCGACACACTAACCAATTGATTGTTGGGAGCTTCTTCTAGGATAGAGAAGCAAGCAAAAACAAGAGATAAAGTGTAATTTTATGGTTTTTCTCTACTATTCTCAATGTTTTCACTTCTCAATCCCTCTCAAGCTTGAGAAGTTTCTAAATTAAGTGTTTATAATGCAAATCAAGCTTTTCTTCAGAGTTATAATGAATAATTAAGAAAAGTTTATCTTTATGCTTAATTTAGGATGTTTTTTTATGTATATCTCTCTCTCCCCAAAAGAATGGTCATTCCTATATCCAATTCTCTATTCAAATGATGCTTCTCATTAATAAATTTTCAATTCACTATAGCGCATCTACCACATGAATCCCAACTATTCAGAAGTGGTGAAGAAAGAGCCAGACAAGATGGAAGAGGCAAGTATCATCGTTCCCATTGAGCACTCTGAGTAGTTGGCACCTATAGTGGTGATTCGAAAAAAGAAGCCCAACAAGTTCAGAATCTGTGTCGACTTCAGACCCCTCAATCAGTGCACAATCAAAGATGGGCTTCCCTTACCTTTCATAGAGCGGGTTTTTGAAGATGTGGCCAACCAAGGGTGGCGGTTCGAGCGTAACACCTACCTCAACTCACTATGGTGTTTGTGAAGTGCCAAGTATTGGGGGTCTCCGTTTCTCTCTCAAAAACAAAATCCCCCCTCCGAGTTATTTTTTCCATTACACATTTAAAAAAAGGAAACCAAAAAAAAGGAAACCAAAAAAAAAGTTTCTCTCACACCTCAGCGTCCTCTCTCTCTCTCTCTCTCTCTCTCTCTCTTGCTCTTGCTCTTGCACAAATTTCTCTTACTCCCCACCCCCTCTCACTAACCACCCCCACCCCCCCTCCCTTTTTCTCACCGATTCAAGACAAACAAAAAAAAACCTTCAAATTTTCTTTTTTCCAGTACAAGGCAAATAAAATCCCCCGTAGTTTCCACTCTCTTAGTTTCCTCTTTCCATTACAAAAAAGAAAAAATTGAAAAAAAAAACCTCTTTCTCTCCCCTCACTGCCCACCCCCTCTCTCCCTCTCTCTCTCTCTCTCTCGCTCCCTCACCCCACCGACCAAGCCCCCCTCCAACCACCCCCTCCCTTCACTCCCACTCCCCACCGATAACTCTCTCTCTCTCCCTCACCCCACCAACCACCCCCAACCCCCCCTCCCTCCTCCTTCACTCTCCACCGACAACTCTCTCTCTCCCTCACCTCACCGCCGACACCCCAACCCACCCCTCTTCTTCTCTCTCATTAATAGCAACCCCCCCGTCCCCCTCACTCTCTGCACTACCCTCCCCTCTCCTTCTCTCTTGTGCACCGACCTTCACTCCACCCCCCCAATGCACAGCACCTCTTCACGACGCTTGACAGGTTCTGTTGTGTTCTCTTCGCCACCACCACAACCACGAGGAGCTTGATCTCCTTGGCCTCTCTCTCAGGTGTGCACCCCCCTCACCAACCCGTCCAACCCACCCTACCCCCCCTTATCGTCTCCCTCTCACCCGACCCCGCACCCCCCACCAACCACCCAGCCCCTCTCTCTCTCTCTCTCTCTCTCTCTCTCGACCCCGCACCCCCCACCAACCACCCAGCCCCTCTCTCTCTCTCTCTCTCTCTCTCTCTCTCTCACCCAACAACCCTCTGCCCCTCATTGGCCGCCTACTTCACTTTCGTGGTGTCAGGAGCAGCATAGCACTGTCAAGTGCGTGGTCGTCTGGTGTGCTTCATGGTGTCGTTTGTGTAGCGATCCCCCCCTCCCTCTCTCTCTCTCTCTCTCCTCTCCCTCTCACCGAACCCCATCCTCTCACCAACTCACTACCCCCCACTTTCGAAAACCCCTCACCGACCACTCGCCGTCACCCTCCCCTCTCTCTCTCTCTCTCTCTCGTGCGTAGTGACCCCCCCAGTCTCCCTAACTCTCTCGTGCACACCTGATGCACCACCCTCCCCTCTCCTTCTCTCTTGTGCGACGAACTTCACTCCCCCTCGTGCACAGCACCTCTTCATGACGCTTGACAGGTCTTGTTGTGTTCTCTTCGCCCCCCACAGCCACCGGGAGCTTGATCTTCTTGGCCTCTCTCTTGGGTGCGCACCCCCCTGGGCCCTCCGACCCTCCCCCCCTCCCTTTATCGTCTCCCTCTCCCTCTCACCCAACCCCACACCCCCCACCGACCACCCAGCCCCTCTCTCTCTCTCTCTCTCTCGTCTCCCTCTCACCCGACCCCACTCGCTTCGCTTCTCACTGACCCCACTCTCACCCGGCCCCCCCCTTGCTCAACTCACCGACCCACCCCCCGTTGCTCGCTCACTCCCCGCCCCCCTTTCACTCTCCACCCTCTGGCCCCCCTCACCGACCAAGCCCCTCCTTGCGATGCCCACCGACCATCTCTCCACACCCGCCCCACTCTCACACCCCTCCTCACCGTTGCCCACGCTACCCATCTTACCCTCTCACCCCACTCTCTCTCAGGATCTATGGAAGGAGGATTGGGCCATGATCAGAGGAAAATTTACACTTTGATAGGTTGTTGCAATGGCAGCAACAAGAAAGCTAAAAAAACAGCAAAAAAGCTCAGCAGCTTTTGATGCAGCAAAAAGCTCAAAAAGCAGCACACACCAAAAAAAAAAAAACTCAGTACCCATCATTTTGATGCAAATTTGATGAGAGAAACACAATGAGAACCTTGATTAGGCCAAATTCTGTAACGGGTATGAGAAGAAACCTCGGAGAAGCTGCACCAATGCATCACTCTTGATGTACATTAGACAACGAAAGACACAAAGGGCCATGACCAGCTTATATTGCACATAAAAACTTTATCAAGCTTGACTAGTACCAACTTTTGTGATCATTTGCTACATGTAGCTACAAAAAGAAGCCCAAGAAAAGATTCAATTTTGGTCCAAATTGGGATAGAGAAGAGAGCCACAAAGAAGAATCTTGGCTATGGGGATTGTTGCAAGCTGCCGGAGAATGCATAGAGGGATCTTCTTGTACTGGCCATGGCCAGGTTTCATTTTGTATCTTTGTATGCCTGCACTTTGTGCCGAAAGTTTTGCCCATACGAAGTGGCCAGTGATTATTTTTTAGATTGGTTTTGTGCTTTTGTTGGTGTTAACCTTCCTACTGGATGCTTTGCCCGGGGGATGACAGACTTGGTAATATAGGTAGTGATGGCTTGCTGGATGAAGTGCCGACGAGGAGCTCTCAGTTCAATGACTTTTTTTTGCAACTCGCTTGCCAGATAAAGTTGCCTAGGAGCCTAGTTAATTTATTTTTTTTAATTATGTATCTCTTCAGACTAAAAGGATCATTGTATGAGGTATGCCTAGGAGCCTACCTGTCGGATGTTTTGCCCAGAGGCTAGCTTGCCAGAGAACCACCTGTTTTTTCTATTTTCTTTGTGGCATGCTCTGATCATCATCACTATCGGTGTTCTCTAATCGCTTTGACCGCCGATGCCTCCGACCGCCGTCATGTCCGGTCTAATCGCTTTGACCTTCGTCACCACCAAAGCTCCCCAATCGCTTTTGACCATTGTAACCTTCGGTGCCCTCCTTCGTCTTCTGTCACCACCGGTGCCCTTTGACATCTCCGACCATCGGTGCCCTCCGACATATTCGACGTGCATGGTGAACTCCGATGGAACTCATGGAGGCAACACCCCTCTCCCTTTCCCAAGGTAAGGAGAGATCCTCTTTGAGATCTTGAGCACCATCTTCCTTTTCCCTCTCCCTTTCGAAAGGCAGGGAGAGATCCTCTTCGATATCCTCTTAAGCACCACCTGAGGGGACGACACCCAAGGAGGAGATAAGGGGATAACTCTCTCGACAAGGGGGACATACAGGCACACAGACGAGCACTCTTTCTCTGGTATTACATTCATTGTAGCACATTGAGGTGGCGGGTAGCAAATTCTCTGTTGGAGCAGAGTCTCTCTTGTATTATTCCTTTCAGTATCTTGATATACAGGGTTATGCTCTTGTGGTGTTTGGTCTATCTCTCTGTGTGAGTGAGGTAAGTGAGTGGTTGGTGGTGGGTGTGGTGTGAGTGAGAGGTCTGTAGGGATACTGCGGTGCTAGGTGGTGGTCGAAGAGCATGGTAAACAGTGTAGAGCATAGGTCTTGCATGTCTAGCTAGTGAGGTTGACTCATCCTCGTGTGGCGAGTATACGTCCCTGAGAGGAGCCACGCTCACTTTTTCCCAACCCTAGTGTTTGGCAGAGTCATCTACACCCACAAACAAAATCACCCAACCAAAAAGGCAAAGGACCATGAGTCCTACTCGAGTTATGTGGTGCTGGTGGTGAGAAGGAGCGCACATAGGGAGAGAGCAATCGAGCAGCGCACGATGATTGTTGTGCAAAACTTCAAAATGAATATAAAAAATTTGAAAGAGTATAAGACTATATTAGATAATTTGGAAAAATCCTAACTCCCAAAATGGCAGTGTTTAGCCATTTTATGATCAATTTTCCTCAAAACATAGGTTTTATGGCATAAATAACTACATGTTTGAACATTAAAGCATGCAAATGATGTAAAATCTGATGACATTCCCCCAATATTAAATCATGTTTGAACATTAAAGCATTTATGATGTAAAATCTGATGAGATTCCCCCAATATTAAGTAGGAAAGCTACATGCACACACATTATCGTACTCCTCCAATAATGGGGAATTAGATACTGAAGAAGATATTCTACTTGTCACACTGAGATTTATAGTCCCAAAATGACACCATTGGCATTTATCAAGGGACATACAAAAAATGAAATGATTTTTTACAATTGTTTTTTAATTGAGGGAGAATGGCAGTGGTGCCATCGTTCCTCAATTTTGTTAAAGGACTTACAAAATACAAAATGGTTTTTTGCAACTGTTCCTGAACCTATGTACAATCCTTATTAGAAATTGGTTTAGGTACACACACTATGAAATGCAATTTTTGGTAGCATAAGCAGTCATCATCTCAAGAGTCTTCGTGGTGTTCATAAAACACCATCAAAATATTAGATCTAAGAAGTCCTTTTCTACAATTGTCACATTCAAATAGATTAATCAATGGTCATTTTGGAGGGAGAGAACGAAAACATTACCATTCCACCAAATTTTTGAATACAAGCAGGAGATTGGTAGTGGTATCGTTATCCTCATTGAATGACCTTATTATTAAGGGTTGGATAACATTATATAAAACATATAAAATTTCAAATGTATAGGCTAGTCTGCACACAATTGTTCGGTTTGGTCCACTATCATAGGGGAGATTGGTAGGGTGTTGTTCGCCCATCCTTAACTTGGTTTTGAGAGAGACTTTCATTATCCACTTTTTCCCACTAGAATGGAAGGTTTTAGGATCCTCTATCATTGTGGATAATGAAAGTGTTACTATTCTCCAATCTGCTTGGAAAATTTGATTTTAGGGGTCAATGATGGATTTGGTACCATCCTCACCTCATTAAGGGAGATGGTAGCCTCATTAATTAGGGAAGAATGGCATTCTCTCCTTGAAAATTTTGGTTTGAGATGAGAAAATCAAAGTTATAATGATAGTTCTCCCTCCTCCCTCCTCTAATCAAAATTTGATGCAAGAATTTCCCTCTTGTATACAATGGAGGACGAATGGCAATGGTGCCATCCTCCTTTAATTATTAAACTTTCCAAGGGATAATGGTAGTTGTGCCATTCTCCTTACTTTGATTACAAATGAAAGCATGGAGCATGGCTTTACTTGGTTGGTGTATTATCATTTTGGGGAGAATAGTAGTGGTGCCATTCTACCCCCAATCACAATGTCATCTTAGCTAGAACTTCCCAAACTCACTCCTCATTAAAGGACCCATTCCCCATTGAATATTTGGTTTGAGATGAGAAAGGCAGTGGTGCCATTCTCCCTCTTATTAGATTCGGCTTAGTTTGGTGCATTATCATTAGGGAGAATGGTAGTGGTGCCACTCTCAACCAAACCAAAATCCCAAACCACTACCATCCCCTTCTTAGAAAATTAGATGTAGAAGATGGTAATGGAGGAGAAAAGAGTGGTACTATTTAAGAATGACAATGGGGAGGAATGATACATTGTCACATTCATATAGATTTTCATGTCCACATTGGTAAAATAATCATATCTTTTGCAACACACAAATAAAAAGAACACAAAGTAGAAACAAATTAGATATTTCTTGGAATATTACTTACATATCTCAATTTAAAAAAGACATTCATGAATGAAGTCTTGTTATTACTTCACTATCTCAAATTAAGCATATTCACATGTCTTCAATTGTAACATTAAAAGACATCAAAGGATTTATGCAAAGATATGAATGTGAAAAAGTGAAAGTTTTATTAACCAAAAAAAAACATCGATAACTTCTGAATTACAACTTGAAGGATAAACAATGAACTATTTGTGAGCACCTTTAATGCAATGAACTATTTGTGAGCACCTTTAATGCAATGAACAGAGTATTCCTCACACAATTAAACATTTTATTGAAAATATAAAAAATTATTTATATTTAAAGTGTAATATTACATTGGCACACAAAACACAAAAATAACATCTGGTAATGAATGAAAAGGCATTCATAGTGTTATGTTATTAATCAAACTCATAATCTGCAAATAGCTCCTCACCTATACAAATATCATCTTTGGTCTCAACATAAATGTAACCATATTATTCAATTTCTATATTATCCATAGAGATAGACCAAGGTGATATTCCCTCTCTTGATAAAACTATGTGAAAAATACCAGTCGAGTGCCTATGATAGTTGACTCCCGAACCTCAAAATTTATGCTTGAGATTTGAAACACTTGTATGAATGGAATAGGAAATGTTGTTATTCAAAGTGGATCATGTGCCAATATATATCTACTCAAACATGTAGATCTCCACCCCTATGCATTTGTATGAAAAATGACATCCCAAAAGTAGCACCAAGAATAAGGTCCCATATTCATCATCAAATAAACCTATGAGATATAAACAAATAAAAGAATAAATTATTTATACCATGAGAAACCATGTGCATTACTTAAGGGCTTTATGTAATCCTTAGTAATGTGTGGCTTGATAAATTTTCCTTTGAATCCTAGTTTCTCACCCAGATGAACAGCTTCAATATCTTTCATCTTGGATACTGGAGGTGAATCCCTTAAAAGTCTTACTTGTGATGAATTAAGTGGATTACTAAATGTTGCACCACCTAAATCTCTCTTATTGGATGCAATAGGAAGGTTTCTTGTTCTATACTCTCATGTTGACAATCGATGATTATGCTCAATCCATTCCTCAACAACTTCTTTGATACTATTCCAATCAACATGGCCTTTAGACACAGGTAATTGTCCATACCAAAAATTAGGCTCTACTATCACACTGCGCACATCACTAGCTTCATTAATATGTAGCAAGTAAGGTAGAAACTGCCCTAAAAGTAGGGTATCATCCCTATCTTGAAAATTAAAAGTACAGGGAAATATGCAATTTGATAGCGCCGATAGAGACAAGCCTTATATGGAGAGTCATCAATAAGTATGGTCCTTCTAGCATCACATCCAAATACTTTTGAGATTTTTTTAAGGGTTTGAATTGTGCCTTAACATAAGGCGTATCAGATCGAATGATTTTCTTCTTACTATACATGTAGCAAGGTTCTTGGCTTAAAGTGTCTTTTTGCACTTAAGAAAGGAGGAACCTTGAATCACTTGCACTTTTAAATGGTTGCTAGTTTGATGGCACCATCTCTGATAAGCATAGGCAAAACTATAAAGAGATATTTGGGATGGGATTTGTTTAAGCCCCAAGGGTGCGTTGGTTATGTGTAGAGTTCTTAGACAAGTTAAGATGCATACCTTAGAAGGTATGGTGGGTTATTGCATGAAGGATTTTCATAAACCACACTTTAAATTTTTTTCTCAATCACAACATATCTACCGAGAAAATTACTAGAGGTCATCAGGTATATGCCTTATATGGCCAGGGTAACTTTAAAAATAAAGTTTGTTTGTATCCTGTAAATCTCTTTGAAAGAGCATACGTCTATATGGATAATTTATATAGCCAATAAAACTTGGGTCCTCTTTACAAATTCGTACTGGAAAGTACTACCCGACAGCCTCATGGACTATTCCCAAAACTGGTTCTAGTATGAGCAAGAAAAGATCGATGGTAATGTGGAAAGTAATGAAGCTCCCACATCTCACACAATGCATTGATATAGAAGAGATTTTCTTTGTAGTAGATACTCCTCCTACCAGGTACTTTGACCCCTTCAATGCAAGAGGAAGTGGAGATTATGAAGAGGTGGAGAGTGACGATACTGATGGAGTGGGGATAACAAGACCAGTGAAGAACTCGTAAATAGGTGTACTAGAGTTTTTCCCATGAAGTGGTGACCTCTCATTGAATAAGCATATTAAACAAGCAAGTCCATAACCCACCTCTAAATTTTGAGGAGTTCAATGCAATGCTAATGGAGGAGGAGATGCATTTTAAAGCCATAGATAGTGGTAACATTGCATTTTTTGCAAAAGAAAACAAAGACAAGGGGAAGGGCATCGATACCCCAATGCTTCTGTGAAGAAGAAAAAATGAAAGGCAAAGTGTTTCTACTACGATAATCTTGGTCATGTGGTCAAATCATGTAGACTAAAGGAAGTAGATGAGAAGAATGAAACTTTGAAGTCTTTCAAGATGGAGGTCGGGAACAATGCTAAAGGCACAATTGGAATTGTTTGTGGTAATCATCAAGATGTAGGTCGAAACATTCCTCAACGCTTGATGGTTCTCACGTTATGGCCATCATCTTATATGACCAATAAAAAAAGGGTCTTTGGGGGAGTCCATCTTGGTAGCTTTCATGGTGGGAATGATGCCAAATGCCAAATCATGGGGACATGTACCATTTGTTTTATTTATAGTAATGGTTATACTAAGAATTTGTTCATATGCAGATATCAAGAGAAATTTGTTGTCTACCTGTTAATAGTGTGGTATATGAAGGTTCTCTTCGATAAGGTAGGTGCGAGCAAAAATACCATGGAGAGTGGAATAATCCATGGCTCAACAACTTGTATGATTTATCTGATTTTACAACCCAAGCCGATGTCGGGATAAGAAACCTATGGCATGAAAGAGTTGGGAACTTGAGTTTTGTAGTCTCGAAAGAGATCCAAAGGACTTGGATTATTGCACATCTACCATAATTCTCTAAGATGATATGAAAGAGTTGCAAACTCAAGTCTTATAGTCTTGAAAGAGATACAAAAGGAGTTAGATTATGGCACATCTATCCCAATTTTCTCAGGTGTCAGATGCATGTGAAGCTTATATGATGGGCAAGAAGACGCATTGGCATACATTTCAACAAGAGAGTGAGAATCATGCAAAGGCTTCTCTAAAGCTTGTGCATGCGGATCTACAAGTTAAAATGCCAACCGTTGCATTGGGTGGTTCTTCCTAGGCTTTTTATTGGTAGGATCAATGACTTCAGAAGTGTGAAGATGTGGGTTTTTTTTCCTTTGGGATAGGAGATGAAGCTTTTGGAAATTTTAAAATATGGCATAGTTGGTGTAAAGAGACAAGAAATATAATAGATCAAGGAGGAGAAATTACATCAAGTGAACTCAATGTCTATTGTAAGGAGCAGAGAGCATGGGATCAAGAAAGATTTGATAGGTGCTCATACTTTGTAATAAAATAGTGCTACATAGTGCAAGAATAATTGCACAGCCATGGAGATGATGTAGAGTGTGAATCAAGGTAATTAACACTATAATTCATGATATTCTTAACAAGAGTTACATAAAGGTGGTCAAGGGAATGACAACTCAGGAAGGTTATTCTGGTAGCAAACCTTCAGTTGCATATTTCACAACATTTTCTTGTGATCGATTTAGGATATTTTTAGATGAGTTCATCTAGAACCAAGTAGGATTCTAAGAGTAGGAAATGTATCTTCTTGTGGGAAAATATGGAGTTGAATGGTTTCGACTATATGAATCAAAGGCAAAGAAGGTAATTTTCAAGTGTGATGAGGTGTTTATGGAATAACGTTATTAGGTGGTGGGAGAAGGCTCTGTCCACACTATACTTCAATGAAAAAGTAGCCAAGAAAAATCAAAAGTGGCAGTAGTATCGGCATGGAAAATTAAACTCATATGAGAAAGATAAATTAACCTAGTTTCAATGCTAATTTAACTTCTCTTGATAAATACTAAAGACATTTTGAAGATTAAGGTACCTTGAGTATTAGTTTTGGGAGGTTATAGTGGTAAACTTCTCAGTTTACATTTTACTACTTCTAAAAAATCAACTTTAGCCCCTCTCTTTCTTGTAGCTAGTTATAATTATAGCATGTGAACTTTTAAGTCATATCAAAATAATTCATAATATAACAAAGAAGCAGCCTCCTATAGCAACACAGAATGGGGCCTATCTTAAATGGTAGAAGTAGCTCTTGGATGTGAAAAGCTCCTCTAGTAATCACAAAAAAGCTGGTAGAATAGAGGAGCAGAAGAGGGCCTGTGCTCACATTTTTAATATGATCTTGGCTGAGATAAATAAAGTACACAAGCTAGCCATTTTAGAGGAAGAATTAGTAGATCTGAGTATGAGGGGAGGTATGGAGTTAGAATATTACTCAATTATGAGAAACCATAGTTGGGATCTTATGGATCGTTCTACAAAAAGCAAGGTTATTGGCACCAAGTGGGTTTGGAAGGCTAAGTAGTACAAGTTTAACGGTACATTGGATAAGTGTAAGAAGGCAAATCTCATGTGGTGAAGGGTTTGACTTTGAGCAGACATTTACCCCCACAACTAGATTGACCGCTACTATTGGTGTAGTACTAGCCTTGTTTGCTCATGGGTAAGGTGGATGGTAATGAAGTTAATATTTACAAATGGCCATCTCAAGGAGGAAATTTATGTGGTGTAGCCACATGGGTCTGAGATACCTGGTTCAGAAAACCAAGTGTATAGACTAGGAAAGGCATTGTATAGGCCCATGCAAGTCCCTTGGGCATGACACCATTAGATATGTGATTTTTCTTTGTAAGTATTTATAAAATCTAGTCTGATCCAAATTTGATATTTTCTTTGAGTAAGGTAGGTACATGATCATTATCCTATATGTGGATGAGCTTATTATGACAAGGAAAAATGAAGAGAGGATCTAGCAGACATAGGAGATGTTGAATTTAGAGTTTGAAATGGGATACCTTGGGGTTATACATTTCTACTGGGGATTAAGGTTTGGCAAGAGTTATATAATCTTCATTTCTCAGTAAAAGTATACAGGAGAAATAATTTTGAAGGCATTTAGCATGGGCGAGTACAAGTTAGTGGTAACTCCCATGGAGGTTGATTCAAAGGCATCTTATCGAAGAGATGCTTTTCCACTTATGGTAAGGAGTATATGAAGTTAGTGGCGGGTTTGATCTTTGTTGTATAGTTTAGAACATTGAAACTCCACAGAAAGAGGGACAAGGGATATCATTCTCTCTCTCTCTCTCTCTCTCTCTCTCTCTCTCTCTCTCAATAATAGTTTGATCAAAACATCTTGTTCCATGGGCACATATCTCTACAATGGGTTTCCATCTAACATGGTAATTTGCTTGATTATCCACTTAACCAAGCTTACACTACCAATCTCTTGTGTCATGCTTGTTGAGGTAGTCCTTATGTTCTGGTTGTTCTTCTCTATTCCCACACCTAAACAATCCTCTCCCAAGATAACAAAGGTTACGGAATCATAGGGATAAACATATAAGATCACACCCTTCCCAATGGTCTCTATCATGCTCTCATTCCACAAGCCACCTTTTTCTCTCTCCAGGACTCACGAATTTTATTATCATTTTTCAATGAGGAAATAAGAATTGCCTCAACATAAGGGGGCATGAACTCACTTTCTATACTCTCTTCACCCATGGCCTTATCCAAATCTGCACCATAATACATTGGAGAGAGGTCTTGGGCCATTTGACAACACTCCAAATTGATTCACCAATTGTTTGCATCCATAGTGGAGAAAGGTATTAGCATGTCATTATTAATACCCTTTTCCACCAATACATTGTCTGTCCCTATTTTGACACATACTGCACCAACTGCAACAACTGGGTCGCTTATACATACTGCATCAACTGCAACAACTTCATTACCCCACCATGAGCATCTTTACTTTGTCCCCACCTCTGAAAGACATGGTCCCTGTTTATTCTGTAAGGAAAACTAAAATTAGATAAAACACTCATATATCCCAAATAAATTCAATAAACATTCTCACAACAAGAATTCATTAAATTAAAAGGGATAATGGTAGTGGTGCCATTCTCCTCATAATCAAATTGATGTAACGGGGGAGAGAGGCACCACTGCCATTTTCCTTGCATATATTTCTTGGAGGGTGTGCGCTCTTGTCACACGTGTCAGAGCTAGGGACTTGCCAAGCACCGTGTGCGAGCCACGAATGGCTGCAAACACACAACCAGGAAACCAGCAAGCTCAAAACAGGGAGCAATGGTGTATCACTCACTGCTCAGACCGCCATCGTGAAGGATTCTCGTGCCGTGATGAAGAAGGAGCTACCGCTATCGCTCCACTGCCTCGCCACTGTCGTGCCGCTACGCAATGCTCGATCGCTCTACAGACTCTCTCTCTCTCCCTCCCTCTCTCTCTCTCTCTCTCTCTCTCACACACACACACACACACACACAGGAGAAGGAGATGGAGAAGATGAAGCAAGAGCACTCCTTGTATTCAACACTCAGAGAATGAGAGGTTTTAGGTTATATTTGACTTTTATATGTGACCTGGCCATTCACACATGGGCACCCACACATGGCCGGCTGATCCTAACCCTTATCCTGATGAAATTCGAGGTGCGCCTCTCATCGGTGATCACCCAATCCCCTTACCCTTTACACAAGGTGCCGACAAGCCCGGCCCATGACTCAGAATACATAAAATAATTATATGACGTAAAAAGTAATACGTCTCAATGTCTGCCCATAGGTTAACATGCCCCCTTCCTGATGTAGATTTCGTCGTCGGAAGCTATGGTATGGTAAGCTCGACAGGGTTTGTTGTGGTAGACTGTATCTGCAAAACAGATAAAGTAGAGTGAAAGCATGCTTGGTCTTCAAAAGATATAGAGTGTATCAAAAATAAAATCAAGCATGTTAGACCACAATGGAAGTATGCCATGAGAACCTAGTTTAAGAGGTCACATTAAGGAGCTAGCATAGCAAATTGATAGGAGTTTGAAACTATTGAAAGTAATTCAAGAGTTAGCAAGGTGTCGAAGGTTAATCAAGGTCTACAACTGGCCTAAGTCAAGGAAAATTACCAAGCTTAATAAATAAACAGATGACCATAATATGTCTATTCTAAGAACAAGCTAATCCCAAGAGCCTAAGGACACAAGAAACATCAGAGTCATAGGAGTCTTTTGCCTTTATTTCTTTTATGCACGTGATAATTTTTACAAACAATGGCGACCATCCTAAAGCAAAACTAGCATCGACCCTAGTGCCATGTTTACCCACAAGGCCTTCTCCAGGAATCTACTAGCTCACCTTAGGCAAGGCTACCCCCTACCAACCCAGGGCATCGGTCTAGAGTGGAATAGTCCTCGCCTACCAAGTGTCAATAGGGCGATAGGCCGACATGAAAGCACATAACAGACATACATTGCCATTTTTTGTAGGCCTTTCTTTTTATTTTTTATTTATCTCTTTAGATTTTTGCTCCCAAATGATCATGCCTTCTTACATCCTTTCGACAAAGGGGTAGAAGCTATATCTTAGAGGTCAATACACACGGCCAGGTTGTTTAAGCATTAATATGGTTTTAACCCTAGACCTAAGACAACCATATTCCAAGGTTAACTAAAGACATCATGCATTCCCAAGAATATCTAAAATAAGGTTAAACTCAATTAATGATTTACACTAACACCTTATGCAACTTCAAAAACTAAGTAGTGCTTGACAAATTCCATGTGGTCATGCATTATAGTTCATGCAATTAATTGAATAGTAAAAATGAAAGAGTGGGCATGGAAGAATTACACCTGTATTTTGGAGATCTCCTTGATTCGATGAGAAATGCCCGTAATTTGATGTAGATATCCATGTATGAACATTGCGGCAGTCCTAGGACTATGAAAGCAAACCACCTCAAACTTTTCAACCTGTACAATTAACTAACAAGCACTATACTTCAAGAGGCACATCAGTGGGAAAAAATAAGGACTCGTTTAAGGACACAAAACTAGAAACAACTTGAAAACACTAACCGACCTACCAGTCACCACACTAATACTGAGGATCAAGGTAAGAGGATGTTGTAGAGTTCTGGCTGTAGCCCTAAGGCTAAGCCTCTATCCGCATCATCCAAATAAATAAAATTAGCCTCGGTAGTGCCATGAGTCTCATCCGTCCATTCATCACTCGTCAGATATATCTTCTTTGTCCTCCCATCCACATAGACTCATCAAGAATGTAACTATGCGAGGATAGTCATCCTATGGAAAAGTAAAGACTTGGGCTATCGGGGATAGTCATCCTATGGAAAAGTAAAGACTTGGGCTATCGGGGATACGTCCTCTACATGGAGTAGGGGTCAGTCGTGGTCAATAGGCAAATAAGCCATTCTAATTTCTCAACATTTCCCTCGCTGGCTAGTACATCTATATGACTCAATTTGGTTTTAATTACAGGATAGCACATGTGAAATATCTGAGAAAGGTATAGATGATACCTCTCACCAAAGGTGGGAGTGGATGAAGTGTGTGATGCTCATGCATCTGCCATAACTGCAAACACAGATATAGCATCAGTAGGTTCATGAAGACAGGTCAATCTTGTTTCTAATTGTGTGCAGATAACTCTCCTCTTAATGTGCTCTTGCTCTTTTTACTATATTTTTCTTTTCTTTTCTTTTCTTTTCTTTTTTGTGTATGAAGCTATATATATACATTGCCTTGAATTTGGAAGTTACATGGTCAGGGGAGAAGGTTAGGGAGGAAGCAATAGAATGTCGAACGTGAGTACATGCTCCCCCCTTCCTTGGGTAGATCATTTTTTTTGCAATGATGTTGTAGTCCCTTGGAACCAATTTGTCCATGATGTGGGCAGATAGCTTTTTATGACCCTTGTGGCCACATCAAGTTGTAGAGATGGTAGTGTACGCTCCCATGAACGAACGGAGGATATGGCTTATGACGATACATTTACAAAAGGAGACGTAGACTCATTGGTTTCTTGGTGGGTATTGACAAGGGTAGGTGTAGAGCGTGCAGAAACTTCTATATCAACGTGTGAATGGCATGAGGAGCTAGAAGCTTCCTGTGACTCCACCCTTTCTGAGCTAGGTGGTATCGATCAATATCATTTGGGAATCCAAACTAGCTCTGGAAGAAGTGGTGTGGAGTACTCTGTTACCTTTCCCTTACCACGGTCTTGAATTGTCGTTGGGGTGGCAACATTTGGCTTACAAGATTTTACAGGCGATGTAGAGGAATTCAGCTTATGTTTAGGAACCCAAATCTGGTCATTCCCTTCGTAGTACCCTTGGGCCGCTAATAATATTTTAGGAATCCAACGTGATGTTACCTTGCCTTTTCTAGGGCGGGCAGCTGCTTTCCTTCTATGAGGCTTCTTGTCGGAACGAGATTGAGCAGTAGAGGTAGCGGTTAACGAAGCTTTTGGTCATTCCCTTTGTAGTACCCTTGGGCCGCTAATAATATTTTAGGAATCCAACGTGATGTTACCTTGCCTTTTCTAGGGTGGGTAGCTGCTTTCCTTCTACGAGGCTTCTTGTCTGAACAAGATTGAGCAGTAGAGGTAGCGGTTAACGAAGCTTTTGGGACCCATTTGTATGTGCTCTTCGGTAAAGTAAGTGGATCCTTGGGGACCACACTGCTTGTCTCCACTCTTGGCGTTGAAGCGTTAGAGGGGTGGTAAACAATCAAAGATGGTGTAGCCACTTGACTTTGTGATTTTCCTTATCTAGCGTTTTGTCCAGAGTTGATGGCTTAGGTGCGGGACCCTCAGTGGTCAGGCTGAGAGCTGGTTCTTGCGTTGTAACTCGCCTGGTTTCCCAATCAATATTGCACTTGGTGGTTAACATCCATTTACACCCTAAGTTTACAGTTCCCTCCATGGTACCAGGAGGCATAACCAAAAAGCTTTGAACCACAATCCCCTTGTCATAGGTAACAAGAGTGTGCAGAATTCTCGAGACAATGGTTTTCTTCTTATTGATACCCTTAACTTGGATGGTACTCCTGGATAAGGGTGGTTTTCCAAGTTGACACCACACTCCATATGACAGCAAATTGTGTTGAGCTCCCGTATCCAATAATGCACTATATAGCACCTTCTCGTCGTAAGGACTCTGTAGCTCAATTAGGTATCGTAGAGGCGGGTCAAATTCTAGTGAATCCTCCTCTCCCTCCTCGAAAAATGCTTGCGTAATCCCCAAGTTGGCCTCTCGTTGGCACCTAACACGCTACTGACGTTCTTTAGCTTCAACTCTCGCTTGTATCTTCTTAAGCTGAGCCTGTTCTTTAGTTGCCTTCTTCTGATGGATTGCATGTAATTCCTCTTGGCTTAGGGGGGTCATAGTATCTTTTGAATTTACTCCCATTGAGGAGTCCAACGGTTTCAACTCCATCGAGAGTCTCCACTCGGATGGTACCTTACGGGGTAATTTCACATACTCTGTACGGTCCCTTACCAGCATATTTTAGCTTCTTCTTTTTGTTACACACTCCATACATCAGGACTTTATCCCCAATTATCCGCTAACTTTCGATGAGCGTCATATGCTCCTACATACCTAAGCCATTCTGCAATGGATCTCTCTTTGTTTATTCTAGCTCGTACATTAGCTCGATATATGTCTCGTCTTCTTCTTACCTAGTTTCTGATTTTTGTTTATATCAGATTCAGACTCACTTGATCGATCTTCACTTGTGTCCCCCTCACTCTCAGATGAACTGCAAGAGGTTATTGTCCTAGGCCTTGAGCACGTGGCTTCCACACTTGGGTGAATATTCAATTCATACCCCCCATCAGGCTCAGAGTTAGTTTCTTCTTGAGATTCAGACTCGGAGTCACATTGGTCAGAGTCTTCGCTACTTTCACTGTCAAGGGAGTTTGCCAATTTCTAACCATCAGAAGTCAAGTGCATAACACCTATCATGTTTACTGGCACTAATGGTGGCATATCTTGCCCCTCAAGTGTTACCCAACTTGTGCCTCTATTTCCCCATGTGTCTATGGTTGCCGCTAGGTATACCCAATCTGACTCAGTCATGCCCGGTAGGACATCCATATAAGGAGAATCTTCCCCATCATCGGTCTCTTTTTTGCATGTATAGCAATACTTATCTCAAGATCAACTTGAATGACAGAGTCCTGGAATTGTAAGTAGACATGGTTTTTCGACCAGTCATGCACCATTTGTGCTTCCCTCATGAAAGGACGTCCTAAGATCATTTGATATGACATAGGATGCTTAGAGAAATCCATTACAATGAAGGTATGCCTTACCTTGTATCCCAGAAGGTATGCCTTACCTTGTATCCCAGAACCTTGATCTTAAGGTCCCTTAGCATTCCAATAGGTTTAGCTAACGGTTTATGGCTCCTATGAGGTTGAAGTTGTGTAGTAAACACTGTGTCTGGGATCTTGATTTTTCTAGGTTCAGGCTCCAGTTCTCTTTGTGTTTCTTCCACCAAACCCCTTACTAGTTTTGCACTCGTTCAATCTCCTCTACTGGGTTTGGGTAAGTCCCAATCTTTTTCTTGAGGGTTTTTGGCCCACGTGGCTTGTTTTTGAGAGTCTCAATCAGCCAGGGTAGCTGAGAGGGCATTAGCTGACTTGGTTGTGGGGCAGGAGAAGTTTCCTTTTGTTTCCCCCAAATTTTGTCTTTACTTGATTCTCCTTCGTTGCGCTCCCGAGTGGGTTCCTCCCTTAAAGTAGTGGCTTTGGTCTCCATGGTTTCTATTGAATCAGAATCATCTTCAGGATCATTCATATACACAGAGTCGTCTCCTGTTAGTCTTTGAACTAGGTTTGGATCTTGTGGCATTAAGCGATCTTTTCCGTCACGTTTTCTTTTTCTTTGCTCAAGCAATTGATGTAGTATCCCTCTCTTCAAGAATGTAGTTTTGATTTTTAAGCATTGAGCGTGTGACTACATTTGCGGGTATAACATTTGACCGTGTGACTACATTTGCGGATACAACAGGTGTGGTTCCTAGTGCCTCATTGGTGACCTCAACCAAATTCAATGGCGTAATCTTGGGTGCACTTGGATTATGTGAACATTGAGCAATCAAATGATCTATGCCACAATAATTACATGTAAGTACCAACATTCCTGAGACGTGCTCCCTTGATTTGGTTGCATTTGAGTAGCGATCTTCTGTAGCCTATTAGGGCACTCCGCTACACGATGCGGTCCACCACAATTGTAGCATTGAAGAGGTGGTCTCCTGGCAAAGGTATTAAGGTTTTTCCCTCTTGTTGGTGGCGAGAGTAGCCGCTTGATATACAGGCTTGACTTGCCCGCCGAAATGATCCTCCATGTAATACTGGGGAGTCATTTCAAACGTATCAATCCCACATGGAACAGTGGGGTCTATATACTCTTTATAATCCCATATGGAACAGTGGGGTCTATATCGTCTTCATAATCCCCACACACACTATGTGACTCACAACCCATATGGTTTATAGGGGTAACCCTCGAATGCGGAGGTTGTGGTCCTAGCACTGGCGGTGGGGTAACGGCACAGACTGGACTAAATTTGGGTTCCTTGGAACTATGCATTGTGACGGTTGCTCGACAGGTGGTGCAGGCATCAGTGCGGGTACACATGAGGTGTGTTTGACCAGGCTAGTGGTGCCTAATTTGCTAACATATGCTTAAGTACTAGGCAATCCTCCTTAGATTGATGGCCATACTTACCACATGTATTGCAATTCCCATTGAATTTAACTATGAATGTGGGACATTCACTCGTGCTATGTGGTCCTAAGCAAACCAAACACCATTGTTGCTCTCTTCTTGGGTACATATGGCTATTTTGAGGAGCTCGATTACCCCTAAAGTATTCTTGGAGAGCCTTAGTAAGGTCAGCTACTATAGACATTTCGGATATCTTGGACTCCTTGTGGCAATAGGTTTTACAGTCATTGGCTCGTGCCCAGATACTTGCGAACTAACAGACTTTGTCTCTGAGGACACCTTTTTACCTGCAATCATCAAGTTGTCTTCTAACTGGATTGCATTGGCAGTACTGCTTTCCACGTCGTAAGACCTCTAATGACTAGGCCATTGTATATGTCCTCGTCGTGACGCAATCCTCGGATGAATCTATCAAGAAGTTGGTTGTTATTGAAGCGCTCATCGAGAGTACAGCGAGAATTTAGATGCTTTAGTCGACTAATAAAGTCTCTCAGTAACTCTCCTTCCTCGCATTCAGCTTTTTAGAGTTGATATGCTACACCCTCACGTATGTATTCTTTCAAGAACAATCTCTTGAGAGTGGGATAGTGAGTATGCTCTTCAACCCTTAAAGTTCAATACCAATCTCCAGCTTTTCCACTCAAGGTTAAGCCTAAGGCTTTACACTTATGTAGCTCATTGTGCTCTTCCAAGGAATCACACACGTGTTCAAAAACTTCAATATGCTTCCTAACATATTTGTTACCACACTGAAGTTCTGAGTGAGCTTGGGCAACTTGTACCACCTTGCTTCTAGGGGATAATGTTTTAGCTCATGTGCACCTAGGGCTGGCCGCTTGCCGCCGTCGCGGTGCCCTCTGTGGGCTGCCCACATAGCAGCACACACTAACAGCTAACACACAGAACTAAAATGTGCAAAAAATGAAGAAAACAAAACTAGAAAATGACTGAAGAATAGCAGCAAACACACACACAGCACCACAAACCTGCACACAGCAGCATACACACAAATACGCCTCTCTTTGCCTTTCCTGCAGGATAAAATAGACTTCAAACAGCAACCCGAGCTACATCTGGAGCTTGGTGCATGGCAATTCCCTGCCGCCGCCAGTGGTGCCAAAGATGTGTGCTCTTGTCACACGTGTCGGAGCTAGGGACTTGCCAAGCACCGTGTGCGAGCCACGAATGGCTACAAGCACACAACTAGGAAACCAGCAAGCTCAAAACAGGGAGCAATGGTATGTCACTCACTGCTCAGACCGCCGTCGTGAAGGATTCTTGCGCCGTGATGAAGAAGGAGCCGCCGCCCTACCGTCTCGCCGCCGCCGTGCCACCACGCAATGCTCGATCGCTACACTCTCTCTCTCTCTCTCTCTCTCTCTCTCACACACACACACACTCTCTCTCTCTCACAATCTCTCTCTCTCTCTCTCTCTCTCTCTCTCTCTCTCTCTCTCTCACACACACACACACACACACACACATGCTGGACTCTCTCTCTCTCTCTCTCTCTCTCTCTCTCACACACACACACACACACACACACACATACGCTGGAGAAGGAGATGGAGAAGATGAAGCAAGAGCACTCCTTGTATTCAATACTCAGAGAATGAGAGGTTTTAGGTTACATTTAACTTTTATATGCGACCTGGCCGTTCACACATGGGCACCCACACATGGCCATCGACAAGCCCGGCCCATGACTCAGAATACATAAAATAATTATATGACATAAAAAGTAATACGTCTCAATGTCCGCCATAGGTTAACAGAGGGGAGAATGGCACCACTACCATTCTCCACTCTAAACAATGCAAGCAAGGGCCATTCTCCAATAGAAATTCTATTAAAGAGGGGGGAGAATGGAAGTGGGGTGCCATCCTCCCTCTTATGGAGATGGACAATGGCACCATTGTCATTCTCTCCCCTATCACAGATCAAGAAGGCGAGATATTGGCACCAATGCCATTCTACCTTGAATGTAAGGAGTGGTGCTATTCTTGCCTTTAAAGTGATGGGATCCCTTGAGAATGGCACCACTTCCATTTTCCCTCTCACATAAATCAAATTAATTATGAGGAGAATGGAAGTGGTGCCATTCTTCTAAATATAGATCAACCTTGAGGAGAATGGGAGTGGTGCCACTCTCCCTTAATTGTAAGGGAGAATGGTACTGGTGCCATTCTACTTTACATAGATCAAGTTGGTGGGGGAAATGCACCACTTCCATTCATTCTTGAATGTGATGGGAGCCCTGAATGGCACCACTCAAATACTACATCAATTTGATTATGAGGAAAGTGGCACTATTTCTATTCTACCCTCTAAATAATGTAAGCAAGGGGAATGGTAGCAGTGCCATTCTCCTAGAGTAGAAAGACTAATGAGGGGAGAGAATATTAGTGGTGTTATTCTTCTTATATTTCTTGAAAGGCACTTGCATTATCCCTTGCTTTCATTCTAATATATTAGGGAGAATGGCACAACTCCCATTGTCTCTCTCAAATATGAGCGAGAATGGTAGTTGTGCCATTATGCTTTTCATAGATCAACCTTGTGGGAGAATGGCATAGCACCACTGCCATTCTTCGTAGAATGTAAGGGAGAATGGAAGTGGTGCCAGGCATTGAGAATGGCACCATTTTCATTCTTCCTTGAATGCAAGGGAGAATGGCAATGGTGCCATTGTCCCCTTCAAGGTGATGGGAGGCCTTGAGAGTGGCACCACTGCCATTCTTTCTCGAGTGTAAGGGAGAATGGCACCACTGCCATTCTCCCCTTCAAGGTGATGGGAGGCCTTGAGAATTCCACCACTGCCACTCTTGCTCTCGAATGTGAGGGAGAATGGCAGTGGTGCCATTCTCCCTTTCAAGGTGATGGGAGGCCTTGAGAATGGGACCACTACCACTCTTGCTTGAATGTAAGGGAGAATGACAGTGGTGCCATTCCCCCCTTGAAAGTGATGGGCTGCCTTGAGAATGGCACCATTGCCACTCTTCCTTGAATGTAAGGGAGAATGGCAGTGGTGCCTTTCCCCACTTCAAGGTAATGGGAGGCCTTGATAAAGAGAATGTGGGGGAGAGGGAGAGTGTTTGGGACATCATAGCATAGCGGAGGCTACACTCCAATCCACACACTTGTCAATCCGTGAATGCAACCCGGTTAGCGCATAGAGGCTATCCCGAATGGGAGAAGAAGAGTTAACCACACACTAATGACTTCTAGTCCTACTCAATCCTTCTTCATCACTCAAGCAATCAATCTTACATAATCAAAGCATCAAGATTAGGCTACACTTAAGCACACAAATGGAACTTATGCAAGGAACCTAATATGCAAAGAGCTATCACACAAGCCTCAACTACACATTATTTCAAACACAAGCTTCATCACAAGCACTCTACAACTCACAAATCAAAACATCATTAAGAAATCTAGATTAGCAAGAGTGTAGACCAAAACCTCATATCATTGAAAATGTAAAGAATAGAGAGTACAAGATTGAAGCATGAATGGAGATGGAGAGCCTTGGGAGAGCACTTGAGATGGAGCTATGGGGCAAGCTCTCTCTATGAGCCTCTCAACCAAATGACCAAAGAGTCCTCACTAGCTCTCAAATGGGCCACCTTTTATACAAAAATTCTAGAACTCCCAAAAGTTCCCATGTGGGATTATTGTCAAGCCCTCTCCCACATTCATCTACAACTTTGAACTCTTTTCAAGAGCCCTAAGTGTCTTTTTTGTTGCATCCTTGTATTGATCTTCATTCGTCATGCAACACTCCCCCTTCCTATTTTGCGCACGTCCTCGAGCGCGGTAGTAGCAAGAGCTGCAACAAAAAAAACAATGGATACAAGTAAAGTCTCTTATTGAAAAAAAAGAAAAGAAAAGAAAAACCAGCAATGATAATTTCACACGTGAGCATACAAGTGCAAAGCTGATTAAAGTTTTAATGAGTACTAAAATAGGTGAGTAAAGACTAGTCAAAGTGAGACTTAAGTGGTAGATAGTGCTATGCAAAGGCAAGTGTGCTTTGTAAACCGCCAGTTATGACCGCAGTCTCAATGTCCTACAAGTATGTAAGTTATTCCTAAGTGGCAAACCTACTCCTAAATATGAGCAAAGGTGATTGGAACTCATTTTTTTTTCTTTTTTTTTCTTTTTTTTTCTTCTTTTTCTTTTTGATGTGTGTGTAGAAGGTGATAAAGATTAAGGTTCCATCCCAAGGAGACCCAAGCAATGGCCAAGAGACCTCCGCCAAGAGAATCTAAAGACCGCTAAGTATCTCAAGGGCGACAGACCCTTTTTCTTTTTTTTATGACTTAAGGAGTACCCCATGAAGATGAGGGCATCGGTCTCGAGGGCCCATAGTGTACCCCAGAGTCCTACCAACATCCATCAAGGCGATAGATTCCTCAAAGGTCTTTTTCTGAAGCTTTTCGACATCAGTGTTCACCCCATGGAAACCAAGGCATCGGCCCCAAGGTGCTAAGACAACCCCAGGTCCTACCAAGCATTTCTCATGGCTGTGGACACGTCATGTCTCAATTCACTTTGGATATATATATATATATATATTATTATTATTATTTAGGATATATTTTCGTAAATTTTTATTACTCCTAACACCTAGCTCATATCTAAGAGGTAGCCACCACTAGGGATAACTAATATACCTTGAAAGCATAAGAACTTGGCATATTCCATTGGTATATATCCTACACTGGCTTTAGATAGAAATATCTTAAAACTTCAAGCAGCCAACATTGTGTGAACATGCAAACTATATATTCGAAAGATACGAGCACATAAAGAAATAAAGATTAAGATTTGAATACACCTGTTGTAGTGCCCTGTTGATGTTGTTCGTTTGCATTGATGCATTGCTGATTTTGTGCAGATTGCTCCTCCTTGATCTTTGTAGGCGTAGCATGTCTCCCCCCTTCCTGCACGATAGGTGGACTATTGGGGCGTGTTTGATGCTCTTGTTTTTTATGGAGATTTCTGCAAAATTTTTATTAACAAACACGAAAAGAAAAGAAAAGAATAAAATTTGCCATTGGTGCCAAACACCGAATATAGCCGAGGGGAAAAACCCAATGGGAGAAAAGTGCCCTGGCTTGTCGATCTTATTGTGGAGTCGTTGAACTTACCCTTGCGCTGGTGGTGGATCCGTGTCCTCGTCTGCTGGAAAGATGGTATCAATTTCCTCAGGATGCAGAGACAACCCCTCACAAAAACCGGCCGCTGGAGAAGGTGGTAGAGGAAGGAGTGCTTCCTCACTAAAATATGGCATTGGTTCTATGGGAAGGTTAATCAGACAGTTTTGATTTTGGAACTGCGCAATATAGGTACTCATATTTATCCAATATTGACATGTTGAGGCTTGGGGAAGGAGGGCTTGCAAGATCGGTGGTTGCAAGTCATTTAAGCTTGTATCCCTCCATTGTTGTGCTTGAACCTCCTCAGGTAATCTACGTTGATTTGGTCCTCTCTCTGGTATTCTCACATTAAGAAGATTATGGCGTTGGGGTGTTACTCCCACAATTTGCTTCATTAAGCCCGTGCCATATCGTCTAAAGTAAGAGCGGCATATCCAACAAATATGTGAAGCTTCTTCTAATACGAGCCGTGCACACTCTTGACAATGTGGAAATGGGTGATGCTGTTGATAGAATAACGTGACAAAGTGATGCCCACAGCAATTTTCACCTAAGGGAGCATAGAAGTACCTAGAATGTGTTTGAAACGGAGGAGCACTATAACCCCCGTGATGATCAGGTCGAGTACTATCGGGGTCAATGCATGGTGGACATGTATCTCGCCAAATATCCATCAGGAGTTATCTGGACGTAGAACAATGAAATTTAGAACACTCATATCCATCATGACAATTCCAATCAAAAACAAGATTATCTCAAAGAGAACACATCTTCTAAAGGCATAAGGAACCACATTATTCAAACATTGATTTACCAAAGAGCTTTAATTGTAGTGTTAATGCCTTATCTTTGGTTTTTGGTATATCCTTTTTAAGAGGTGGAAACTTTAGCAATTGTCTTGGAATTTGAGCAAGATAAGAGGATTTAGTCATTGAAATGCTAGAATCTATGCTCAAATGAGACTCATTTGGACTTGTCGTAGGTTCACAAGTTGATGGTTGAATTGTGTAACAAGGAGAAATCGGGACAACCGGTGTCTCAATACATGTTTTAGGAAGATCAACACAAGTAGTTTTGTAGGTGCTATCACAGCCACCTTTCCTTTCTTGAAGAGTTTGTGTTGATTTCTTTTGCACCCACTGATATGGACAATCAAGGGTGGCTTTTGGAATCTTTCTGAAACACTCTTTTACCCCTGCCAAAGCATGGCATTTTGGAAGCCAAATTGCTGTTGCACCCTCATAATAGCCTTGTGCTTTAAGAACATGTTTTGGGACCCATCGAGTAACAATCCGAGGCTTAGGCTTGGAAATGATGTGCTTCTTAAGAGGCTTAGCAACTGGACTAGATGGTACAAGTTTGTACGCATCTTTGGGTAGCCACATTGATAATTCCTTCTTACCTGGCCTTCTTTGAGCGGCAACTAGAGTAGTTGGAACATGCCAGCCATGGCCCTCACTTGAGTACTCATCAATTATCCACATCATTTGTTTTGGAGCTTCAAGAGCAGATTTTGATTGTGGGTTGGGTAAGGTAGAAACATTACCCCTTTGACACGATAAAGCTCGTGGAGTAGCAGATCCCAAGATGCAATCAGAATCAATTTGTAACTTGTATTGTCTATTCTTCCAATCTAATGAGCAATTGGTAGCACTTAACCACGATCTACCGAGAACAACCTCTACTACTGCCTTGGACTTACGTGCCACATAAAAGGACACTGACATCTGGTGATCCTGAATGGTCATCATAATGACACATTTTCCCTCTATAGGGTTATCTTCTCCGGAGAAGCTTCGTAGGTCCACAGGAATTTGCACAAGTGGTGGTTGACCCAAGGCTATCCAGGTGTCAAACGAGAGAACATTATAATCTGCACCAGAGTCAATTAAGGCAGAGACAAAGTAGGTAGTCTCATGAAGATGAAGGCACACTTGAATATTGAATGGTTTGACATATGGCTCATCAGTAGCCAACTGTATGGCTAACATAGAAGCTTTGCGACGCTCCTTGGCTTTTGCAACTCTAGCTTTAGCCTCCTCTTGAGCCTAACGTATAAGTAGGTCAAGTGCTTCTTTCCGTGTTTGTGCAGCATGCATCTGTTGAAGCATGGCTTCAGTTAATGGTTCATTGTATTTCTTGAGACGACTTCCATTAATGAAGTTAGGCATTTGCTCACCTTCTAGTGTCTCTAAACGCACTGCACCACTTGGAGTAAGCTCATTAATCACAAACGGTCCTAGGCCACGTTTCTTGAGCTTTCTCTTATGCTTCTTAAGTGTGTACAAGAGCACCAGGTCTCCTTTTTTGAATCGGCCAGTTGTTACATTTCTATCATACCATTGCTTTTATCTCCTCTTCTCGGCATACATCCCCATTACCGCCAATAAGCGGGTCTCATCAAGCTTTTCCAATTCGTCAACGCGTTGTGAAAGCTCATGACCCGTCCAATCCAATTGTTTAGCTACTCGTAGAGTAGGTACAAGAAATTCAATGGGAAGAATTGCATCTAGCCCAAAAGCAAGTTCAAATGGGGTTGTGCCCACAGATGTTTTATAGGTTGTCCTATATGCCCAGAGAACTGAGTGCAACTTTTGCTCCCAATCAGTCTATGTCCCTCAACAATCTTTGTGAGTGCTGTGCAGAGAATCTTATTAGTACTCTCGGCTTGTCCATTGGTCTGGGGATGATAGGGTGCAGAACGCTTATGAATTACCATAAATTCTTGAAGCAAAAATTCTATGACTTCATTTACAAAATGTACACCTTGATCACTAACGATCTCAATTAGTAAGCCATAGCGTGTAAACACGTACTCATACAAGAACTTGGCTGTGGTTCTGGCATCATTTTTGACTGTTGCCTTTGCCTCAACCCATTTGGTCAAATAGTCAGTTGCGACTATAATATATTCTGCATGCGTGTTACGAGCTGGAGGTTTAATGGGACCGACAAAATCAATACCCCATTTTGCAAAAGCACGTGTGCTTAACATAGGTCGCAATGGCATATTGTCCTTTGTGATGGGAGGTTTGGTCCTTTGACAATTGTCACAACGTTTCACATATTCTTCGGCATCCATTTGTAAGGTTGGCCACCAAAGCCCAGACCACCTAATCAACTTAGCTGTGGTATTGCCAGAAAAGTGTCTACCACCAACACCTGCATGTGCGTGAGTTCAGATTTTCAGATAGTCAGCTTCACATACACACATGCGTAAGTTGCCATCCTTTCCCCTCTTGTAGAGTTGGCCCTCTATTAGCATATAGTTTGCTGCTTCAATTTTAATAGCCTGCTTTCGATGTTTAGGAATTGTTTGATCCAAATGACCATGCTGAAGATAGTCCACAATATACTTACTCCAACTTGGTGTAGTTGAAATTTGGAATAATGTGACATTATGAATTGGCTTCTGAATTTTACATGTAGCACAGTTACGAACAAATGTTTCAGCATCTGCATGCATGGTAGGCCACATTGCCCATCCTGAGAGATACGTCGCACACAAGTAGTAGCTGATGCATGGATTCCATCGATACCCGCATGTACCCATTCCAAGATCTCCTCATATTGGTCGGGGTTAGGTATAAGCCTCAACACTCCATCATTACCCTGACGATATAATCTCCCTGAGATTAATGTGAATGGTCGCCATAGGTCCACATTAGGACCCGCTAGTTGTATTTGCTCACTTGTCAAAATTTCTAAAATGGATTCAGACCATCTAGGAGCTGTCTCTACAAGGAAAAGTGTTGAATCTAACATATCATCATCCACACCCACAGGAACTTTGCCAGAGGTGATTCGAGAGACAAATGATCTGCCCTTAGATGAGTTGTTCCTTTTCAAACTGCAACTTCAAAATCAAACTCAAGAAGGATGATAAACCACCTTACTATCCTTCCAGTTGCACAAGGCTTATTCACCAAATATAGCAATGCTTGATGGTCCACAAAAAATATGAATTTGTTTGCCAAAAGGTAATGGCGAAACTTTTTCACTGCATATATCATGGACAATCCTTCTCTTTTTGTTGTGGTGTAATTCTTCTCAGCATTGTTCAACTGTCGACTAGCATATGAGATTGGGAAATCCTTATTGTGTTCTCCCGATTGAGCCAAAATACATCCAATTGCAAAGTTGGAAGCATCAATATGGACATGAAAGATTTGGTTCCAATCTGGTGCTCATAAAATGGGTGCAGTCACTAATGCTTGCTTCAACTTTTCAAAGGATTCCTCACACTCATCAGTCCAATTAAACTTTACAAGAAGAGCATATAACGGTCTGGCTAGGACAGCATACATGTAGATGAATCTACGGTAATAGCCACAATGTCCCATGAATGTTTGTATCCCTTTAGGGTTGATAGGCCGAGGTAAAGAGACAATGACATCAATTTTATCCATATCTGTTGAAATCCCATTGCGAGAAACAATATGGCCCAAAATTTTCCCTTGTCTTACCATGAATTTGCACTTGTCAGGATTCAAGCATATACGATAAAGTTGACACTTTTGTAACACAAGTCTGAGGTGTTCTATATGATCATCACGCTCTTGTGAGTGAACACATAAATCATCCATGAAAATCTCAAGAAATTGCCTAAGGTACTCCTTGAATACATGACTCATTAACCGCTGAAAGGTTGCTGGTGCATTTGTTAGACCAAATGGCATAACACGATAGGCAAAGATGCCATCTTCAGTAGCAAAGGCTGTCTTGTGTTGATCCTTTGGATCAATTGACACTTGATTGTACCCGGAGAATCCATCCAAGAAACTATATGCCTTTTTCCCTGCAACTCGTTCCAGAACATGATCCGTGATTGAAAGTGGGTAATGATCACGCACACTAGCTGCATTTACCTTCTTGAGGTTTACACATACTCGAAGTTTTCCATTTTTCTTGGACACCACTACAATAGGGGAGACCCATTCAGTGTGTTCAATCTCATAGATAAATTCTGCCTCTAAGAGCTTGTCTATTTCTTCCTTTATCTTCCGTGCAAAATTTTCATTGTAGGTATAAGGACGTTGCTTGGAGGGTTTTGCATCCTCTCGCAATGGAATTGTATGCTGACATATGCTTGGATCAACTCCTTTGAGGTCTTTATAACTCCAAGCAAAAACATCACGATACTCCTTTATTGTTTGTATTAATAACTTCTCCTCATCTAAGGACAAGTCTGTGGGGCAATCCACACATAGCGAGGCTCTTCTCCTGGCTTAGCAATATCAATCTTTTTTGCATCTTCTGGACCATCGTATGAAACCCCTGGCACGCTTGGTTTTTGTCGCATGGGCTGTTGAAGAACAATCTTCCGATCTTGAAGAGTGTACTGTGTGAAATTGGGAGAAACATTTAGACCTTGTTCTTGTCCACTTGAGTCTTCACTCATTGAAGACCATGCGGTTTTGAGCTCTCCTTTGCTATCTTGCATCGGATTTTTTTGTTCAACCGTTGTCTTTGCACTTCCCACACTCTTTTTTGAATCGGTTTTAGACATGAGTTTTGGTTTTTGTTTCTTCGTTTTTTTACGATTTTTGCTAACAGTTGTTAGCTTTTCCCCTGCTTGGAATCCATCTGATCGTTTGACTTGGGCTTTGATACTATCTTGTGCTTGGACATAGTATAGATATCCGTTCTTTCCTGAGAAGTGAGGTGGTGGTCGAGAGTTTTCACTCTTAGACTCCTCCTTTTCTTTCTGTAGTCTCTCACGTTGTTCACGCTCATCTTGTCTACGGATTCTTTTATGGCTCTTACAGCATTTACGTTTAGGTCGGCTTCGAGGGATCTCTACTTGAACCTCCCTTCCTCTCAAGAGTAGGCGTGCCTTTCCTAACTCTTCCTCAGGGATTGTCACATCATTATTAAAATCAGAGTCCCAGCCATCTTCCTTATCAGCATCATTAGCAGATTCGAGTGTCAAATCCTCTACTGAGACTTCCTCGACATGCACAGCTATTGTGGATGTATCCCTATAGTACAAATCATCTAGAAGGGCACGTGGTTGTACCATTCGTATAGGAATAATATCATATCCATCTGAGTCACAAAATTGAATTGGCTTCGGTAAAGCACATGTCGTTAATGTTGCAAGGACATGACTCCATTCTAATGGATCAATTAAATGCTCAGGGAAGGGTTGTGGAATGTATGCCTCGTCTGATACACTTCGATTACCCTTAAGTCTCTCAGGGTTGAAATCCCTACATGAGGCTCCACACATCCACAGATCTTCTCGCCCATCTGACAATGTAACTCTTGAGCCCTCAGATGAAGCAGAATCAAACTCATCTATTGGAGACCTTGTTACATCACGATATGAGTGATTCCTTAGGTTGACCCTTGTGATGACAGAATCATGTCGGAGGTACAAATAATTGTATCCCCAATCTTGAATCATTTGAAAATATCGCATGAATGGTCTACCCAATATCACTTCGTAGTTTGGATGTTTTCCAAAATCCACTACTGCAAAGGTGTGTTCATATTCAATCCCACATGTGGTGACCAATATGTTCTCAAGTAGCCCAAGGGGATGTTCTAAGCTTCCATCTGCTAGCTGCAAGCGCATCCTGGTACTCCTAATAGCTGGTTTGCCCCATTTTTCCCAAATAGACCTTGTCACAATGCCCACTCCTGCACCACTATCAAGTATTGCAGTTGAAGATACTTTTCGCACTTCTAATGGGAGGGTAGCATTTCCCTGATCGTCCTCACAAAATTTTCCTACTTTGTTGATATACTCCAACTTTGCTGCACAATTCAAGTCTTTTAGAACTCTATTCGATTGGATAAGTGCATTGTAATAGCCAAGACGTCGTTGTTGGTGACCATCGCCAACATATCTAATCAATGAGGTTGGATTTGAGAGTGAGACTGTGCTTGAGGTTAGAGGATTATTTAGATACATAGATCCATCACGCCATAGGTATATATGCTTTAAGCCTAAAGCTCTTATCTCTTTCTTCTCTCTTCCATTGATTGAAAGTTGGGGCTGATTTCTTTTTATCAAAGGTGCATATTCTTCTTCAAGATCAATATGCATATGATATGGTGTCCTCTTCTCTCCCATATCAACGTGATGCAACTAAGTCACAATGTACCATAATGATGAGCTCGCAATAGTTTGAATTCACGCAAAATACAATTGAATGTCTAAAATGGGAGGCAAAAGTCACTAGAAGGAAAATCCTTCGCCAAGAGGAAATAAACATACTCAAAAAGTGCATTAATGGGAGCTTGTTTACCTATAGATACATATTACGCCTTTATTCCTCGATATTTATTATGCACCCATAGGACAATGGTATATTCTTGAGCATTTAAGAAGGTCTGTACCACCATGTTGATTATCTCTCTCTACAAAAATACACAAAAGGGTCAAAAATCCTTCCTTTTTTTAACTTTTGAGATACAAAAAATAGGGTGATGTGGATTATCTTACAGGGCCCCAAAATGAGCCTCGATTTTCCCTAATGTGCGCACACTTGCAAGCCTTATTATGCATAAGGCTTATATCTTATGCATGAACTCTATGTAAGCTTTAAGGATAGTGCATAAGGCTTATAGCTAATGCATAAGGCTTATGCATAGAGCTCTATGCATAAAGCTTGTGATAATAGATATGGGGCATTATTGTAAGCCGTTTAAAATGTTGGTTAAGACAAGTTAGGAGTGATTATTGGTGAGTAGGTGGCTATAGTAGAGGAGGAGCCCTCAATCTTCTCATTACAGTGAGATGATTAAAGAGAAGTTGCCTTTGGCTTTAATAGTGGGGAGCATGTGGAAAGTCCTAAAAAGCTACGATCCAAAAGGGGCACTATTCACCTTGCTTGTCTAAGCAGTATTCTAGAAGGACTTAATAAATTTCTAATTTATCACATGAGAAGTATAAGAGCTATAATGCGTTCTTTTGTTATTTAAGCTTAGAGAATTCTTATGTTATTTAAGCTTTAAGCATTCTTGTGTTATTCTTATTTTGTTACCTCTTTTGTTTTGTAGCTCTTGCACTAATCCTCTCTTTCGGCTTCACAAAAAAGAGGTAAGATCTCTTTTTCTTTTAATTTCTTATACAAGTTCTTACTTTATTGCACCCTTGGGTGGTGGGTTTAGGTTTAGCTTAGGTTTACCTCTATGCATAGGCTCTTTCAAGATCTATGCATAAGTCTCTATGCATAAAGCTCTATGCATAGATATCTATGCGTAGGACTTTATGCATAAGGCTTCTATCCATAAGGCTCTATGCATAGGGGTCTATACATGAGGCTCTATGCATAGAGCTTTATGCATAAGGCTCTATGCATAGGGCCCTATACGTAGGGCTATATGTGTAAGCTTCTATGCATAGGCTTCTATGCATATTATTTTATGCATAAGTCTCTATGCATAGAGCTTTATGCAAAGTGCTAAAATGCCCCCCCATATCCTACAAACAAATTAACATAAGTGGTATGGGTATCCATCTTTCTCTGGTGCGTTGTGTGAGGTTGATCTGTGTTTAATGGATATCCAAAACCAATAGTGCCACATAAACTAAACAAAACAAAGACTATCAACCTATGGTTATCATTTACTGAGCTACATTGTGAGCCATGGCCAAGTGAGGAGTGCCCGGATGTATCACCACTATTAGAGTACAAGGTATTTTTATGCTTGCGGAGCTACTAGAGGAGGCATTGTCAAAGGTGGTATTCTAGATAAGGGAGAAGCCTCCATATTTTTTGCAATTATATTACCTAACACCTATTGTTGGAGGTTGATCAGGATATAAAGAGGGATCCCCAATAAGCATGGCGAGCCCGTGGATGTTTACACTCCATGCTAAAGTGAAACAATTATTTATTTGGTTTGAAGAGACGATAGGCCTTGATGCCAAAGCGATCGCTGCCATAACCCATGAACACAACAGACGTGGCCTGGGGATCCAACTTACTCTAGTGTGTTGTGGCTAGTAAGCTGAGCTTTGATGATGCAAAACCTAACGTGGTCTCCAAAATTGATCTATGGTGGGCTCAACTATTGTCAGGGCTTAGGCATGTGACCAAGTGAAATTCCCAATGGATATAATAGCCTTTTTAAGGGCAATGCATATAGACTTGCTTCCTAGTGGTAAGCCAAGCTTTGACGGTGGATGAGAAACCTATGTTACAACTCAATGCTAGCTCCATTAGCCATAAGCTCACACTAAAATGCAATTCTCTTTGAGCCCGAATACAAAGTAAACCCTTGATATCTACATGGTTTGACTGTCTCCAAATCCTTTAGGAAATCAAATGTTGACATCCTCTAGATAATTTGCCAAAGGTTTTTATAAGAAGGTATAATTGACAAGACATTCCTTATGGAATCTCATGTGGTGTGTTGCACCTGTCAAAGTACCAGTTATCTAAAAGTGGTGTTGATCTTAAGGTCACTGAGGTAGTGAAGAGTTATATGGGCTCAAAAGGTTTCTTAACTATAGGATAATTGGCTGCAGAGAGACCTTTTGAGCCCATATAACTCTGCAGCCAATCATTTGATGTGGTAGTTTCTCTCAAGGTGGTGATGCCGCTTGTAATAGAAGCACTAGACCACCCCAGCATAGTGGGCTGAAGGATGTGATGAGACAGGATGGCTTGTATGACCTTGTTTCTTGAAGGATTGTGGGCGGAGAGTGCCCTTGTTGTGCAAGTCGACGAGGTGGTTTAAAGGAGGTTAACATTGCAATCGGCTTGGTGTGGAGTCACCACTATTATTCCTCAATACATTTTCTTGAAGAATTTTGGAATCCAAGGTCTACATGTGGAGATTGGCTACAGGCAAGGCTATAGGCAACTAGATGATTATAAAGGCTCTCAAAAGGGATGGAAGGGCTGGTAGGGGCAGCATGGATTGAAGGGTTTTTGGGATTACTAGTCTAACCATAGTTATCTCAACAAGTACAGACAACCAATCGTCCAAAAGTTACAGGACAGTGTAGTGGTTCTCACTCATATTCGGGTTTCATCAAGTGTGCCCTATAAAATTAGGTCTGTGTCCTCATAGGTAGACCTGCAAAAATCCTAGATGCCTTTTGAAGTGGTGAGTGATGTTACCATTTGAACTTGGCTACCACTGATGTGGATGATAATCTCCATTTAGGTTATAACATCCCTCTCCTTCCCCATTGTTCTTGGAGAGCAGGGTTAGCAATTCTAGGATCATGCTCTGGGAGGTTGACATGAATCCAATAAATGAATTATAAAGTATTAAACACAAAGCATAAAATAGAATAAGCATTGCACATGACACAAGATTGGGTCCAATTTTCCCTCACATAAGAGTGAGTCTATGCTTCCTCTTGGTGTCTGTAAATGTATTGCATGAAATAACTTATGGGACTCAAAATAGTACCCTCTTACAAACATGTCAACTTCTTCAAAAATAGTTTGCTTTATTGGACGTGCAATCCAATCTACTTAAAAATTGATGTAAACCTAAAACCATATAAATATGTATATCTCTTATAAAATCAAATATGCACAAGAGAGATTTCACATGTTCTAATAAATATATATATATGCATCATCAATAAATATGGATGACATCTAAAATGAAATAATGACACTTGATGTCACAAAATTAAATAATGTTTGCTGACATTCAAAATTGATTATCTCAAAAACTTTATGACCACCACTAGCTTACCTCCATTATCTAATCCAAGGATCTACACTTACATCAACACTGCTATAAATATATTGCTTAAAATAACTTATGGGGCTTAAAATAGTGTCTTCTTACAAATATTTCAACTTCTTCAAAAATACCTTACTTTATTAGACGTGCAAGCCACTCTACTCAAAAATAGATGTAAACCTAAAACCATATAAATGTGTACATCGTTTGTAAAATTAAATATGCACAAGGGAGCTTTCACAATATATATATATACATCGTCAATAAATATGGATGACACCCAGAAATAAATATGCACAAGGGAGCTTTCACAACATATATATACATTGTGAGTAAGTATGGATGACACCTAAAATCAAATAATAGTGCATGTTGTCACAAAATCAAATAATCTTCGCTGACACTCAAAATCGACCCCCACAAGCTCACCTCCTTTATCCAATCCAAGGATCTAAAGTTACATCAACTATGCTAATCAATTAAAAAATTAATTGATTCACTACAAGGGATTGGGCTCATACCCGCGCTCATAGCCGTCGCTAAAAATGACTTATGAAAAAAAGTAGCGGGCTCGTGTATCAACGCGTGTATAATCGTGACCAGAGACATACGTGTAAAAGCGCATGTATAGGACTGTTCAAACCCGCTGATACACTGGTGTATACACTCGTTCTGTGCACGTAGACGCGCTGATACAAGGGTCTATACACGCGTTTTGTCAGTTTAGCTGTGCTTATACACGCATATTTCACAGATTTGACGCGTCGATACATGCGTGTTTTACAGATTATCCGTGTATATACACGCAAATTTTTGTAGATCCGACGCGTTTATACACGCGAACAGAGAGCAAAAAAAAAATCCAGAGAGTGCTATTTGGTACCTGAATGCTGTTCCAGCATTTCAGCACCCAATAACACTCTCTGGATTTTTTTTTTTGATGTATTGGACCATCCACGAGCAAGATATCCACAAGGAAGATTAAGACAAGAACGACATGAATGCATACATTGTCAATACACGATTCAAGACAGACATGAATGCAATACTATCGATTCACGATTCAATATTACTATCAAAATTTTATGTGTACACATATATACAAGGGAGTCCATATGTCAAAGTAGCCCATGGCTTTACTTACAAAAATATATATACAACCACATCCTCAATATGGAATGTGATACTATAAGTCTGAGTACTACTCAGACCCAGATGATGACTCGGTGCTCCCTCCATGCTCAGATGAGCTCACATTAGTCGGAATGTCCGATGAGTAGTGCCCACGTCCACCCTTTGCAGTGGCAGCGGGTGGATCATTAGCAGCTTGTGCCTGTTCAAGTAATATATAGTATATAAGTATATATATATATGTAATTCAATAAACCAAAATCATTCGTTTAGAGTTTTCAAGTACCTGTTGACTGTATGGTCTCATGGCCATCTCAAATTGCGCGTCCGTAATACGTCCCTCGGCTCTGAAGATGGCCCATGTTTCACATCTGCTATGCCGGCGAGCATACCCAGTATCGTGGTCTGTGGGCTTCCTCCCCGTAACCCGTCGTCGTCGCTGTATCATAATCAACACAATTTGTAAGATTAAAACAATCATAGAATCAATGAATTAAGTAAACAATCAAATAAAGTGGCAAGATACTTACGAACTCTGCCTCCCATGACTCGACGTCGCCAGATCCGAAATGCGAAGATCCAATGGTCTCCATCTGGATCCGTCGTGCCTCCACATGCTGCCTGCTCTTCACGCCACCCTCTGCTCGTTTCTTTGCCTCCTTCCACTCGCGTTTGTGCGCAGTGGTGGCAGGTTTCTCGACAGGATAGCCACCCGCAGCTACATTTAGCCCATCATCGTACGCGAGTTTTTTAAGGTGAGATCTTTTATTACTTAAGATCTCCCTTATTTGCGTCCTTCCCCATACATCTGAGAATGTAGCATGTGGGGGATTGGGGTACCGACTATGTACAGCCTCTATCACCTCCCCAACTAATCGGCTATTTCGATCTTTAAATTTAATAAAACAATTTCTATACAAGTTTGATACTACCCCATGCATGTACTCCATTACCTCTTTTTCCCTCGCATCCAGAACATGTTATTGGTAAACGAGATAATGTTAGCGTACGGGAGGACTTGCGGGTCGCAGGACGTATGCATCAAGCTTGGCCACGAGAGGAGGGTGGGCACGTTCGTCTTCTGCCCTGCACCATGGATTATATCAAAGAAAAAGGAGAAGCAGGTAAAGCAGGCCATCACCACTTTGCGTACTCCCACTGGATGCATGAGATCATTAAAGGGAGCCTTTACAACCACTAAGAAAAGAGGCGTTGAGCAACTATATGGGTTGAAGTCCCACGATTGGCACAAGATGCTCCAAGTAAGTGTTTTCCAAGTCTTGTACGTTGAAATTAAATTTTGTAATGCCATAAACCATACATACATGTGCTCTTATGTGTGCAGTTCATACTACCTACTAGCATCGACCATTGTACAAATAAGAGTTTGAAAAAATGTATTTATAAGATGGGCGAGCTTGTGAGGTATGTAAAACCCATGTCAGATCACCCTTCATTATACCTCACAAAATGAACGTGCATGAGGTATAACGTACTATTATTTATTTTTCAGATATGTTAGTTCCAAAGCAATTGATCTAGCCACGTTGGATGATGCGCGTGTTATGGCAGTGGAGGTGGAGGTGGTTTGTTTAGTAGAGGAGACTTTTCCGCGAACCATTCTCACAAGTCAACTACATCTCATTGTGCATTTAGTGGACGAAATTGCTTTATGTGGCACTGTGCATGCACGTTGGATGTTCTTCCTAGAGGACTTCATGAAGACCTTAAAGGACTTTGTGAGACAAAGTGCAAGGCCTGAAGGAAGCATGGCCGAGGATTGGTTGATACAAGAGTCTCTTGTATATATTTCAGAATTTCTTGGTCAGGTGAAGATTGATTGTTGATGATCTCAATTTCACTTGCATCCTTAATAGTGATGTGATGAGCAGATGGGTTACAAGATATGAGGACGCAAAGACAAAAAGGCAAGCAGAAAGAGCTCTCTTTCGGAGGCAACATGGCTCTCATAAGGCGTACCCTAAGCATCTAGCAACACTTCCGAATGATATCCATGTTGATTGGTTGCATGAGAAAATGGAGAGAGCAGAGAGCGACGAGGGGCTGTATATCACGACGAGGGGCTGCATATCAGGGCGGAAGAATAGGAGTATGCACGAGGATGCATGTTAAAGGTACATAGAACTAATGTTTTGCATTAGTTGCAAGTGATTTGCTTTTAATATTTATTCACATTGCTTACAGAAATATTGCTTCTATTTTGGTCCAGTGTACTATGTTCAATGCTATATGGTGTGAAGGCAAGCATTAGTTGTAAGTGATTTGCTTTTAATATTTATTCACATTGCTTACAGAAATATTGCTTCTATCTATTTTGGTCCAGTGCACTATGTTCAATGCTATATGGTGTGAAGGCAAGCATTTTCGAACACAAAGAATTGATGAAAAGAGGAATACACAAGATTGCGGTGTCATTAGTAGCTTTGAGGGAGCTAATGAAAAAATGGATGATTATTGTGGCACAATCCAAGACATATTTAGGCTTGACTTTCGTCGCTTCTTTGTGTATGTTTTGGATGTCAAATGGCAAATGAACATGGTGGAAAAAGGGCCTAATGCAACGATAAAACGCAATGCAAGTGGCTATGTAACTATTGACTCTACAAAGTTTTGGCAAACAAAGAAAGATAGGCTCGTATTGCCTCAACAATGTGAGCAGGTATGCATTTTTTTACTAATGTGTTTCATGTACATATATATCTAAGCTCGCGTACCCCTTGACTTTTGATATGCTAATTAATTACTGCAGTATGTGTATTTGAGTAGGTTATCTATCTGCCAATGGTGCATGACATTAAATGGTGGTACGTCATCCCTATTGCACCACGTTCCAAAGTGATGTATAATACATTCACTGATATGGAGCATATGGACGATGTAACAAGTCGCAATAAAGATGATGTCAAACATGCTAATGAAGATGTTGTGATCGATGATCAAGAAATAAGAGATGATCATGATAATGAGGATGAGCGTGCCATTTCTCATGATCATGAGAATGATCCTACCATTGAGGATAATAGTGGTGTTGATGAGGATGATCAGGACATCGATACCATTATCAATGGACAGAATATTGATAGTGGAATAAATTTAATCGTAGCCTTACAAATTGATCAAATGGATATTGATGTTGATCGTTTGGCAAGGATGGATCTTATTGAAGATGAGATCGAACCCTAACCAATCCATCACTGAATCGTTCTAAATTGATGACATTTCTATTGTATGTGTTGTCTTTTAATTATCATCTCATGATTTATTTTTGTATGTAAATACATATAGTGGGATTGTGTAATGATATATACTGTAATGTACTATAAGATGGTTTGAAGAAAATAGTTTTTAATTTTGTAAAGGAATTTAGTTTTTCTTAATAAAGCATGTATTGATGCGTGTATAATTACGTGTATATACACGCGCTTATACACGCACTGGTAAATGCCAATATACACGTGAATTTAAATGCCAAAATACACGCGTCCAATACTATTCAAATACATGCGCGACCATACACGCGCCCATAATTTATCGTGCGTATGAAATGCGTGTATGGCAGCATTGTCTTGTAGTGATTAAAAATATAAATAACTATATGAAACTCATAACATCAATTCGATGCAACCAATACTCCCACGCATATACGGATTCACCTCCGTATGCATAAAGTAAGCTACAATCACCCAGATTTAGAAAGGAATCCCAATCTAAACCCACCAAGGAGAATTCATAAATAATGAGGAACGGGAGAACTCAACGTGAGAATATAAATATTCCATGAATTAACTCCTCATAACAGGTTGAGATCAAAGCCACGGACCATGAGCCACAAGCTGGCCTGTTGGAGAAGAAATTCCATCATGATTCACCAAAGCATGTAGTTGAAGCTACCTAATTTGTCAATACAGTAACTTTGGTAAGAGACTTGAGCTCAGATTGCAGGGTGTTGTGGTGCTACACTAGGGACTAGGATGGCCATGTGGTATGCCAACGTACGAGTAATTGAAAGGATTGTGTCGAGCAAGGTTGAGGTTATCTCATCTAAAATAATTTCTCAACGGTCGAGAAATAAAAGGAATTGGCCAAGGGAGTAAATGGTTACTTTACTCTATGGTATGCAAAGACGATCAATAAGTACGTAAGGTACGAAAAGGTAATAGAACAATCTTACTTGGGAATTGTGTCTCATGGAAAGGAGGTTATCTATAATATTGGTTCTAGTTAGTGTATACAAGTGTGCACTAGGAAAAGGGTTGATGGTAACAAGGTAAAGCTTTTGAGTGATCATTGTATCGAGCTCATCTAGTGAGGCGGTGGACACTGATGACCCGCCTAAGTACTGTGTAGGAAAGCTTGTATATATGAAAGTTCGAGAACATATATGATACACTAAGGACTAGGATGGCAAAGTACTGTGTATGAAAGCTTGTATATATGAAAGTTCGAGAACATATATGACAGTTGAAGAACATATAGAATGCTTAACTATAAGTCTCATTACTTGAACGTGATCATTGGACATATTTATACAAAGAGGTAGTAGTTGTACCATTGAAATATTGAAGTCTATTTATCTATTAGTGTAATAGTGTTTGTTTTATTAAACCAAGGTTGAGTTAATTCTAACTCTAATAGAGCACGAGAGAGTCCAAACTCTTGAAAGTTGAAACTTGAGAGACTTGTGCACATTAGAACTCAAGAGCTCGATGTTGTAAAGCTTTCAGGGAGTCTAGGAGAGGAGCTTCATGTTGGGTGGACTATTAGACCAGCAAATCATAGAAAATCTCCCATGCTTCAAATCTTTTTTATATATATTTAGATTAGTGGATCTTTCCTCCACTCCCTTACCTAGTCGCACACGGGGATTTCACCCGGATACAAACACACCCCTAGTGTGACACCTCATTCGATACCCTTGCACTAGTGCTAACCACACACACCCCCGAGTACCACAAGGGAGTACTGCCCTTCCAAATATTGGCCACATTTAAGGCAATGGAGGAGCCTCTGACAAGTTAGTAGCTATGTCAAAAGGAGGGATCACCATGCATTGTGGGCTGATCAAAAGCTCCACTGGCCACCGTCCCTGATCCACCAGAGCTTGAGCGTGATGGGTTGGTCTTGCACACTAGTAGTGTTGTCTCGCACGAGCGCCAACAAATCTTTTTGAGGCTAAGCTGGTGAAATTTCTGAAATATGCGTTAATGATAAAATATATATTTACTGAAATTTAAAGAAATGGTATTTAGAATGCTTTTTTTTTAAAGTAGAAATAGTATTTAATATTTAAACTATAAAAATATATACAATATGATAAAGGAGGGAAGGGGGATAAGGGATGATCCGGTAAGTTAAAAGTAACCAAAAAGCAGCTGTCTAGGCATAAGCTGCACTGTGACAAAAAAAAGACTGTAATCCGATTTAGAATGCTTCAACGCACCTGATACTGAATTTACCGCAGCAAGCCAAAAACGTTCAGAAACGTCCAATACAGGCCTTAAAAATGAAACCTGACAGGAGCCATTCATGTCGAGTACTTTCACTTTGCCTTAGCAAAGCCAACTTTATTGTACACAAGAACTAAAATATGGAACATAGTCAGTGATGCAAAACTAGAACGTAGAGTACAACACCACATGATATGTTAGAGCTGGGAGATCACCCCCGCCTGTGTGACATCTGAAATACCAATTAGACCAGCACTCTCATTAAGCGACGTTGAAGATTTTAGGTAAAACTTAAAAGCGATAACCTGGTGGTAAACGGGAAAATCAATTGTTCTCATAAAAGCGTGGCACGAATTCGCACATCAGCACCACCGGACAACGATGCAATTAGGCGGCTGCATTTTGCTTTTGCTAGCCTGACAGACGTTCGAGTTCCAAAGCAGTGAACGGATTCTTTGAATTCCCACTGTTTTGCGGAGTTTGTTGCAACTCCTTCAGTGCCAGCTTCACGGTACTGCTGCAGCTGCGCCAGCAGACGCTGATATCTAAGACTTCGAACAGCTCGAGGCTTCAGAAATCCCTCGGCGCGAAGAATCGTATTACATCACACGATCCCATGAGACAGGAGTGACTAAAAGTTATAGAGATCAGACCAGATCTGCTGTCTCGTTGGAGTCAGCTGGACTCTCAGCTCAAGCTCCTACAAAGTTGGAATTAATTAATCAAGGCTTGTGCGCCTTAACCTAATTTTAATATCTCGAATCACGATTCAAAACCAGAGCTACTCAGTGCTCACCCATCGCCTTCACGACGACGGACGTTAAAGTGATCAGAAATCAACTCACCAATAGGGCAGGAAGTTAGTAACCATAGCTCTAACAGCCGCAGGCCCATCACGAGGAGACAATGCGATCAGAGTCTTGATACGGGACTGAGAGGGAGTCGGGCGACCGTTACGGTCCCATTGTCAACCCGAAGAACCAGAGGGTAAAAGAAGGAAACCTTTGGCATACCTGAACCTCTGAGTCCTGGATTGCTGTTGTGGGGATGTTACAAAATTTCACAGGTTTTGAAATTGCTAGATATTCACCAAAGTAGTTCTTATCCACTTTTTCTTAGGTACGGCAATAGGGCTATAAGGGGCTGTTCATCCCCACCAGTGGGCTGAAATAGCACACTGTAAAGAGCTGTTCATCCGACACGCCAAAAAAACACAACACTAGGTGTTTATCCCATAAATGAGAACTCACAACAAAATTACTTCACAAGCAAAAAGATTTTTAATTGGAAATATTTTCTTCACATACCCCTGAACCCTCGCTAAGGTAGACGGGCCAACTTACTACCTTAGCCAACTTAATGGCACCTAGGCTTTTTGCCCCCTCGGTGATGTTGGAATATGGCCGTTTACACATGACACATGCACATGCATACACGGCAAACCATGCAACCACCCATCCGGACACCTGTTCGTTTATGTAACAACCCTGTAACCAACAACTACCTCTCACTCCTATATTAAGAGGCAACAATCATCTTGTAAAGAAATCGTTCATACACGATGTTAATACATTTCTTGACATTCACTCCTTTGCCTACGCGTGAACTTTAGCAGAGATAAGCGCAGTAGGGTTGCGCTCATGTATCGTGAACTTTAGCAACCCTACTCGCTCCTTTGCCTATAGCCCACTCTTAATGTCGAAGGCGTCGTTCAAAAGACTAATAAAAGAGGTCATGGACAAGGTAGGCTGACCACGACCACAGAGTCCAAGCAAATGTTGTAATGGCTCTTCAAGAGGCCTCTGAAGAGAATTGGGTAGAGCTATTTGAGGACTCCGTCTTGTGCCACATCTATGCCAAGCAAGGCAATGTAATGCCTAAGGATTTACAGTTAGCTAAGCGGCTCCATGCCGATCGGTCTTTGAATCCCTCTGTAATGCAGACATGGTCTTCTTTATAATCACTTTTTTTAATAGAAGTATCAATATTCCGGTTCTAATATCTTGTTGAATATTGTCTTGTACTTTTCATTTTCTCGAATGCCTGTCACACGTGTTTCAAAAATACCATCACATAAAGCATTCATTTTATAAATATTAAGGTAATTTGGACAAATACAAGTTGCAAACAATCAATCACAAAATGCTAGATGCACTCACCACCAGGCCCGGGAGAACCAAACAATAATTACTGATGAAACAAAGGCCAGTTTGGCCTGTTTTGAGCCCAGAAAGCACCTCCTGGGAGGGTTGCAAGGGCCAAAAAAAGCAACCAAGAGCCACGCCAGTACGGCGAGAACGACAGACCCACTAGGCCTTGAGAGAACTAGGCAGCAATTTCTAATGAAACAAAGGTCAATTTGGCGTGCTTTGAGCCCACAAAGCACTTGGGAGGGTTGCATGGGCCATAAAAGCAACCACGAGCTGGGCCGGTATGAGATGCACTCGCCAGGCCCAAGGGAACCAAGCAGCAATTTCTAATGGAACAAAGGGCTGTTTGGCATGTTTTGAGCCCAGAAATCACCTCGAAGGGTTGCATGATGGGCTAAAAAACATAGCCACGAGCCAGGCCGATACGATGGGACTTCTGGCTACTTGACCTCGTCTTATTGAATTCATTAAAAACTCACGAAAGAATCCAAATATAACATGTCTCATGTACGACGAGAATCACATAGATGCTACACAAATCTGGGTCTCTCTTTCTATACTTCTACAATAGTCAGTCAATTATCGAAGAGATGTCCATCTAAACAGAATCCTCTTCAGTCTAATTTTTGAAACTTTACCGGAATGTAACTGCTTCTCTGAGGGAATCACATAGAATAATAAGATCCAGAATCAATTATCAACAAGTCAAGTTTTTTTTGAAGAATTAGCATTAATTATTGAGACTATTAATGTTTCCTCTTTTTCCCCAACCTCTTCATGAAAAAACTTCTCACATCACTTCTTTCAAAGGAAACTTGGATAGAGTACTAATATTTATTTTTGAACACGCTACTCCTTAAAGGAATGATAAAGACGATGTAGATATGGAGTAGAAAAAGGAGAAAGGAGTAATATAGAAGTATTTGAAAAGAAATGTAAGCTAGACCCATTAGATCCTCCTAAAGTTTGAATTTTAATTAAAGTTTGATTTTGACTCGTTCAGGTACGTGCTTTGCCCATTTTAATATATCACGAACAATTCTATTGTTTTAATCCCCCTTTCAAGAAAAGAAGTGATAGCAGAAATATTTAACAGGGTTTTCTCGTTTCGTGAATCATGACACTTAACTTCCTTAATGGCCTTTCCCTCTCGTCGGGCTTGAGCATGAATTGCAATTATTCGTTAGGTTCCTTATCGGCGTAAATCTGCCTCCCTTGGTTCAATAGCCAGAAGTTGCACCGTACCGGCCCAGCTCTTAGCTGCTTTTTTGGCCCGTCCAACCCTCCCTGGTGATCTCTGGGCTCAAACCAGGCCAATCTGGCCCTTATTTAAGAAGAAATTGCATTCCGCGCCATATTGGCCCGGTTCTTGGCTACTCTTTTGGCCCCTGCAACCCTCCTTGGTCATTTCTCGACTCAAAACAGACCAAATTAGCCTTTCTTTCATTAGAAATTGTTGCCTCGTTCTCTTGAGCCTGGTGGGTGCATCTGGCATACTCGACACAGCTCGTGGCTGGTTTTTTGGCCCCTATAACCCTCCCAAGTGCTTTTTAGGCTGAAAACATGACAAACAATTGCTACATGGTTCTCCCGAGCCTGGTGGGTGCATTTGGCATTCCATGGTGTACCGCCCAGGCTCCTTACTGCATGTTTTTGGCCCTTGCAACCCTCCTAGGTGCTTTCTAGGCTCAAAATAGGCCAAACTAGCCTTTGTTTCATCTAGCCTTTGTTTCATCAATATTTGGTATCTAGTTGTCCCATATTGATATCTAGTTGTCCCATATTGATATCTAGTTGTTTGTCCCGGGCCTGATAGGTACATCTGGCATTCGTGTGATTAATCGCATCTGTAGCCTGTATCTATCCTAACTGTTGGGTGCGTTGCTTGGTACTCCATGGGCCTGGAAATGTGTAGAACTTAGGGATGTATACATTGCATGACATACATAAGGGATATGTTCTGACATTGTAAGGGATGTGTACATGGCACGACATTCATAATGATTAGCTTTTGACATACGTAAGAGGTGTTCTAACGTAAGGGGTATGTTTTGACATTGTAAGGGATGTGTACATGGCACAACATACATAATGATTAGCTTCTAACAAACATTTAGAATGCGTTTTGACGTAGTTTACATCATTTAAAGTTCACACATTCAAAGTTGCTCAATTTTCACACAAGTACAAATTCGAGAAAGAAACTCATATTAAAATCATATATAAAAGCTGTATATTCCCAGTTTTCAAATTGATTACAAATTTTTATGGCCTTCCAATAAGGCTTTGATCTTACTTGTGTGGCTAGGCCCTTTTAATGTGTTCCACCAAAGGGAGAGTGTCTGTTATGGCCTACGAGTCTGATTCCTAGTAGACAATGAAAGAACAATTCGATAGGAGTCTCCCTGGGTAGTTTTACAAAAACAAAATAGCCCCATGCTCCTAAGTATTAACAATGCCTTGTCGGCATTCTTGGTGATGCCTTCTTTGCATAGGCTTTTGCTCAGTGCTTTGCACTTCAAAATCTCTTCAGCTGCATGGCTTGTGTAGTGGGCATGGACCACTTTGCAAAGCATGGAAGGTGAGAGGCTACCTAGGTAGTGTCCAAGCACAACATCTCTTCCAAAATTTTATCGGGCTCCTCATTTCCTCCCTACAAAGGAGTCGATAGGCAATGACACCTACAAAGGAGTCGATAGGCAATGACACCTACAACCACGTGTTTGTGAGTTTGTATTCCCACATCTGACATTGTAGTAGAAGCTACGTAAATAAATTTGCCACTAAGTCTTCGTCTTTTTCAATAACTTGGAGCTTGCTGATGTCGATGCTTCTCGAGACATATTGGGGCCCAGAGGTGAAGAAGCCACTCATCACCAGTCAGTCTTGTATTCTTGTCAAGCTCTTCTGTAGACACCTCACTATAAAAAGGCTCTTTTTCTTTGATCACGACTAGAGTAGAAGCAATTGTCTACTCAATACAATGACTAGCCCCATAGTATAGGTACTCCATCGACTTTTAGAAGTTGCTATCACTGTAGTCGATGATGAGTTGACCTCCTGTGTTGGGGCAAGGATTGAAAGTGCTTCATCCTCCCTGAGGCCGATGGCATTCTGAATATCATCCAAAAATAAAAAACTCTTGCCCATCCATGATGATAGGGCTAAAGACTTTGATATCAAGGTCAGGGAGGAGATCAACGACACATTGCAATCAGGGAGGAGGTAGTCCACATTAGCCTGCTCTATAAATTATAAATCATTGTCAGGGATGAGATCAAGCTTAGGGAGGAGATCAAGGACAATGTTTTTTATTCTATAGAGAAAGCTCATGTGGATATTTTGTAATCCTCCTCCTCCATCACACGGTTCTTCAACATCCACCTCAAACACGAGCACTGGGGAGCTCTCAGTTGTAGGATGATCCAAGAGTTCCTGGATTTCTGGTATCTCAACCTCTTGAACTAGTTGCACTGCCAAGTGATCACTTGTTTTCTGCTTCACTTTGAGTATGTCAACCCTCCGAGGGAGGGAGGGAGGAGAGAGGGAGGTGCTGTAAGGGAGGGGAGGAGAAAAGGAGGTACTGAAAGGGAGTGAGAAGGGAGGAGGGAGAGAGGTGTTGAAAGGGAGGTGCTGAAATGGAGTGAGAAGGGAGGAGTGAGAAGGGAGTGAGAAAGGGAGTGAGAAAGGAGGAGGGAGGAAGGGAGGGAGGGAGGGAGGAGGTGCTCACAGTGAAATTGAGATATACAAGAAAGGAAAATTTTCAAATTTGGAAAGTGATATATAATTGTGACACTCTAAAAGTGACATCCTAGTATTAAAAAGTGACACTACTAGCTTATAGAAGTGAAATTTTGGCCTTAAAAGTAACATTATATATGACACAAATCTTTGACCACACCATTTTAAGGTAAGGAACCACCCAATATGTTTTCCAAGTTGGTATCCTCCTATTGGGCCCTTTATTAATCCTCTTTTTAATCATATGTGTTCTTAAAGGTCCCTTAGAATATCTCAACCAAACCTTCATCATAGAAACATAAGCCAAACGAGAAAACTCTAAGGTGGAAGAGATAATAAAAATACTCTAGTACATTCAAACCCTTTTAGGACACCTAGATTTATTTTTTCAAAATTATTAGAAATATCTAACAATATTCATAGGGAGTTACTACAATATGAGAGGGAAGTGATGGAGAGGATGACTTGGTTGTTATTTACAACTTAAATGAGGACTTAGTTTTTGAATGTGGAGAAGGTTTTATATAAGAATGCTCCATCATCTTATTACCACTATGATTATCGATAGAGTTTGCATTTCTCAAAGACTAGCCAAAGATGAACAAGTTCATTTTAATTATATTTCCATAATATTGTTATATCTTTTCACGTTTATTTTACTTTACCATTCTTAAATGTGTGTATCATTAGAAATGACATTTTTTAAGAGTCATACAAACTTGAACAAATTTAAAAAATCCAAGTCTTTATAAAGACAATACATATAAATGAGTTATGCATATTATTTTGATCATAACTTTACAGTAGATTCTACAATGAAATTCACTTATTTGGTCAAAAATGCCTCTTTTACAATCTAGAAATATTGATTCTAAAATGTCTGGTGGTGAACAAATAATGAAATATATGATAATAATTTATTTTTTGTGAAGGATCCATATGCATATCTTGTGTACTCACCTTAGATATTTGATGTAGAAGATACTCTACATGTGATAATTACTTGAAATTGTGATAATACATAATGGTATTGTCTTACTGCATGCAAAATCAAGGTAGATGTGCTGAAAAGAACTCTAGGGCACATCATATTGATAATCCAGTAAAAATAGGTGGTCTCATTATTGATTACTTACTTAAAGCACAAATCACTTTTGTGATGAAGAGGTTGACACCATTTATAAAGAATTTAGACACCACATACTTGTGATAGTTGTGATGACATGCTCGAAGCTGTTTATAAAGAATTTAGACACTACATACTTGTGATAGTTGCGGATGACATGCTCGAAACTGTTTATTATAAAGAATTTAGACACTACATACTTGTGATAGTTGTGATGACAAGCTTGACACCATTTTTAAAGCATTTCTATTTTCCACTCAAAATACAACTTACATACATAAGAAAAAGTATTGGTCATGCTTAGAAAGGATTTGAACTAAAGGCCTACCATTAAGACCTATTCATCACATAGAAAATAAATTATAGAATAAAAGGAACAAGAATCAAAGGATTTGAACTAGATACTACCATTAACACCTATTCGCGTCACATAGAAAACAAAGTATAGAATCAAAGAAACATGGTATATGTTTACAATATTATTTAAGAAAGACTCTCAAGACCTTATATTTTTTTTCCCTACTTTCCTTCTTTTGTGACATAAAATTGGCTTCGCTTGTAGTGAGTAATATAGCCACAAGGAATTGGTGGGGAGAGGCAAAGGTCATGTAGATACTTCTCTAGGCGTTTTAGAAAGATAGTTCTAATTCTTCAAGCATCTTTGGAAGGATATTAAGTGGATATATCTTCAAGCATTTCAGAGAAATGGAGTGCAATATAAGCTACATTATCCATAAAGGGCGCCACGCTTTGAATTTTGCTAGCGCCAGGGAGCAAACTAGTGCCTAGTGAAGGACGAGCTCTTGCCGGCGATTTAAGAAGCCATTCTCGTGGATCCCCAACTTGAAGTTGATGAATGTGTACTCGGCTCCCATAAACCTTTAGAATCCTAGGTTTTCTCCTTTGATTGCCAGGCTATTGGTTCCCCCACATACACTCTCTCCTATATATGCTCTTATTGCCAGGCTATTGGTTCCCCCACATACACTCTCTTTCTCTCTCTCTCTCTCTCTCTCTCTCACACACACACACAAAACACTCTTTCTCTCTCTCTCTCTCTCTCTCTCACACACACACAAAAAAAACACTCTCTCCCACACACAAAAACACTGAGGTTTATGCATTGTATTTGTTTCTCTCTCACGCACACACACAAACGCTGATGGTTTATGCGTTGTATCTGGTTCTCTCTCTCTCTGGTTTATGCATTGTATATGGTCCCTCCCATGGATCTTATTTGACCGTTCCACACACACACACACTCTCTCTCCCTCTCTCTCTCTCTCTCATTTATACACTTGTACAATGTACACTTGTGACGCGCGCGCGCACATTCTCACACATTTCTTTGTCCTCTTGTACTATTTTTCCTTGGAAGTCGGGATTACATAGTAGATAGTGATTGCCACTTACTCGCTCATGATGCGGTTTGGCCTGACACAGCAACAACAACGAGCGCCCGTCCGTCCGCTGACGCCAGGTCGTGCACACTAGACTAGAGCAACACACACTAGTGCAGTCTCTCACTCTTGCCTTCCCTTCTCGTTGCTCACCTCTCTCCACTCCACAGCTAGGAGGTAGACAGTATCTTCTTTTTCCCTGCACTACCAGCTGTTGCTGCCTCTTATTTGCGCATATTCTACGTGTGCTATCTACACAGCATGGCTTCACCCCGTGTGAGCTTGGCAATGCTGCTGCTCCTTTTCTCTGTGCTTGTCTCGCCTTGGCGTGCGAGTGCCCAACAAGAGAACGGTTTGTATTTTTCTCAAATATATATGCATGAGAAATCCACTAAATATAGTATGCGGCTATAATAATTATAACTTATTTTCCTTTCCTCTTCTACAATTCTTAAGAAAAGTAATAAGAAGGAACAGTGCCATGCGCACGCGCGCACAGAGATATATATTTCATTTCCTCACGGTTTGCTTTCTACGCAGAGTCACCTCAACAGAAGCATATTTATCAGAGCGATGTGGTGCGTACTCAGGTAATTATTGCAACTCGTTATCATCTTTAATCATGCGCCAAAACTGGGTTTAGCTGAAACCCATTGCCATGTATAATCTTAGCTAGAACCGCTCTAACTCACCTCCTCCTCGAATAGCTTGGCTTGATTAAACTAACATAATCCATCTCAACAAAGCTGCCCTCTTAACCTTTATTATATTCACTTGATTCAAGCCAAGGCGTGTCTGCAGGATTGGTTGTGTGCTTTATCATTTACTGATATGCCATGTATTCGGAACTGTGTCATTGTTTATAATTCGTAACAACAGGCTTAAAATGAAGTGCGAAATAATATTGTTCCTTGTGCGTTTGTATAATTGCAGGACTGGGCCGCCCTTCATGTGCACAGGATTATGATTTCTTCAAAGAAGACAACTAGTGCAGCAGTAAGACAGCCGGGATCCAAGCCACCACAGTGCCACAATGACTGCCCGGGATGCCCTGGTGAGTGCGTGGCTAGGCCCAGCTACATCTCCGGCGCCCACGGTTCTGTGCCCGGCCAGCAAGCAGTGTGGACATGCACCTGCATTTACTAACATCTCTACACCTCCGCCGCGTCCTAGCCTTGAACTAGAGTATGTTTTCATCTGCTGTAGCTCAGGCTTTTCGCCTGTGCCGATCTACAATGTTGGTACTGGTTTTTGGACACACATGGGCTCGGTACTAAGCACTGAATCACATAGATAAACGATAAACATGTTTCGTTTCGACTGCATTCAAGTTTAACTCTACAATTGCGTGTCAAGTTCTGTTTTATGATGTGCAATATCAGATTGCTTCCATTCTAGCTACCTGCTAAAATATTTGCCCGGCTCTTCGTTTAAGGGTCTTTACAGATAGGTCCCTTGTCCATGGAACGGGCAGGGGGTTGGACAGGGGAAATCCCATCACCATGGGGAGCGGTGGGTCGGTAAGACTTCCCCATTTTGTGTGCGGGGGCTGTGACTTTAAAGACACCTGCTATGGTATATTTCTGAGTTGCTGGATTGTGTCTGTGAAACCTTTGATGTGGGATATTTGTGTTTCACCGCCTTCACCATCGCCCACAAGTGTCTGGAGTCTGGACTTTGGATGCCAAACTCTTGATGTATGGTTGTCTTTGCACATCCACTATACTTACTTAGTCACATTATTACTTTACCAAAGAAAGTAATTCATTGAATCAAAATTCGAATCGTAGCTTTGGTCCCTCTTCTTAATGATGGGTAATTGCCTTGGACTTCCTTAAATTACTTAGATGTTTTCCTGTTGGATTTCATGAAATAGTTTATTCACAACACTTAGTCCTTGGATCTTTTCCTGTTGGATTTTATGAAATAGTTTATATTCATGACACTTAGTCATTGGATCTTTTCCTGTTGGATTTTATGAAATAGTTTATATTCACGACACTTAAATTTATGGGTAGTTATATACATGTATGCAAGGAGATTCTCTATTCATGGTCTTCTGTACATCACCATTATTAGGCCTATGAGCTTTTTAACTTGAAGGATTGTAATTAATGGATACACGCACTCACATTAGTTTAGGAATTAGACGTGGACATTATTAATACTAGTGCTGGAACCTTAGTCCTGATGTATGAATTTTAGACATCTATTGTTCTTATAATTTTCAAGTTTCTTCTTGGCTGTTATTTTTATTTTTTAATCATTCTTCTTACATTTGCCAACGTACCTTTCATATCATAACCACGGATGCACAATAACAATGTAATTTCTATTTTTTTATCATTCTTCTTACCTTTGGCAATGTACCCTTTCATATCATGACCACGGATGCACAACAATGTAACCTTGCAATTAATGGAATGATGAGGATCCTTGTCTATTTGGTCTATTATGATCTCATGTTAAGGCTATGCCCTCAACAGTTGCTGATCTGCTTCACAAAGAAGCAGAGTCATTTCCATGTTCGATCACATCAACCCATGCCATGACATTTTGTTTCATTACAATGCTTAAAAGGTGATGAGCATGGGTTTAAGGGACCATGGCTTCTATTTACAACAAATAACGATTATGTTAATGGCCTGAGCATGCCATTGCAATTGGGGATGCAAGGGGTGGTGATGGCTAAGCTTTCATTGAAAGCCATGTCTCCCCATGTGCTCGTTTGTCAAAAAGAGGAGCCATCACTTTTGGATGCATCTGCCTCCTTCTGCGCTTATTGCCAGTCTTAAATAAATCTCTACGACATCAAGAACTTTGTCAGTAAAAATGTTTGATATGGAACCGCAAGTTATAAGTGTTGAGCATTGATGAAAACATATGTATGCTCATGGATATATGCCTACCGATGAACATGTCGATGTATATATCGACTCTCTAATCATCGATATGGTCGGTGGTATGCCGGTTGGTATAACAAACATATCGATGCAGGGGGGTGGTGGTGCTAAGATGTTATCGGAAGCCATATTTTCTTATGTGTTACTCTCTTAGAAGACGGGCCATCACTTTTTGGATGCATCCGTCTCCATCTTCCAATTTCTAGCATTTTGAGCTATTGATTTTTTTTCCATGGGTCTTATTCCATTCTTAGTTGCACATGGGAATTTCACTCGGTTACATACACACTCGAGAGTGCCACAAGGGGTACCATAGTATAGATTGGTTTGGCACGAGTTTAATTTAATAAGATGGCCAAGTCATAATAAGTGATATCATCATCCACTCGAGTCTACATCCTCCCTTAATCCGAAATTGAGGATTCTATGCCATCACTACAAGAGATTGAACCATTATTGAGACATATACCAACAATATGTAGCATGAAAAAAGAGACAAAAACCTCCATGGCATTGGTCCGTCGTTCGTATAATTGTTGGTTACAGAATCATCATTACAAGGGTTGTGTTTGTATATATATATATATATATATATATAAGTACGTATGTATGTATGTATGTATATGTATATCTATGTATGTATGTATATATGTATATGTATACATATATACATATATTTATATATTGTATATTGTCGATATGGTCGTTTGTATGCTTGTAGTCATAGGTGTTTGTAACATAAAGACACATATATTGACTCTATAAAAAATAAAAAAATTGGATAGAACACTACAAGGAAAAGTGACCGTAAGTGCGTTTATAGACGCATTTTGATAACGTGGTTTAAAATGTTACGGACGTATTTAAAATCGCGTCTATCGACACGTTTATAATAAAGGCTATAAACGTGCCTATATATGTGTCTATATTGCATAATAGACGCGCACGGTTATAGACGGGCTTCGAAATTTAAAAAAATCGAAAAAGCTGCTTGTGGAGATGTACAGCTGAATTTTTTGTACAAGCATCTCTGTTTTAAGGTTTTGCTTACTTGTACATAGACGAATCAAGATCAGCAAAGATATCAACATAAAAACTTAAATTAAAGATAGATATGCATAAAAAGATTTGTGAACACACTTCGAATATTGATTAAAGAAGATGAGAAAAACCTTCAAACTCTTGCTCCACAGTTCTTTGTAAAGCAGATTTGCAGCTTAGTGATGAAGCTTGAGAGGGTGAGAGGGTTAGAAGCTTGAGAGGGTGAGAGGATTAGAAATAGGGCGGGAAGGTTTTCACAAGAACTACGTTGTGTTCTTTCTGCAGACTTTCAAAATGCTCTAGGGTTTAATTCAAGCAAGGCACTTTGTGACATCTCTTGGAGGCTTGGATTATACTCGCATCCATGCATGTATCAATGATTGTGTTCTCTTCCGTGGGATACATGCGCCAGCTCAAGAGTGTCCTATTTGTGGGCGAGCCAAGATATCAAGAGGACCTTAAAGTTCTACATGTGTCGCGTAAGGAGGTGTGAAATTTTTCATAATTCCTCGCATCCAACACATGTTCAAGTGCAAATCTATTGCAGAGCTCATGTCATGGCATTCCTCTCATCGATCCAATGATGGAGAGATGAGAATTCCCATAGAAACTCCTGCATGGAAGCACATCGAGGAAATGTGGCCAAGCTTCAAGGAAGAGTCTAGACATTTGAGACTTGGATTGGGTATGGATGGTGTTAATCCTTTTGGAATCAAGAGCACCTCATATAGAATATGGCCAGTGGTAGTGGTGAATTACAACATTCCTCCATGCATGGCAATAAAGAAAGGGCATGTCATGTTATCCCTTCTCATTCCTGGGAAACATAAGGTAAAGAATATGGATATATATCTTGAGCCCTTGATTAATGAGCTTAAGATACTTTTGAGAGGTATCCATGTGCATGACATATGTTGGCCTCCACTTTCTCTTGAAGGCCATCTTGATGTGGATGATACACGACTTTCGTGGTTATGGCGAGTGTTCAGGTGAGTCAAATGGGTTTCTATTCATGATGATTCTTTATTAGCATTGTACTGTTTTTTGACATGCTTAAATGTGTATGTTGTTTAGGTCTCTCCAAATCTGGATACATGCATGTCCTATTTGTGGTCCATCATTGGCGGCATCTAGCCCAGAGAGCTTGAAGAAAGTCCTCCTCCCCCCATCATGAATAGTAATATATCTTTGACATAGAATTTCAATACAAGCTTTGATTTGAAAAGATAATCCTCTTAATATTTGTTGTTATTTGATAAGGTACTCTATCTTCTTTCACCTACCATATTGGACGAGCCTCAAAATCAACCATCTTCTTGATCCAATGCACATCTTCAAGAATGTCGCCTCTAAAATTTGGGAGCACTTAAGAGGAACACGGGACTCCTTGCTTGTAAGAAAGGATCTACAAAGCATAGAGAGGATGCAAAGAGCTTGGCCACGAGAGGGACCAAATGGGAAGACAATTCTACCTCGAGCACCTTGGATATTGACAAGGAGGAGAAGTTGGTGAAAGATGCCATTACTACATTCCATACTCCAACGGGGTGTATGAGGTGTTTAAAAGGTGTCTTGTTGATAGAGCAATTATATGGCTTGAAGTCCCTCAATCAGCACAAGATGCTTCAAGTAAGTGAAACATTGAAGTTGTACATATTTAACTTGTTCAATCATGATGTATCTAATCATGGTGTATAAATGTTTATAGTTTATTCTTCCTATAAACATTTCCAATTGTGCATCCCATGAAGTACGAGAGAGGATTTATAAGATGGCGGAGCTTGTGAGGTTTGTACCCCAAACCCTCATAGCCAATTTTCTACATGCGTTTTTCTCAAAATGATTTGTTTATTGTTTCACATTATACATATGTGAGCTCAAAGGAAATCGATCCATGTACACTTGACTATGCAAGGGTCATGGCAATGGAGGTGGTTTGTTTGGTGGATGAGACATTCCCACGGTCAATTCTCACAAGCCAACTACATCTTATGGTTCATTTAATTGATCAAATTTTTATATGTGACACTGTGCATGCTTGATGGATGTTCTTTCTTAAGGCTTTCATGAAGACCTTGAAGGATTTTGTAAGGCAAAATGCAAAGCCAGCAGGTAGTATGGCTCAGGGTTGGTTGGTACAAGAATCACTTGTTTATATCTCAGAATACCTTGCCGATGGATCCCTCTCCCTCGCCTATGGAGCAATGAAGAAGACTTGAGGATGACCTCTCATGTTTCTCAAGGAAAGGGAAAGACCAAAGTCATGGATACAGAGATGCATAGTAAGCTTAATACCTTTTGTGTGCTTAATAGTGATGTGATGAGAAGATGGGCGGCAAAGTATGAGGATGAAAAGGCAAGAAGACAAATTAAGTAAAAGATCGGCATTCCGGACGTAGTTTGCCATACCCCGAGCACCTACGATCACTTCCCAAGGATCTTGATGTAGATTGGCTATATTATGAGGAGAAAACTCAAATTTAAGAATTTTGGAAAATATGCACAATTTTGGGACAATTCTTTGTTAGATCCAATACAATGTTTACTGTGCGATATGCAAGATTTATTATTGGATGTTCTCAACAAGCATTTGAATAATGCGATATGAGTTATGTACTATTGTACATTTGTAACAAGTATATATGAATGTTAGTGGGATGTAAATTTGCCTGCACACACACACACACACATGCACACCAAGAATTAAGTTTGTTTATCACATAGCCTCCAGTTGACCATCAAATACAGAAACTTTAACAAAGAAAGGATATTCAATGTAACTTTAAGTTGTAAGAAAGACTAGGTGATAGAATTAAAAAGATTACCATCTGTATTGAATCAAAATTCTTGAACAATGGGTGAACCATAAATTTAAAAGCTTAAGAAAGCCTTACAATCTAAATAATGATTGAACTATGAGTTTGGTAGCTTCATACAACATTGCTAAAAGATTACGAAGCTAGTTGCCCATGTGCTAACAAATCATTCTTGCTCAACTGCACTGACGTGTGATGGTGCCTCACTTTCATGTTGATTCAATTGATTCTGTTTGGCCTTGAGTATTATAGCCTTTGGAATCTTGATTTTCTCTGGAAGTCGTCCACCCTTGGGCTTCCATGCCCAAATGATGCAGCTAGTGTCTTCCCAGCGCCGCGCTGAGGATCATTTCTGTTCTCTCGCTAATACTTGTTCCAACAATCCTTATAAACCTCCACATCACTTGCATTCTTCTTCTTTGAAATTGGTGCCCAATATTGTATCTGAACTTGTAGGTAGTTTATCGAGTTGTTGTTTTAATCAACATCACTTGTTGTCACTCCCAACCATATTGGGTAATTTGCATCACAAGGTTGTACAAGCACAAAATCTCCTTTAGACACATCAAGAGTCGGGTTGAACTCTTCAGCAGGTCTGTTGCGCATTGGACCACAATAATGGTCCTCATTTACATCAAACCTTTCATCTACATCATCCTCCACTTGAAGGTTAAGAGGCTCAGCTTTTTTGCATACACTCCTTGGCCAAAAGTCATGAAATCCAATGTCTTCCCTTGCACTAGGGGTCTGCATGTTTAGCATAAGATTCTCCCAATAGGTAAGGACCGGATTGATCCACTTAGCATAATCACTTTGGTCTCCTTTCTCTTGCAAGTGCTCTTTCCACCAATTGACATGTTTTTTAAGCCCTCCACAACCTTCTCATTTTCCTTAACATACTTAAAGGGTGGCAAATACATAACGATTCTTATTTTTAGAACCACAATTGTCAAGTTGCAACAACAACGTCCTTGGCAATCTCTTGAAAAATGTCCTTGAATTTGATGGCATTAAACTTGAGGCATTGACATTGCCCCTATCCTGCACATGTGTGTTAGTATGAAAGACTGACTGCATATGTGAAGAACAATTTCCCTCTGTATCCACATTTGTTTCTACATGTGTCTCTGCATCTGCATCCTTAATGCTCTGCTTGCAATATGCGTTTCTCTCCTTTAGCACTTCCATATGAAAGACTAACTGCATATGTGAAGAACAATTTTCCTCTGTATCCACATTTGTTTCTACATGTGTCTCTGCATCTGCATCCTTAATGCTATGCTTGCAATATGCGTTTCTCTCCTTTAGCACTTCCATATGAAAGACTGACTGCATATGTGAAGAACAATTTCCCTCTGTATCCACATTTGTTTCTACATGTGTCTCTGCATCTGAATCCTCAATGCTCTGCTTGCAATATGCGTTTCTCTCCTTTAGCACTTCCATATGAAAGACTGATTGCATATGTGAAGAAAAATTTCCCTCTGTATCCACATTTGTTTCTACATGTGTCTCTGCATGTGCATCCTCAATGCTCTACTTACAATATGCGTTTCTCTCCTTTAGCACTTCCATATGCTAATACAGGGCCATAGTAGACAAAACACAATAAAAAAGATCTGTTCGTGGTTCTGCATCTGAGTTTTATGAGCTCAAGTCACCATACATGTGTTGCTCTCCTCTTTCTAAGTTTCTTAAACATTTTGAGAGAGATGAAATTGTGAAGTTGGGATCACTTGGCCATAACCCCAAGGCAAAGTGACCATAAGCTGTTTGTCCATGTCCACCATGAGTGAGCATTCCTCTTAAGGATACTGGAAGCCTCTCAACCCCATTGAGAGATTTAGGAACTGGTTTAATTTGTGGTATGGCAGTCTTGCTCTGGTCCATCTTATCATGTATAATACACAAATACCTATTTGGGTTCATTTCGGAAGAGCTCCTCCAAGCATAGTATAGATTTCTACAACTCATTTGCTGCAACATGTGTGCCCTTCTTTGTGCCATGTATCTAGCACGCTCCTCTTGATTTTTTGTTGATTCCAACTTGACCTTGATTGCCATACAAATGTCGCATTTTGAGAAGGTGCTGGTTTTTGATAAACTAACTGTCTTGAACTCTAGTCCACAATCTTGAGAGAATGAGTTGTGACAGTGGCCGGTATTCGAATGAGACAAGTGTGTCATTCACTTCACGCAATATGTCCACCTGTTTGTACATTGCTAGTAGAACACGTTGGGTCTCGCGGGCTCCATGCATAGTTGTCCTTGACCTATGTGGCATTTGATCGGCATTATTATCTAGGAAGCCCTGTATGATTGATTTTGCCATCTCAACATGTGTCATGCCCTTCCGTATTATCCCACTGTTACCATGACTGACATTACATGCACCATTCAAGAACTTCTTTCTGAGCCTATAGAACGTTGACTTACCAATGCCATGCATTACATACCATGCTTTACTACAAACCTTCTTCCCATCAAATGTGAACTCAAAGCACTCGTCATCTTGACCTTGTCTATAGGCCATGCCCATGCAATCTCGTACAAATGTGTATCGTGTACTATAGCTCTGGTCCCCAAAAGTGTACCCTAGCTTGCATGATTTTGGATCTATCTCCAAATTGACATCGGTTCTCACAACAATCAATGGTTGCGACGTTGTGAATGTTTGCAACATCACATTTTTTGCTAGCTCCATGGGTTTTATCATCGTAATTTTTCATTACCCTTACCCTATGGACATAGCTCCTTTTCTTATTTGTCCCTTCAATGATATCATAGTCAGTGATCATGGCATCATGGTGTCTGTCTCATCAGAACTATCGCCATCATTGATCTCTACATCATCATCCTCTTTTTCATCACTTGAATTGTTTAGGCTGTCAATATTTTTTTGCATGAAGTGATCTTGAATACCCTCATCAATAGAAGAAGATTCTGTGTCCTTCACTAATGGTTCACCATTCTCAAATGTGAGTTGCCTGATCGGCAAACTAACCAAATTCAGACCTGAAACACAAGTTGAACTGGGATGCAAAGATCCTTCTATAATGACATCCAAGATACTCTCTCCTAGTTCTCTATAATTTATAGCCTCGTATGGGTGGACCAGTAATACCTACTCCATTGCCAAGTTTTGTAGATCTGTTGTCATCCTAGAGGATGACACTTTTGTCTTTTCAGCTGTCCCTATCTATAAAGTGATCTTCTTGATCAATAAGAAGTTCCGCAAAATTATCCTCTTTGGTATTAGTAATGTCTTTGTCCATAACAAGGTTGACCAATGGCCATTTGATGATGCTTCCAACTACTTGAGACATTGTTCTTGCATCCATTGTGGCAAATGGAATGTCTCACCAATGAATTGAAAACCACATGTTTGAGATGCATCAATGGAATGAATAACCCCGCGTGCCTTCCTTTGCAGAACCATCAATGAGAAACACTGAAGCACCTTGTTTTAGACCCTCCAATCCCTGAGAAAATCAAGATCTCAATAAGAAAGATTAAAGCGATGTTTTTACGGTAGTACACAAAACTATAAATGTAATTCAATCTCAACATGAGTTTAGGCTCTAACCAAAGTTTGAATCACCTATCAATGCTAGTTTGCTAGGAGGCTAGGCTCCATCCATCTAATGCTAGCTTGTTAGTAGGAGGCTTCATGAGCCTCACCATCATATGTTAGTTTGTTAGGAGGATCCAATTAAAGTTATCATCCTCACTTGCATAATATATTAGTTTGCATATGTTAGCTAGAAGGGTAGGCTCCTCCAACAAAAGTTTGGGCCTCACCCGCGGATGCTAGTTCGCTTCTAGGAAGTTGAAAGTAAAGTTGTAGGAAGCTGAAAGTATATTTGGGTGTATGGGGAAAGAGGGAAGAAAAGAAGAAATCTCAAGCTCAAGCTCAAGGCTCAAACTTGAGTTTGAGCCTTGTCTATTACACAAGCAAGTAGGAATAGAGAGGGAAGCTAGAAAGTATATTTGGGTGTAAGGGGAAAGAGGGAAGAAAAGAAGAAATCTCAAGCTCAAGCTCAAGGCTCAAACTTGAGTTTGAGCCTTGTCTATTACACAAGCAAGTAGGAATAGAGAGGGAAGCTAGAAAGTATATTTGGGTGTATGGGGAAAGAGGGAAGAGAAGAAGAAATCTCAAGCTCAAGCTCAAGGCTCAAACTTGAGTTTGAGCCTTGTCTATTACACAAGCAAGTAGGAATAGAGAGGGAAGCTAGAATAATCCCAGAGAACAAGTGGGGTGTGGGTGAAGAAGGGTATATAGACAAAAGTGAAACTAACTATAATCAAAAGACCTGGGACCTGGGGCCTGGGCCTGGGCTTGGGCTTGGGCAATGAAATCGAAATCGAAATCGAAATTCCTTTCTGCATGACAAAGCCTGCACCCACCCCCGTTGAATGTCAGACAAGAAGCCCGCCCCCGTTGAATGTCAGAGGACAAGAAGTATCAATTGATCATCGCCATATCGGAGCCTAATTCAGACCAAGAAGTAATTGATCATCGCCATATCGGAGCCTATCAATTCAGACCATCGCCAGCCCCCCCCGACCTCTCGTCTCTCGCAGCCACGCCCAGACCTCTCGTCTCTCGCAGCCATGCCCAGACGTCTCCACGCCATCGCTAGCGACCCCCCCTCTCCCTCTCGCAGCCACGCCCACCCCCCCTCTCGCATCCATGCCATCGCTAGCCCCCCCCTCTCCCTCTCATCTCTCGTAGAGCGACCCCCTCTCGCATCCATGCCATCGCTAGCCACGCCCTGCCTCTCGCAGACTCGCCAGCCCCCCCTCTCCCTCTCGTCTCTCGTAGCGACCCCCCCTCTCGTCTCCACGCCATCGCCAGCAACCCCCCCTCTCCCTCTCGTAGCCACGCCCACCCCCCCTCTCCCTCTCGCATCCATGCCATCGCCAGCCCCCCCTCTCCCTCTGATCTCTCGTAGCGACCCCCTCTCGCATCCATGCCATCGCCAGCCACGCCCTGCCTCTCGCAGACTCGCCAGCCCCCCCCCCTCTCCCTCTCGTCTCTCGTAGTGACCCCCCCTCTCGTCTCCACGCCATCGCCATCGCCAACGACCCCCCCTCTCCCTCTCGCAGCAGCCATGCCCACCCCCCCTCTCGTCTCCACGCCATCGCCCCTCTTGTCTCTCGCAGCCACGCCCAGACCCCCTCTCGTCTCCACGCCATCGCCAGCCCCCTCCTCTCCCTCTCGCAGCCACACCCAGACCCCCTCTTGTCTCCACGCCATCGCCAGCGACCCCCCCTCTCCCTCTCGTCTCTCGTAGCGACCCCCCCTCTCCCTCTCGCAACCACGCCCACCCCCCTTTCGTCTCCATGCCATCGCCAGCCCCCTGCCTCTCGCAGACTCGCCAGCCCCCCCTCTCCCTCTCGCAGCCACGCCATTGCCAGACCCCCCATTTTGAAATTTGAATTTCAAATTTCCCCCTCTCGCCATCACCAGCGCCCCGCCCCCTATTTGAAATTTGAATTTCAAATTTTCTCCATTTGAAATTTGAATTTCAAATTTCCCCCTCTCCCTCTCGTCTCCCATTCCAGCCCCCCTCCCTTGCAGATCGCCATGCCAGCCCCCCTCTCGCAAACCGCCCCCCCTTCCTCTCGCCATCACCAGCGCCCCGCCTCCCCATTTGAAATTTGAATTTCAAATTTCCCCCCTCTCCATTTGTTCCACCAAATTCAAATTTGAATTTCAAATTTTCCCCTGCTCGGCGCTCCTGCCCCAATTTCGCCCCTCTCCATTTGAAATTTGAATTTCAAATTTTCACCAAATTCAAATTTGGATTTCAAATTCCCCCCCGCTCGGCGCCCGCGTAATCATCTGCGTTTCCTGTCTCTAAAGTACTCACTCAGCCCTGCATTGGTTTCGACCTCTGTTTCCTACAAAACCATCACGCCCACACGCCATCGGAGACTTCAAGCATCCGTCACATCTGTACGACATCGGAGACTTTCGTGCGCCTATCTACGTTTCGTGTGTTCCCTTATCTAATTGAATACTTTACGCGACAAGTAAGTCCTTCTTTAATTGATTGTCTATATCAATATAAACGCTTACTTGATTGCACGCTGTGTGCCATTTGTCAATCGTTGCTCATCCTAGATTGTTTACACTCCATGCTAGTGCACCTCGGCCTTAAGGCTCGAACTTCAGATTGAGCCTTCGTTCTCCATGCTAGTGTACCCCGGCCTTAAGGCTCGACCTAGATTGAGTCTTTGTTCTCCATGTTAGTGCACCCCGGTCTTAAGGTTCGAACTTGAGTTTGAGCCTTTGCTCTCCATGCTAGTGCACCCCGGCGTTAAGGCTCGAACTTGAGTTTGAGCCTTTGCTCCTTTGCTCTCCATGCTAGTGCACCCCGGCCTTAGGGCTCAAACTTCAGATTGAGCCTTCATTCTCCATGCTAGTGCACCCCGGCCTTAAGGCTCGAACTTGAGTTTGAGCCTTTGCTCTCCATGCTAGTGTACCCCGGCCTTAAGGCTCGAACTTGAGTTTGAGCCTTTGCTCTCCATGCTAGTGCACCCCGGTCTTAAGGCTCGAAATTGAGTTTGAGCCTTTGCTCTCCATGCTAGTGCACCCCAGTCTTAAGGCTCGAACTTCAGATTGAGCCTTTGTTCTCCATGCTAGTGTACCCCGGCCTTAAGGCTCGACCTAGATTGAGTCTTTGTTCTCCATGTTAGTGCACCCCGGTCTTAAGGCTCGAACTTGAGTTTGAGCCTTTGCTCTCCATGCTAGTGCACCCCGGCGTTAAGGCTCGAACTTGAGTTTGAGCCTTTACTCCTTTGCTCTCCATGCTAGTGCACCCCGGCCTTAAGGCTCGAACTTCAGATTGAGCCTTCGTTCTCCATGCTAGTGCACCCCGGCCTTAAGGCGGCTCGAACTTGAGTTTGAGCCTTTGCTCTCCATGCTAGTGCACCCCAGCCTTAAGGCTCGAACTTGAGTTTGAGCCTTTGCTCTCCATGCTAGTGCATCCCGGTCTTAAGGCTCGAAATTGAGTTTGAGCCTTTGCTCTCCATGCTAGTGCACCCCAGTCTTAAGGCTCGAACTTCATATTGAGCCTTCGTTCTCCATGCTAGTGTACCCCGGCCTTAAGGCTTGACCTAGATTGAGCCTTTGTTCTCCATGTTAGTGCACCCCGGCCTTAAGGCTCGAACTTGAGTTTGAGCCTTTGCTCTCCATTCTAGTGCACCCCGGCCTTAAGGCTCGAACTTGAGATTGAGCCTTCGTTCTCCATGCTAGTGCACCCTGGTCTTAAGGCTGGAACTTGAGTTTGAGCCTTTTCTCTCTATGCTAGTGCACCCCGGCCTTAAGGCTCGAACTTGAGTTTGAGCCTTTGCTCTCCATGCTAGTGCACCCCGGTCCTAAGGCTCGAAATTGAGTTTGAGCCTTTGCTCTCCATGCTAGTGCACCCCAGTCTTAAGGCTCGAACTTCAGATCGAGCCTTCGTTCTCCATGCTAGTGTACCCCGGCCTTAAGGCTCGACCTAGATTGAGTCTTTGTTCTCCATGTTGCCTTAAGGCTCGAACTTGAGTTTGAGCCTTTGCTCTCCATGCTAGTGCACCCCGACCTTAAGGCTCGAACTTGAGTTTGAGCCTTTGCTCTCCATGCTAGTGCACCTCGGCCTTAAGGCTCGAACTTCAGATTGAGTCTTCGTTCTCCATGCTAGTGTACCCCGGCCTTAAGGCTCGACCTAGATTGAGTCTTTGTTCTCCATGTTAGTGCACCCCGGCCTTAAGGCTCGAACTTGAGTTTGAGTCTTTGCTCTCCATGTTAGTGTACCCCGGCCTTAAGGCTCGAACTTGAGTTTGAGCCTTTGCTCTCCATGCTAGTGCACCCCGGCGTTAAGGCTCGAACTTGAGTTTGAGCCTTTTCTCCTTTGCTCTCCATGCTAGTGCACCCCAGTCTTAAGGCTCGAACTTGAGTTTGAGCCTTTTCTCCTTTGCTCTCCATGCTAGTGCGCCCCAGTCTTAAGGCTTGAACTTCAGATTGAGCCTTCGTTCTCCATGCTAGTGTACCCCGGCCTTAAGGCTCGACCTAGATTGAGTCTTTGTTCTCCATGTTAGTGCATCCCGGCCTTAAGGCTCGAACTTGAGTTTGAGCCTTTGCTCTCCATGCTAGTGCACCTTGGCCTTAAGGCTCGAACTGGAGTTTGAGCCTTTGCTCCTTTGCTCTCCATGCTAGTGCACCCCAGCCTTAACGCTCGAACTTCAGATTGAGCCTTTGTTCTCCATGTTAGTGCATCCCGGCCTTAAGGCTCGAACTTGAGTTTGAGCCTTTGCTCTCCATGCTAGTGCACCTTGGCCTTAAGGCTGGAACTGGAGTTTGAGCCTTTGCTCCTTTGCTCCTTTGCTCTCCATGCTAGTGCACCCCGGCCTTAACGCTCGAACTTCAGATTGAGCCTTCGTTCTCCATGCTAGTGCACCCCGGCCTTAAGGCTCGAACTTGAGTTTGAGCCTTTGCTCTCCATGCTAGTGCACCTCGGCCTTAAGGCTCGAACTTGAGTTTGAGCCTTTTCTCTCCATGCTAGTGCACCCCGACCTTAAGGCTTGAACTTCAGATTGAGCCTTCGTTCTCCATGCTAGTGTACCCCGGCCTTAAGGCTCGACCTAGATTGAGTCTTTGTTCTCCATGTTAGTGCACCCCGGCCTTAAGGCTTGAACTTGAGTTTGAGCCTTTTCTCTCCATGCTAGTGCACCCCGGCCTTAAGACTCGAACTTGAGTTTGAGCCTTTGCTCCTTTGCTCTCCATGCTAGTGCACCCCGGCCTTAATGCTCAAACTTCAGATTGAGCCTTCGTTCTCCATGCTAGTGCACCCCGGCCTTAAGGCTCGATCTTGAGTTTGAGCCTTAGCTCTCCATGCTAGTGCACCCCGGCCTTAAGGCTCGAACTTGAGTTTGAGCCTTTGCTCTCCATGCTAGTGCACCCCGGTCTTAAGGCTCGAAATTGAGTTTGAGCCTTTGTTGTCCATGCTAGTGCACCTCGGCCTTAAAGCTCGAACTTCAGATTGAGCCTTCATTCTCCATGCTAGTGAACTTAAGGCTCGAACTTGAGTTGGAGCCTTTGCTCTCGCGATGCTCAGCCTTAAGGCTCGAACTTCAGATTGAATCTCCCCTACATGAAACTTATGTGTTAAGGCTCATTCTCCATGCTTAACTTTACATGGAACTTGGCCTTAAGGCTCCAACTTGAGTTGGAGCCTTCCCTATCTATGCTAGCGTATCCCTAGCATATGAGTGCACAACTTGGATCTAGGCTCCAGCTTAAGTTTGAGCCTCTCCTACATAAAACTTGGCCTAAAGGCTCGAACTTGAGCTTGAGCCTTGTCTCTTTATGCTGGTGTACCCCTGTCATATGAGTGCACAACTTGGATCTAGGCTCTAGCTTAAGTTCGAATTTTCCCTATATGAAACTTGGCCTTAAGGCTCCAATATACTAGTGTACCCCTGGCATATGAGTGCACAACTTGTATCTAGACTCCAGCTTAAGTTCAAGCCTCCCATACATGGAACTTTACCTTAAGGCTCAAACTTGAGTTTGAGCTTTGCCTCTCTATGCTAGCGTACCCCTAGCATATGAGTGCACAACTTAGATCTAGGCTCCAGCTTAAGTCGAGATTCTATATGGATTAAGTAAATGCAAGTGAGACCCCCGCTATTCAAGAAAACTAAGTGAAGCATCAATAATTGTAGCATGCATTAAGTTTCTTAAGTTTGATAGGTTTTGATTTGATATGTAGCATTTAAATCCATTTTTTTCTAAGGTTTTGAAACTTTTTTGGTGCTTCACAGGAATGGAAGCTAGGAGAGCACCCGCTACCTCGCAACCACATGGTGCACCAATCTTTACTCTAGATGCTCTCAAAACACAGGGGTGGATAATGTGGAGGACCTGGTGAAAGCGGTGAGGCATGCAAAGAAGGCTTTGGATTCATGAAAAAAGTCCATAACTGAAAAGGAGACAACAACCATTCAAGTTAGGAAAATTGTGGAGAAAAAAGGCAGGGCCATAGTGAACAATGCACTTGAAGCATCTAGAAATGCTGGTGCAACTTCTTCAAAACATAAAAAGGAGGGTGACAAAACAAAAGTCCTTGATGTAAGCACAATAGCAGCTGAAGACATGGCAGGCTCTCAGGTGCAAGAAGAGGAGCAAGCACTTATAAAGAAGAGAAAGGCAAAGCACTCTTCCATGCTCATAGCCCATCAAGCTCTCAACCAAACAAAGGTAGAAAAGTGCATTGATAGTGCTTATGAATGTACAACGAATGGTGATCATTGAAAGGAGCTTATCAACTACTAATATTAACATAGGTCTTGTTCAAAGTGTGGATTTATTGAAATAATTATTAGTCTTTTGATTAATACATTGGCTTTTTTGGATTCACTTTTAACATTTTTCTATTAAAGTGAATATTTCTATTCTACTTATCCTTTATTTCATGCCAACGTCTGGTACAAATGATGATGCACACTTACTATTAAGAAATTACTCCATATCCTAGTGTAGCAGCGAGGCTCAAACTTAAGAGGCTCAAAATTAAATTTGAGCCTAATACAAATGATGATGCACACTTACTATTAAGAAATTACACTTACTCCATATCCTAGTGTAGCGGTGAGGCTCAAAATTAAGTTTGAGCCATATCTCCACTTAGTTCATTATGGTACATCACTCAATGTTGAGTAATCTAAGTTTGGATACAAAGTATATGTGTAGATATAAAAATGACTAGTATTATCCTTGGTGTATTTAAATCCTAAAAGTAATAGCATTTTATTTTAATCTTACAGATATATACAAAGAAGGGAAAGATGAAGATAACATTGCTTAACTAGAACATCATCATGAAAGCCCTACTAGAGAGATCAACTCTCATGATTCAAATGCTAGAAATAATGAAGACAACATGGTGGAGGTAGATCACATCGATGATTCAGCTTTGCAAACATCTTCAAGGTTAATGAAGAGCTTCAAGAGACTTTTACAACCAATATTTGGTCCGCCATGCTACACAAGAATGCTTGTGCCTATGTAAATACTCTTCAACAGTATGCACATAAGAAATATCATTTCTTTATGGTGTGGGGACAAGAAGAATGTTATATCCATAATCTTTGAAAAGTGTATAGGCCACATAAGCCTACTGTTGAGGCTATGTTTAAACCTTTACTCAAGGTTTGGAATTAGTGCCAAGATATTTGCAATAAGAAGAATACATTGCTTAGTGATGATAGCCCTTTCAAAAGCCCTTTACTCAAGGTTTGGAATCAGTGCCAAGATATTTGCAATAAGAAGAATACATTGCTTATTGATGATAGCCCTTTCAAGGGATGTGTTAATCCAAAAGACAAATATCTCTTCCCTGAAAGTTAATCAAGAGACTGGGAAAAAAGAGAAGTAGAATCCATAAGCAAGGATCTAGCAATGTTGGCATCCAAAGCTAGAGTACCATTACTATCCAAAGACCAGCTAAGCTTGTTAAAAGTGTGTTACAAAAAGAAGGATTTTGAGTGATCAACACGCTATTGCTTATGCTACTCGCTTGGGATATGATCGTGGTCATCTCATAAGTAGAGTTGCAGCAAAAGCATACATATCAAGGCTACAAAAGGCTTACTTGAGCTTATGGGTAGGATAATGTCTGGTTTCATTAAACATTGAGTGACTATATAATCAGATTCCAACCTAACTCATACTAGTTGTTGCTGCAGGTCGAAGGAAACCATTTCTGAGGTCTAAACGTGCAGTTTGAAGTATGGGATCTGCACAAATATCAAGACTTGTTGGGTGCAGAATGTTTGGAGCCATTTTGTACTAAAAGCCCATAAGATAGACCTATGCTTTGGCCAAAACAATGTGCCTAGATGGGTTTAATTTTTGGATTGTACGAGCCAAATCTTTACACTATTGTATCAAGCAATCAAATGCCTCCAAACTTACTATCATTTGATTATCTCTTTTGTCAATATTTGCAATGAAGATTGCAATGAAGATTACAATGAGGATGTGTTTGTTTTTTATTGAAGATATTGCCTTGTCAAGGTGTAAGGCTATGAATATTATAATTTAATTTGGATAGACTCAATTATCTCAACAGTGAAAATCTTTTATACATCATATTCAATAAATTTGATGAAATTTAGCATTGACAATATACTCGCTCTTTTATTTTTTTGGTTGAACTTCTGAGGTATTGGAGCATTTGTCTATGAAGGTTTAAGACCATCCATATCATGGATGAATTTATGTTGTTGTTGGCACATAATATATTTATTTAAAATTTTGAATGTCCATTAACCATACATTTTGTTTTCAACAGGATATGTTGAATCATATAGCTTTGATTTCAAGTGTACAGAAAACTTACTATTGAGGTGGCACCAATCATTGGTGACTCGTGTACCTAGAAGCAAAAGAGTTCCACCATTCCCAGATACAATAAGGAAACAAAGAAGAGTATTGATACTTGAACTCAATGGTGCTTTACTTAAGATGTAAACTTGAATGTAACAATCTCATTGAAATTTGATTGCTTCTGGTGTTTTTAAACACCACACTCTTTGGAGATCCCTCAATTCTAAAGTTCCTTTTCCAAGTGTTCTTTGGCATTATTATCCCATGTTTTTACTTCAATGTCCCTCAAATTTGAGCATATATATCATAATTTATAATCTTGATATAGTGTCTAAGATGGGTTTTTATCTGTGGATCAATCGTAAACTTAGCACATTGTACTGTCATTGAGATTTACTTTTTGTTTTGTTGTTTCTAACACCACACTCTTTAGAGATCTCTCACTTCTAAGGTTCTTTTTAAGTGATATTTAGAATTCTTTTGGCAAATTAAATAAAGCCCATGTTTTTACTTCAATGTCTCAAAGTGGAGATAGTATTTAACAGGTGTTGTATAATCTCAATTAAGTTTAGTGTCATGTTTCCCTTGTCCTTCCAATATTGTTGCATTGACGTATGTATCTATACAACTACAAACAAATACGCCAAATAGTTGTGTCAAGATATAATCTAATGGCACAAGGAGTGCACCAACAAATAGATGTTAGCTCAAACTACACAAAAATACCGAGTTTCCAACCAATCCTATAAGAAATGGGACTCGAATAATTCCCAAAATTCCTAAATTTGTCTTAGATGGAGAGAGTGGCACAAGATGAAAACATGCATATCACATTGTAGGAGTGGGAGTATACCCGAGGATGCTTCAAAAAAGTAAACAAACTTGTGTTCTCAATCATATTGTAGTATGTTAAACTTGTGTTCTCAATCATATTTTAGTATGTTAAACTTGCAAAATTTTATTTTAAGGTATTTATAATTTTTTTTGTCTTGGTATAGTGCACAATGTTTAATGCTTTGTGGTCGGAGGGTAAACATTTTCGCACACAAAGGATTGATTAGAAGAGAAACACCCAAGATTGTGGGGTAATTGCAAGCTTTGAGGGAGCCAATGGAGCCATGGATGATTATTTTGGATTAATTCAAAATAAGCTTGACTTTCGAAGCTTCTTTGTATATATTTTGGATGTCAAGTGGTTTAAGGATGTGGTGGAAAGAGGTCCTAATGCAACAATCAAGCATCAAGTGGATTTGTGACCATTGACTCTACAAAGTTTTGGCGGCAACAAGGAAAGGATGGGACTCTAGTGCTACCACAACATTGTGAACATATAATTATTGGTAATTACAATATATGCATTTACAGATAGTAGAGATGTAATTTTTTTGTATGATATATCTTTGTGCTTGAATAGGTTGTGTATAACCAATAATTGACAATAAGAGATGGTGGCATATAATCCCAATCTCACCACGTTCAAGAGCCATTTATAGTACATTCACCCACATTGAGCATATGGAGAAGCATGTCAACTCAACTATGGAGGGAGATAGCTTGGAAAACATTGATAATGATCGTGCCATTGTTTGGAGATGATGATCATGCTATTGGAGATGATGATATTGCCTCTCATAGTGATGATTCTAGTAGTGGGATTGATCTCTTTGTAGATTTGGATATAGGCATGGACATTGAGATAGATACTTTAGCAAGGGTTTACCTCATTGAAGATGAGGTTGAACTCTAGTCTTTCATTGTACTTCTATTATGGCTATGGTCTTCCTTTTGGTTGTTTGTTATTGGTGATTGATTGATTGTTTTATTAGTAATTCATAAATGTAATTAGAGAAATGAGACATGGATAATATGAGATGGATTTGTGCACTTTGAATCGACAAGACTCACAAGTCATAATGAACGCGAGTCTCAAAAATCACCTTATTTATGTATCCTCCACATCAGTCCATTGCATTCCAATATGTTTATTATCGAAAATACAATTAGACAAATGAGACATAGATAGCCCGATATAGATTTATTGTGATATGTTGCTATTATGTTTTTGAGATTACATGTAAAGATTCATGCCTTTTTGAGATTACATGCATAGATTTATTGTGATATGTTACTTTTCGTGGCATTACTTAATCATTCACCTTTGCACTGCTTTTCATGGAATTACTTGATATGCCCGAGCCTTTACATGTATCCAACCGTGAGAAGGTTCAAGATTTTTTTTAAAGCTTCACTTTGATGAAAAGATGTGGGGATTAAATCATTGTCCTTTGGATTATTTTTTATGGCATTACTTGATATACCTAAGCCTTTGCATGTATCCATCCCTTTCACCACATTACTCGATTTATGCCTATTTTTTCTCTTTTTCCTTGCAAATATGCTTTCTAGAGATTCATTTGTATATAAATGCACCAAAAAATCATGCATATTATCAAAATCTTGTGCACATAGTTCAGCAAATGATATTTTTAGGGATTGAAGATTCTATTTTTCTTTGCAAGGTCCACAATTGCAACTGCATAGGAAATTATTACAAACTGCGTCTATAAAGCGGGTTTAAAATCGCGTCTAGTTTCAAAGAAACTAGATGCGATTATTGATGCATTTATAGACACATTTATAGATGCTTTTATAGACACGATTATAGACGCCTCGTAACTTGCGCGTCTATGCTTGCTTTATGTTGTAGTGTCGAATAGGACAAAATGAGATAGAATGAGATCGTCATCATGACGAACATATCGATATATATTGATTATAAAAAATAAAAATATTGGAAAGAACGTCGCTAAAGCACATGGGAATTGAAAGAAGCTGGAGACATGGGATCGACTGTGGGGAAGTTCTAGCTTGATTTTTGGATTGACAAGGACCGTCGGATATGAGGTTCTAAAAACGAGACTTCTTTTACTATTTTAGTAAATGAGGGCAAAAAGTGTGTGAGTGATCAATGGTGAGCAATTGGCACAAACTCGTGAGATATCTCCACTGTCCATGTGGCGAGCATCTTCTACACGTGCATATTGGGATTGATGATGTGGAAGTGCAAGCCCGAGAGAAGGCAAGGAGGGCTGTCGGATTGCGTCTTGTTGACTCAAGTACGGGGGATTGGGGTGTCCAAGTGTTCATTGTTGGGAAACGCAAGAACTCATGCATTTTAGAGAGGACAGGTGATGGCCATATCTGTGCGAAAAGACAGAGGTATCGGCTTGCGTTGTTCTTGGTACGCTATGGGTTCAAAGAGGGAATCGAGCTATAAAGTTTGTATGCAAAGTGAATGCCTTTGTGGTCTAAGACAAGGTCTTGGGCTCCAAGAAATGAGAGGCTTCATTAAATTCCCATGTGGTTTAGTAACGAGCCTTGGCTTTTTGGGCATGTGAGGGTGCACCAATTGGCTTTAGAAAGGGCATGCAGGCTGACATAGTGGTGAAAAAAGAGAGAAAGCCAGGGCCTTGAAGCACATCTTCAATCAGAGTAGATCCAACACTTGTCCCATCTCCATGGATTAAACAAGGATTCATTGTCGCTCGTGACCACAAACTCAGTCAGTCTATAGGAAACGATCTGAAAATGAGTGGGTAATGGAGTGTACAAGTGCTCATGTTGGCCTAGAATCTCACCCCACTAGCATCACCAATATCCCTCTGACAAAATTGCTTTCTCCGTCTTCACTAGCACCAGTATGAGCACCCAACGATTTATAAATGGCCGATCTATGAGAAGAATGGCTAATGTAAGGATGTTGGCACACATAGCGACGATCAATGAGGATGTGTGAATGGATGATCCTAATAATTGGTGGCAATTCGAGGACTCTATGTCAGCTTCAAATGATTCTAGCGATGATGTATTTGAAGAGTATAATCCCCACATTCAGGGTACAGCTATTGAGCCACCTTAGAGGGTTGAGATGAAGCTATTTTTTAATGCTTCGCAAGTATACGTGTCGCTTGATAGGAGTTCATACAACCTATGGTTGGTGACCTGACAAGCCGGTTTAGGATGTCACATGGAGGTGCTAAAAAAAGTGGAGAAGGATTAAAGATGGTCTATGCATCTCCTCATGATGGTAAATGGTTATGCCTAAAATCTACATCTCACTTGCAGAGATTGCACCAATTGAGGATTCGGAAAGTATAGTAACGGTTGTGCATCTGCAAGATGGCACTCATCAAAGCATGAATGCCACCATGGAAGTAGTGAAGTCAAGATGGTGTATGCATGTGAAGAAGCATGGCATCCTTCTTGAGTTTGTGAGAGGTCATTTTAGCATGTACTTGCAACGATGCACACAAGCAGGTTGACTTTGGTGCTCTGAAGTCCGTGTCATCCAAGAGTAATGGGCAAAAAATATGTAATCAAGTGATAATTTCAAGAAAATCTCGTGCAAAGGCTAACGTGATTGATGTTCAGATCAAGCACAAAGCTAGGATTAGATTCAAAAGATTGATCAAGCATTGTGGGCCAGGTAAGATGGTTACTGAGTACATCTACCATCGAGGAGGAAAAATCTTAAGAGGAGTTGGAAGACCAACTAGTGCAAAGTCTCAAAGTCTTTGCAAGTCTGAGGTGTGGTTGTCCTTTCGAGGTGTGTTTAGAGTACCAAGATGGTACAATGGATGAAGTAACCATATTTGTGAATGGGAATCATGAAGTACATGTTTGGGGCTCAAGTAGTGATCTTTACCATTTACCCGTGCACCCATGAGTGATTCAATGCTGATAGAGATGACTTGTTTGATGTCGGCATGTATCAAGGATGTCCATGTCCAAAGAGGAATGGCACATAAAAAGGGCTACTCTTTTGGAGCACATCATCTTTAGGTTTTTCATGATTCCAAGGGAAGTTTAGATGCTTCAGTATTAAATGTGTTGTGAAGATAGACTTTTAAATGATGATTGGACGTTAATGTTTACAGAGGCACTCTCTTTGAAGGATGAAAAGAAGGTACTATCCCAAACTTTGATGTGGCTATGTATGGAATTTCGTGTCATATGTATTTGATATGTGACCCATGTACTCTTTGTAGGTGGTGTACTTGGTGCATCCTTATAATTTGCATGCAAGCAATGACAAGGACAAGCCTTTTATTCTTGTCATTTAGGATCAGTGGATGCTGCAAATGGCAGTTTAATTTTCCCACCATAATTCTTGGGTGGTAGATAGTACCTTCAAGACCAAGACCAATTTCTTTCGCCTACCCTTATATGTTGTTGTATTGGCCAACCAGCATGGTGTCGACATTCCTATTTGGTTTATGTTATGTACAAGTGATGTTGGTACAAACATGGAAAGTATTGTCTTGGAGATAACGTTCAGGGTTGTGTTCTCTAGATTGAATGCAATTAGGCCCACAACAATTGTCATAGACAAGTGCCTAGAGCTTGACTCCATCTTGAAGGTCGTGGATGAAGACCCTCATTGTTAGATAATGGACCAACAAGGGCATTGACAACAAGTTGCATGTCATGTCTTGTTGTGCTGGTTTCACGTGAAGAAGGAATGGGTTAAGAACCTACTGCTATAGGTAGATTCTTTCAAATTTGGTTTTGCATGCGTTGTGTCCTGGTTTACTCTTCATAGGTGTCCTATTTTACTATGCCCATATTTCTGGCATAGCTAGAATACCACTTGCCCCTAGTTTTTTGTGCATTGTGCATGGCATAACATTCTTAGTTTGTGTTGTGCCTCAATGTGTGCAGGTTCTCTAATGCTCCTTGTATGAATAGCTTGAAGACTTGTAAGACTAGAAATTTGATTCTACATCCAACCATATTCCAACTGGACCCTAAACACATGGTTATATAGGCCTAGGTGATGCATGACCTTCCAACTTCAGTCCCTTGACTTTTCAATGGCTAGGCATGGCCCTTTCACTATGCAATGTCTCCTCAACTCCCCCTAGCAGGGGACACCTACTTTTGTGGCCTTTGGGCTTCCCTGATGCACCATCTACATCCCTTTTACATTGACCTTAATGCCTATTAACCATTGCTTTAGGTATTTCCAATTTGAAATCCCCTTAACCTTATTTATATGCAAACCTTTTACATATAAATAATATTTTCTAGTCTTACCTTATAGTGTTTCCTGTCAGCCTCATAACGTTTTCTCCCCCTTGAAAGAAAAGTTTTCTTCCTCAAAAACAAACTTAGGAAACCTTTTCTTCAGTGTAACCACTCAGCTTGGAATAAGTTTTCTTTTATAAGTATTTCAATTATAGAAACACTTCCTTAGTAGAGGAATATTACTTCCTGGTTCATGTGTTCTTAAACTCCCTTTCTATATGAGAGTATCTTTTTCTTTTAAAAACACCTACTGTCCATGTAAGTGTCATTACACCATACAGATTTGACATGGTGTTGAACTTTATATTACTCTTAGAACACTGACATTGGCTTTAACATCTTCTTCTAAGATCAATATTTTGTTCTAGTTGATGCTAAACATGAGGACAAACCAATATGATTATGTCTACCAACTTTGCATATGTCCTTGATCAGAGGCTTGTATGCAGTTAATGACTTTTCATTACTCTTTTTTACATCTCGAGTGTCATGATCACTCAAAAGCTTTACCTGGTTACCATCAATCCTTTTTCTAGTGCACACTTGTATACACTAATTAGAACCAATCTTACGGATAACCTCCTTTCCGTGAGATACAATTCCCAAATAAGATTGTTCTAATACCTTTTAGTACCATACGTACTAGTTGACCGACCTTGCATACCATAAGCAATGAAGAGTAAAGTAACCATTTACTCCCTTGGCCAATTCCTTTTACTTCTTAACTCTCGACTCAATAGAGAAATTCTTTTGGATGATACAATCTTAACCTTTCTCGATCAACTCCTTTTGATTACTTGTACATTGGCATAGCATACATCACTAGGCATCCCATTCCACCTAGTACCTTGAGTAACCAATCATTAACACCAGACCCTACATTTTTAAAAGTTGGAACGTTCTTGAATTTGGATCTAGGTAATAATTTCTTTTTCTTTACACTTCAATAAGTGAAGCAATGTCCACATAGACATTTCTTTTTATTGGTCGACCTTTTTCAAGCAACTTATTTGCTTGATAACTTTTTATGCATATATATAAATAATTATAAGGTTCCTTGTACCATGTCTAACTACCACTATGGAATCCATAACCACTCATAATAATGCATCTCTTTAATATGGTCAACTTTTCTTTTCACAAATGTGTACATGTCATTACTTTCTTCTACAATCACATACTCATATCTTTATGATGTGGCCAAAATAAACATCAATTTACTATATCACCACCATGAGAATTTATAGTCTTTCCTCTTTTTCAAGGATTTAAACTCTTATTTATAGATAGACATGCCACTTTTACCAGGCATCAACTATCTTTACCAGGCATTAAAGAACTTTTTCACTTTTGACCTTTCTTTAAGTGGTTCCTTTGAACCACTATCTTTTTAAGTAATACCCTTTTATCACTAGCAGCAACAACTGCATTTTCCTATTTGAGATAGTTAATAAAGAACTTTTTCATTATCTCCTCGCAATTAATGTAATAAATGTTTCTTTATGCTCTTTAAGGTTTTTATGTACTCCACTTGCTTCATGTAGAATCTCCAAAGTATGCTCAATTTACTAGGCAAGAAGTATGCTCAATCAATTAGGCAAGAGGTATGCCCAATCTATTAAGCAATAAGTATCTGTATGGAGAAGATTTGAGAAATATGATCCATATGTGAAAGTGCCTTCTCTCTAACCATGTTGCATTATATAGTTTGTACTAGCATTTAAAAAAAGCATGACATTTAGTATAGTGCAATAAATAAGGTATATCATGATTGAAGCATGAGACAGAGATAAAGAATATACTTACTTGAGGGTGACATCCTCTTGCATACTCATGCTCTTCTCTTGTGATCCTCTCTACATTTTGCGATGCCATCCATATTTTCATACAAAGCCATTCTATATTGATTAAATTTGGTACATGTTCCAAGTCCGGAGGGAATGGCAAGCATCTATTTGCTCTTCTTCTAAAAGATCTTCTCTCATCCTTTTATCTATTGATTGCATTCTTGTATATCACAATCCACTTCTCCATGATGGGACTATTTAGAATGCAGAATGTATTCACCTTGTGGCATAATGCTTCATCTAGTCTTCGTTGCCTTCCTTCGGTCATCCTCCTCATTTCTCCACAATCGTGGTATGGAAGGATCTATGCGAGATAGATGTTTTGAGATATATACAAGAGACTCTTGCATCAACCATCCCTCTTCCATGCTTGCTTCTGGCCTTGTTCTTTGTCTCATAAATTCCTTTTAGGTTTTCATGAACCTTTCAAGGAAAAACATCCATCGAACATGAACAACACCACAAAGCGCCACTTCATCAACCAAATGCACCACATGATGCAATTGGCTAGTGAGAATTGTTGCAGGAAAGTTGTACTCGATTATATACACTGCCTCAATATAGCATTGAGGCAGTGCCTCAATAGCATTGAGATGAGCCATCTCAATGGATGTAGGATCTATCTCCTTTAAGGATATGTACTTACATATATAGCAATCATGTGTACTATTTACCAATACATAACTTATGAGCACATATGAATACCAAATATGCAATATAACTTAGCTAGTGAATTGAAGAGAAGATTCATACCTCACCAAGATTCCTATTTTGTAAATAGCCTCTTTCACCTTCTTGTCAACTATAGCAATTGAAAGAATAAACTATGCATAGAAAAAAATGGAAGTTAGTATATGAGCCTACAAATTATGTACCATAAAGAGAAAATGAATAAGCAAATATTTATATACCTGCAATATCTTGAGCCAATCATGTGTCTTTGGTCTTTGTGAAGGCACCGTTCAATGAATGCATTACTCCCATTGGTGTACGAAAAGAGGCAATCATACTTTTCACCTTATTGTGCTCCTTCTTAGTTAATACCCATGGTGCCTTTGGTAGGACCATGTTACCACCCTCACTTTCAAATTGGCCATGCACTTTAAAGGTGGCCAATGTTTTGTAAGTCATCGCTTGCACCCTTTGTATCTCTTTTACCAATTAAATGGCCCCAAATATTTGTTTGCGACATTCTTAAAGCTATGCATGGGATCTAAGAGATGATTGATCTTAATGTCACACCAATATGGAAGTCGAAAGAAGATTGAGTGTCCAGACATCGCATCAGGTGGTGGATTCAGGCTGCTTCTCCATGCCTCAAACCTATCTCTACCTCTCACATCACAAGAGGTGAAACATTATGTGGCACATACTTGGGATATGAAGGAGGGAGAAATCGATGAGCATAAGTCTTATATGCAATAGGCTTAGGGTTTAGGATTTATGGAATAAGCCTTATGCAATAGGCTTATGCATAAGCCCTTATGCAATAGGCTTAGGGTTTAGGGTTTATGGAATAAGCCTTATGCAATAGGCTTAGGGTTTAGGGTTTAGGCTTATGCATAAGCCTATGCATAACGGCTTATCCATAGACTTATGCATAAGCCCTTATGCATAAGCTTATGCATAGGCTTATGCAATAGCCTTATGCAGCAATAGGCTTATGTATAGGCTTAAGCATAAGCCCTTACACAATAGGCTTATGCATAGTCTTTATGCAATAGGCCTAGGGTTTAGGCTTATGCATAAGCCCTTATGTAACAGGCTTAGGGTTTAGGGTTTATGCATAAGCCCTTATGCAATAGACTTATGCATAAACCCTTATGCATAGGCTTATGAAATAGCCTTATACATAAGCCCTTATGCAATAGGGTTATGCATAAGCCCTTATGCATAGCCTTTATGCATATAGGCTTATAAATAAGCCCTTATGCAATAGGCTCAGGGTTTAGGGTTTATACATAGGCTTACGGTTTAGGGTTTATGCATAAGCCTTATGCATACACTATGCATGCATGAAGTTTAAATGTGTGACTAATCACTTTTTCTCATCTTATGTTTTGTAGGTGTTGTATTGTCATCCTCTCCTTCGGCTGACATTGTTGAGGAAAGCTCTCTTATTCATGCAACCTCATCTTTATTTGCAACCTTATGCCGGGTTTAGGGTTTAGTCTTATGCATAGAGATATGGAGCATTATTGTATGCATAGAGATATGGAGCATTATTGTAGGCCATCTAGAATGCTGTTTAAGTCAAGTTAGGAGTGGTTATCCGTGAGTAGGTGGTTATAGTGAAGGGGGAGCCTTAGATTTTTTCACTATCCTTTTCTTGTCAAAGATAAGTTTCCTTTGTATTTAATAGTGGGGAGCATGTAGAAAGTCCTTAGAAACTATTATCCAAAAGGGGCACTATCCACCCTTCTTGTCTAAGAAGTATTGTAAAAGGTCTCAACAATGTTCTAATATCGTATGCTGCCTCGTTTGTTTAAGAGTTAGAGCATTCTTGTGTTGTTGTCCTCTCCTTCGGCTTGAAATTATTGAGAGAGGTAAGCTCTCTTATTCATGCAACCTCATGTTTAGTGCACCATTGGGTGCTGTGTTTAGGGTTTAGGCTTATGCATAGAGATATGGAGCATTATTGTAGGTCATCTAGAATGCTGGTTAAGCCAAGTTAGGAGTGGTTATCTGTGAGTAGGTGGTTATAATAGAGGGGGAGTCCTAGATCTTTTCACTATACTTATCTTATAAAAGAGAAGTTTCCTTGGGCTTTAATAGTGGGGAGCATGTGGAAATTCCTCAGAAGCTATCATCCAAAAGGGGCACTATCCACCCTGCTTGTCTAAGCATTATTGTAGAAGGCCTCAACAATGTTCTAATATCACATGTTGCCTTTTTTGTTTAAGATCTGAGCATTCTTGTGTTAGAGAAATCTTGTGTTGTTGCCTCTTTTGTTTTGCAACTCCTGCACTAATCCTCTCTTTTGGCTTCACATAAAAGCAGTAAGCTCTCTTCTTCTTTGGATTGCTTACAACATGTTTTTCCTTTATTGCACCCTTGGGTGTTGGGTTTAGGTTTAGCTTAGGTTTACCTCTATGAGTATGCTCTTGCAGGATCTATACATGAAGCTTCTATGAGTAGGCTCGATGCATAGGCTTTATGCATAAGGCTCTATACATAGAGCTTTATGCATAAGGCTCTATGCATAAAGATTCTATGCATAGGCTCTATGCATGAGGCTCCATGTGTAGAGCTTTATGCATAAGACTCTATGCATAGGCTCTCATTAGAACATCTGAGAGGTCATTTGGAAGGCCCTTTCGAAGAGAGAGAAAATAAAACCCGACCAATGAGCAAGTGGGTAACATAACGTTGACAATAGCTATATTCATATAAAAAAATTTAAAAAATATAACTTATATTTAAAAAACTATCGTATTCATCTAAAAGTAACGCTTTTTTAGAGAATGTACCTAACAATGGCAATAAAGAGGCTCATCATATTCATCTAAAAAGTAATGATTTTTTGGATAATGTGATTAATAATCAAAGTAAAGAGGCATGACCAAGTATGAAGAATATCTTTTCTTTTGATATAGAAGACGGAAAATTTTGAATGCTCTCTTCATTGTTCGGTCTTCTTCGTCTCGTCTTGCTCTTCTCATCATCCAATTCTTCTTCTGCTCTTTTTGTTTTTTCTCTCAAAAAATGGCTACAACACATCACTTTATATCATATTGTTCCCAATCCCAGTGCTCATGAAAAACCGACCTTTAGTGTATTTTTTCAAGCGTGTAGTATGCACTATGTAGTATATATTTAGGAGGAGAACATTGTAGTGTAGAAGGAGACTTGCAACATTGAGAGAGAGAGAGAGAGAGAGAGAGAGAGAGAGAGAGATCTGCCAATCACATTACAAGATTGTAGTGATTCTATGATGTTCCTAGAAGTCTCCGCTTATCTCCACAAGTGTAGCAGTAAAGTGTGCATCACTGGAAACAGCCCCAAGCTGGTTGACAGCTTCACTTAGCACAAATACGGCAAGAAGTGCATCCGGGTGCTACTTACAAGAGGGAAGCTTGGATCTCTCTATAGTGTTTTCAATTTAAGACAAATTTTAAAGGCTTTTCCTTTTTCAAAAAGGAAGAAAAAATTTGATTAGCTATCTGATTACATCTTATAGCCATTTGGAGCTATACAAGAGAGAGCAAGGAGAATCAAAGCACCAATACGTGCCAACTGGCTATGATAGCCAAAACCTCTCCAAAGGAAACTAGAATCTTCACAACACAATGATATCTAATCCTTTGTGAAGATATATATCTAAGCCTTGCAATACGACGTAATTCTTTTAAGTCTCGCCAACAAGTGGCTACTTCAACAGGAGGATCTCAATAGGAGTCTATATGACTCAGTTCTTGTACTTCATGTATAACTGCTTCATAAGAGCACTTAAATATACATAAAAGCATAAAAAGCACATGGGAACAAGTATGTAGGAACAGGTCCTACTCAGCAACAATCCTGACACAAGAAGAGACTCCATCGTTTATTCACATGAAGAGTGTCGCCTCCATGAATCAGATGAGGAACTAAGAATCACAATCTCGTTCTGATGATTTTATCTATGTTCCTCCCGTTCTTCCTTCTCTTCTCTCCTATTATTAACATCTCTTAGTTTCCCAACTAAAACAAATCCCATGTAACTCTGCTTTTGATTACCAAAAAACAAGTGAGAAAAAAAATTAACAAAAAAGGGGACTCACAAAAATATAAAAATGCAATCATTCGCAAATACCCCCATCCACCCACCCATCCCAATAGGAATTTTAGCTAACCTCTAACCTTTCCATTTACTAACTAGCATTTTTTATTCCTTCCGAAGGAACAAAAACCATTGAACGTCACTTAACATCTAAACCATCAACAAAGCTTGCCAATTCTCCCCACACAACGCTCTTCAACGCGATCACGAGGACGCGATCCGCATCAGGAAGGAAAAAATGTTAACCCATTCTTTAGGGAACTATCCGAAACAGTCTTAATTGGCCCAACTATCTCAACTAGAGTAGAATACTTCACTCGTGGGTCTTTTGACCTTCCCTAACTCTCAAGCTGCTCCAATCTCAAAGAATTACCACACCAAAGTATCACTACTAACTCCAACAGACTATATTCCAACTATTTTGACCAGACTAACCTAGCCGACCTAACTGGAGCAAAGTTCTTATCTTCCATGTCCACTGACCCTCTTAAGCCCTCAAAACACTCAAACCCCACGAAGACTCATCTCCGTATACTCACAACTGTTAGTTGTGCTACTGCTAATGATTTTCTGACTCAAGGATACCTTCTCCTTCAATTATGTCTCATTGCTGGTAGTCAAACTTAACTCAAAACTTTCCTTTTCAGTAAAGAGATTCCAAAACCACTCCTGAAAACCCACAATTAATCCCTATTGGGTCTCTATTGATCTAGGCTAACTCCCTTCTGACTTGACATAGTTTTTAAGTATTACCTAAACCACTAGCAATGCTCAACTTGTGAGACTGCTTCTAATAGTCAACCTAGACCTCACAAGTGTTAGACAAGGCCAGACCAATACTCTAACTCGCAATGCGCAGCAGGATGTGGGTGGTCCGCCACACGAGGGGTGTGTGTGTAAGGCCATTCTTTGGAATGGTGCTTACCCTGGGGCACTTAGTCGGTAACGCGGCTAGTCTGTGTCCTATGGTAAGTATGGCACGCCGTACTAGTCGGTAACGCGGCAAGCATAGTATCGTTATGGCGATGTCACCTTCCCTTCCCTTCCCTTCCCTTTGTCAAATGCGGGCATATGGTCGGTAACGCGGCCAGTGTATGTTCGTATCCTATTCGTATTCCCATAGAATCGGGCGGCATTTTGTCGTTAACGCGGCAAGTTGGTGTCGTCCGCTAGTGCATATATTGTTTTTTGCATATTGCGGCATTTGATCGTTAACGCGGTCGAAAAAATGTCGTAAATTTGCTTGCATATTACGGCATATGAATGTTAACGCGGTCGAAAAAATGTCATAAATTTGTTTGATTTGACTTGTATTGTTTTTATTGTGTTTGATCCATGCGATACTTGGTTGCTAACGCGGCATGAGTATTTCATGGATCAAATTTACATCATATTGTCTAAACGTTTTATTTTATAATATCGTGATTCGTAACTCGAAAAAATGAATATCTCTCTCTCTTCCTACCCCCCCCCTCTCTCTCTCATGATACACTGCACAACTCTTTCTCTCTCTCTCTCTCTCATGATACACTTCACAACACGATAGATGTGTAGATAAGGATTTCTTTTTTTTTCTCTTAAAATATACATAATTCCTAATAATTTCTTTTTTCTCCCTCTATTTACTTAAAAATTAAAGCAGTACATTATTTTCCTCTTTAGGAACTCACAAAAATATTAAAAATGTCATCTAATGTTTCTTCTCTCTATCTGTCACAACTCTCTCTTCCTCTCCTCTCTCTCTCTCTCTCTCTCTCTCTCTCTCTCTCATGATACACTTCACAACTCTCTCTCTCTCTCTCTCTCACATGATACACTTCACAACTCTCTCTCTCTCTCTCTCTCTCATGATACACTTCACAACTCTCTCTCTATCATGATAGGTGTGTAGATGAGGAGTGCTTTAGGAATACAAAACATTATTTTTCTCTCTTTAGGAACTCACAAAACTATTAAAAATGTCATCTAATGTTCCCTCTCTCTCTATCTGTCACACCTCTCTCTCTTCCTCCTCCTCTCTCTCTCTCTCTCTCTCTCTCTCTCTCTCTCTCTCTCTCTCTCTCATAATACCCTTTTCACAACTCTCTCTTTCTCTCTCTGTCATGATAGGTGTGTAGATGAGGAGTGCAACATGTATACACTTGATAAGTAATAATGCACTTGTTGCGGTTGTCTCACGTTCGATAATGTATTGCATGATGTTGAGTTCAGTAATATTGTTTGATATTCCGTTTTTGTTTGATCATTGATAAGTAATGATACACTTGTTGCTGTTCTCTCACGTTTGATGATGTATTGGATGATGTTGAGTTCATTAAAATTATTTGATATTCCGTTTTTATTTGAATATTGATAAGTAATGATACACTTGTTGCTGTTCTCTCACGTTTGCTTGATGTTGATTTCAGTAATGTTTAATATTTTATTTTTTTGTGTTTAGTGATATTTGCTAGATTTACGAAGACGACCAACATGCTTTCCCCTGAAGAGCGTAAAATCATTCTACGAGCAATTCGCATTGAAGCAGTCATCACAGTGTCACAATGTGCCGATGATGTCGTCAAAAAGATCAATGAGTGAGATACTCATGCGAGATCTAATAGACCAGATATGGGAAAATGCACAGCGTCGGCTTCGAAGCGGAGGCAACGCTAAGTTGCTTGATAGACAGAAGATAGCAGATTCAACCATCAACATATAACACGAACCATTTTGGGGAGCATGCGTGTAGCATGCAATGATCTTAGAGATGCTGCCCCGCCTGAAGCTAATATGCAACGTCTACAGTTATGGGACGTTGTATGGAGCGAGCAAAGAGTCAAGAGCAAGCGCATGAAGGCGCTGGATGCAGAGTCCCTCCCCAAAAGAGTGTGCATTGCCCAGGACGTCGCTGCAACGTCCAGCCAAGCAGATGCAAGGGGGCAGGTGTCATTAATCGTACCATCTACAATTCTATGTGCACACACCTCATTGGCATCCCGCACGAGGCTCTGTTCGAAGGGCGAACAATAGGCTCTGGTGTTTTTGGCATAGTAAAAGAGTATACAGTTAAAGGTATATCATTTTTGCCAGAGCACATTACTTTTTGCGGAAAGCACTACAAAGGAGAAGGCAGCGCCAAGTTCGAGAGCTTCCAGGCAGAGCAGGGCATGCAGGTTCTACACCCATCAATTGTCAGGTGTATTGCCTTCACAAAAGAATCTCCTTGGATCACAATTTTTCCATACTATAATGGCGGCTCGCTTGGTGATACTCTTCTGAAGGTCCCCTTCAGATTCAGTGAGTTCACCAGAGCAATTTTTTGTTTAGATCGAGGATGGAGACAACCCCCGCCCGATAATATTCCTTTAAGTCATCTAGAACTTTCTAAAATAAAACAAATAGTAATAACCATGCCACATATTATGCATGCCCTGGTGGAAGGCCTAGCGGCAGCACATCTGGCAGGAATTGTACATACCGACCTACATCCATTCAATGTAGTGTTGGATTTTACAAAAGAGTTGAAGCCACGCGTAGGTATTATCGATTGGGGGTTACTGCACTGAGAGCGCCCAAAAAACGGGTGTCTCTCAATTTTGTATTTGAAGCAGACAAGAATCCTGAGAAGGTGACGCAGGCGGTTTCCTATGCAGACAGAGAGCGAAATAAACGACCGTGGATAGCCCCGGAGCTTTATGATCCGTTTTTGGTAGATGCATACACTCCTGCATCTGATGTTTTTGCATTGGGATATTTATTAAAAACTTTATATGACTTTTGGCAGAAAGTACAAGAGTTGTGGATGGATAATAGTTCCTATTGACAAAGTTACCATGGATACTATTATTTATAGAGTCAAAAATTGGATGTGCCTGCCTAATCTCGCGATGAGCGAAAATCAATTTTGCAAGTAGTGGAATTTTTTAGATCACTAAATACTAACCCAACGAGGGCACAACGTCCTCTTGTAGAGCTATCGGTGTCATTCACCCCAATTTTGTAATGATACAGTATCAGGAGATTAAGTTTCAGGAATGGCACTTTGTTTCTCTCTTCAAAATTTGATGTGTCCATTGTTTGAAATATTATCTCATTGAGTCTTTGCAATATCTCTCTCCTCTTGTGGTGTTTAAGTTTATGTTTTCTCTTCAAAATTTGATGTGCGCGCATTGTTTGAAGTATTTTTGGAGTCAAGTGGATATTTCTCATTGAGTCTTTGCAATACATATCTCCTCTCGTGGTGTTAAACTTTGAGTTTTTGAGGGTAATGGTCAATTTATCTTACGTTGATCTTTACAGTTCATTAAAATCCTAAAGTCATTTATGTTCATGCAGATATGGCAGAGGCGCAAGCAAACGAGCATCAAGAGTTAGCCAAGAAGGCATATGAGCGAATGAAGGCCCTTGCACATGGCCTGACAGCCCGCGAAGCTACAAGAACAGCATGCAGGTTGTCGAAATAGACAAATCCTACTTATGCCCAATGGAAAGACATAAACAAACGCGTAACCACAGAGATGATAAAGGAAATATGGCCATGCCAGATGGCGAGATTAAGAAGGGAAGGTGGAAGATTTCGCGTTGCACTCACAATGATATCAAAACTAATGCCGAGCGCATTTTCTTGGAGGTGTACGGTCGTCCTCTCCATAACGCCGACACTCCACTCTATTTTGCTAAGATGCTATATGCACAATTTATCCTAGAAACTCCAGTGGACTTCGCCTCCAGAGAGGCCACTGTCAACACCCACAACATACGTGAAGAGACAGTGATATTCACAAGGGAGGAACTTGCTCTCATGGTGGAGGGCACTGGATTGGAGTTAAACAAGGTCAAAGAAAGCTTAGGGGCACAGCTAGCAGAGAAGGAGAAAGAAGCTGAGCGATTATCTCAAGCGTAAACTCCCCCCCGGCCAATAGAGGGATTCAAGAGCAGCTCACAAAGATCAGCCAAGATGTACAGAGCATCTCTTCACGTATTGCTCCTGTGCGCGAAGGAAACCACATCTCTCATTTTTTGATACATCCTGATCTTGTGGGAGTTTCTGCTGAGGCTACTAGTTCCTCCACCCCCTAATGTCCTATATGTTACAAAGTATTCGATGGGTGGAGCGGCCAGTATATACTACCCTATGGACACTACTACCACTTAATATGTTTAGTGAGGCAAATGCAAAATACTTCCACATGTGCATTGTGCAGTGTCCCAATAAATCAAGGTATTTATACAGTGTTCGGCATGGCTAGCGAATATAAACCACCAGGACCTTTAGATGCAACTCCTAGTGTAATTCGTAATTTGTTTCAAGATGAAAGCTAAGAAAGACATAAATCCTACTTTTGTATTGATAATTTCTCCAAATACGATCATTTGTACAAGTACTTTTTATGAAATTAATGAAATGTCAGTATCTTGCTCCAAAATTCTTTCACCGTTTACTCTCTTGTCTGCTAAATTAAGCTCATCTAAGTCAATGTCTAAATTGTCTTCTATCTCAAGGGTGGTGCACAACGTGCGTCCAACATCAAAGTTCTCGTCTACTACATCATTACAATTGTACATCCATCTGGGCATATCTTCTTCATACTCTTCGCTTTCAATGTCTCGCAAGATCTTTTCATTGCAATACATGTAAACAAGTTTATCTGCTCGATCTGCAAGAAGTCGATTGCGAATAGTACTGTGAATATATTTGTACATGCTCCAGTTTCTTTCTGAGCCTGAGTTTGAAGAGCACTGACTTAGAACCTTCATCGGAAGGTTGCGCAATAAAGCATAATGCTCACCACCATTCATCATCCACCACTTCCATGCAGGTTGCTCTTTAGCCATTTGTTGAACAAGGGAGTTGGAAAATAAACCCTCTTTCAATCGAAATGAGGTCATCTCCTTTATGCACTTTACACGATCATCAACATTATTATAGAAAGTGTTTACCACTTTATAAAAATCTTGCACCACCTCAACATTGGACATCAAATCCATATTCCAATCTTCAGGATCTAACATGTAAGCAGCACTATGTAGTGGTGAATGCGCTCCAATCCATCTAGCATGAAAGTACTTCAATAGGACTTTTCTTTGTCTACTGGAGAATGGTACACGCCATTGCTTTTCCACCACCACTGAATGCTCTAATTTCTCAGGACACTCCAAACTCCGCTGGACAGTCCACCATTGCATCCATGCTTTTCCGAGATTAGGCGCTCTTTGATCAAGACTTCGTACGGCATACATAACAGGCATCATTACATGGTATGCATCCATCACACTGTTCCACCAACTTCTTCTCGTAAGCGCTGCCTTCAAGACTTTGATTTTCTCTTTCACTTTTTCAAGTTGAGTGCCATGCATGTAAATGTTTCGTAAACTGCATCTTTATTTCTAAGAAGAGACTCAAAAGTGTAAAAGTGAGTGCAAAACCTAGTCTCTGCTGGAAGCTTTAACATAACTGACATGCGAGGTCGAAAAATATCTAACACTCTCTGTCTCTTGAGCATGAATCTCACAAGCTGGCGAGCAGTGTCGACGATTGAGGCAAACCATTTGGTATCATCACTTTTATACCAATCTTTTAATACAAGATTCAAACTATGAGTATTACAACCTACCGAAAAAACATGTGGATATTGTCGCTGTAGAATTTTGGATGCATTTTTGCAATTCTTTGCATTGTCCATGACGACTTGGACTACATTTTTGGCACCCACTTCCTCTATCACAGAGCCAATGACTTGAGCAATGTAAGCCCCAGTTTTGATTGAACCAGCTGAATCCACGGCACAGATGAAAGTCTCACCTCTAGGTGAAATAACCATTATATTAATTAATGGTTTTCTTTGTACATTAGACCATCCATCACTTACTATTCTACATCCAGAAAGCTCTATATTGCTAAGAATTATTCTTTGTACACGTTCTTTTACGTGCGCATAACATTTCTCTAATAGATCATTTCGCATAGCATGGTACGTAGGCGGTGAAAACCCTGGTCCAAACTCACCAATTTTCTTCCATGCTCTCTTCCAATGCTCACTGTCCACCATCATCATAGCACTCCCAGAAAAGTAAATCGCTTCAGCAAGGGCGAGTTGTGCATCATCGAGTCGACCTTGACGTAGGCTTTCTTGCAATGAAGTTTGACGCATGGGTATATTTCCTACGTCAAAGTTTCGCTTGCAGGAAGATGCACTGGGTAGATTACTTTTTGGTTGCACATTGCCATTCGGGGTAGAAGTAGGCGATGTAGCGGGAGTTTGATGATTAGAACAACAGTGTTCTTGCTGCCTTGATACATTAACGGTAGGAGTGTCATGTTTTCTTGAATCTTTCTTTTGAATTTCTTCTCTTATGCGTTTGGCCACTACAGGTGCAGAGGGGTGGGTACATGACTTTTTCTTCGGTCCGCCTAAAAAGTGTTCTCTTAGTCGAGACGCCCCACCTGATTTTACTGCATGGCATAGCTTACACTCCCAATCTATGAATCGATCACCAACGTTAATTGCATATTGCCACTCTATCCCGGGTGCCTTTTTTTTCCTGCTATTTGAAATTTGGACTCTATTGGAGGTATCACTGGATCCAACATTGTCCTCCATCTCAACAAATAACCTATTCAACCAAGCATATAACAATAAATACACAAATGAAAAAACAACAAAGTCACTCACGTATTACAAAACATACATTAGCAGACAAAGTACTTCGAAACTATCTTGACAAATACAAAAGATCATCACATAACACAAAACTACTTCGAAACTATCTTGCAAGGTCTTACTACAAAACTACTTCGAAACTATCATGCACATTGCACCCCCAATGAAGGATACCTTTTGTACCCAATTAAGGATACTTTACACAATCAAAGATCTATGCTTGCCCAATACTCTAGTATAGGACAATAGACCTTCTCTAACATTCACAAAGAAAATCAAAGATCTATGCTTGCCCAATACTCTAGTATATGACAATAGACCCTTGTCTACTCTAAACTATATCAAGTATCAAGAACCAATACAAGCCCCTAAGCAGGACTCTTGGCTCCATCCAACCATTCATAAAGTAGAATGAGGTAGATTACCTACGTAGCTCAAATGCAAAGCTGAATGACTCCAAATTTGTCCCTAAATCTTCGCAAGTATTAGCTATGAACCACACCCTACCCCCAATTCAAAGAACTAAGGACGAGTGGCTCAATAGCCTTAGGAGTGCCTACAAGGAAAGACGACAGCCTCTAAGATAAGGACGTTCTTCCCAAGAGGACACTTCTAGCAACTCGAGAGCTCTACAAGTACTTTGAGGAGAGATATCACGCCCCCAAAACAAGGACTATCTCCCCAAAAGTTCCACGATGGGTGTCGGGCAGTGTTTATAAACAGAATAGAACCCCGCCGGTGTTCTTTGGTTTTCCCGGTGGGCCCGCCAGGATAAGCAGTTATCCCGGCAGGCCCACCGGGAAAACCAAAAGCCCGGAGGTGTTACAGGACTAGTGGGTTCTGGCAGGTCATTGCTCAGGTCATGTGAATATACAATGTGATCACAAGTTTTAATATGTTAACAATAGGTTTTGTTAACGTGATCACGAAATTGTGAAGACGTTAATGAAATCCCTGATTTCTGACTTCACAAAGAATCAAAAACAACACCATAACTGTATTTGCACACTGCAGGTAACCATCAACAAACACTATAGTGGATTATTGATGAAGGCTTTGAGCTAGACCAAGTTCCAACAGAATTGTAGCCTCAGTAGTCTTAGGGAACCCATCTCCTACAAGACTCACTCACCTTTGCAACTTGTGCTCTGGGCAGACTCGAGTGTTCTCAAGCAAAACCCACGTCTTCTTCTCAAACAAAAACTGTCACAACAAATTTCTACAGAATTGCTTCACTACAGCCTTTCTTCTGCCAACTCGCTCCCCACTCTATTTCTTCTCTATGCCCTTTCCATCTTCTTCACGATTTCTCTTCTCTACTCTTCTCAACATCTAGCTCACACACAATCAAATCTTCTCTTTCTACAAATTTCATTTCCAAGCATCCCCAATTCCAAGCTTCTCTCAGCTTCACAAATCTATTGCTCTTTTCTTTGCAATCTTCCCCCCACTGCATACAAATGTACTATTCTTCTATTGGCTAGGATGGCAATGGCTAATTTTATTTTTTTTAAAGTAGCCACAAAGCAATTTCCTTTTCCTAAGGTTTCTAAACATACATCAATGATTTTTTTTGTTTTCTTGGAATAGGGTGAACATATCTATTGGGCATTTTCCATGAGCATAATGTAAAAGTTGCTCATGCCTTAATGTTTGAAAAAAACATACCAAATTATTTTTGAGCTAAAGTAATAGCAACTGTTGTTTACAATTATAAACAAATCCCCATTACAAATCGTACATGGCATGATGCTTACAAACATAAAACCAGATATGTCTCACTTGAAAGTTTTTGGATGTACTACATATGTGCATATTCTTGATGAAGTGAGAACCAATTTTAATCCAAAGACAAAGAAATACATCTTCATTAGCTATACTTTGGAGTAGAAAGATTATAGATTTTATAACCCTAGCACTCGTGAGATGCGAGCAAGAAGAGACGTTGTCTTTGATGAGATAAGTAGCTAGTATGCACAAGTAAAGTAGACTAAAGATGCAGATGTAAGAAATAATGATGTTCTTCCACATATAGAGCAACAATCACGAGTGCTTAGAAGACTTGGAATATTGGATCTAGCGCCAGTTTATGGTTAAGCAAGTTGAGGATAGATACAAAGGATATAGATGCATCATATCATGATACTACAAGTGTTGGAATACATATATCATACAAAGAAAAGAAAAAGATAGCTTAACCTTTTATGCTTGATCTATCAACAAGTCACTCTTATATGGATGGTGACTCCAGTGACTTCGAATAGAGCCTTAATGAGAAGCTTAGCATTTTATCAATGGTTACTACTAGTATACAAAGAACCAAGGATGTTTTGAAGACACTCGATAGTGATCTAAGTACATGTAGATCTACTTGGATTAGATACTCTATTAAAAAGTGAAGATGTGATGAATATATAGCCCATCACTATGCTTACATGATTAAAGAAATATAAAGATTAAAGAAATATAAAAAAGAACCCACTTATTTTGAGCAAACACTTGAAAAAAAAAATTATATGATAGATGAGATGATAACATTAGATACATAAACATTAGTATCTTTTAACCAAGAATAACAAGAAAATTGAATGCGAGTGTAGAAGATCAAGCATAACTCATATAGATCTATAAATAAGTATAAGGCAAGACTGGGTGCCAAGGGTTAAATGTAGATATATCGTATTTACTAACCATGAAGAGACATTCAACCCGATTGTAACCATGAAAACTATTATTACTATGGTTGTAACAAAGGATTAATCTTCATATAAGATGGATACAAAGATGCGTTCTTATGTGCTCATTTGTAAGAAAAAGTCTACATGATGTAACCACTAAGTTCTAAGAATGATACATATCCAGATTTTGTGGACATTATACAAAGCCTTCTATGGCTTGAAGCACAAACACCTAGAACATGGTCGAACAAGATTGAAAAGTATCTTGTTAGCATTGAATTTCAAATATCAAATGTAGATTTTTGACATTATATAAAAAACATAAATAGAAAGAGCATGATATTAGTAATTTATATGAATGAAGTGATTAGTAATGGTGATAATCATGCTAGCATACATGATATTAGTATACTTTTAAAGCCGAATTTACGAATGAAAGATTTGGATGAGAACCGATATTTCTTTGCTATAAAGTTAATGAGATAATCTAAAGACATTTTTTTTTTGTTATAGAGACACTATAACTTGGACATGTTGTCCAATTTTGGTATAATAGATTGTACGCCTATTTGAGTGTCATTGATACATAACATTAAGCTTATATAGATACGAGTGAGCTTTTAGAGGACCCCACTATTTACAAACGGATATTGGATAACTTGATTTATATGACTATACTATTGGACTTGTGAGTCGGTTTATGTAAGCTCCCAAAAAGCCACTTAGATGTGACTCGACAGATTTTGAGATACATAAGTCCACTATTAATTATCAATTTTCCTACTATTAATTATCAATTTTTCTATGAGACTAGATTCGCCTATAATGAACGGTTTTTCAATCCAAGAGACATTTGTTTCTCTGACAAATGGACTAGAGATCGCATTATTAAAATACTCAACAATAGGTCACACATGAGGCCAAATGTGAGAAGGAAAAGGTATACGCGAAAAAAAAAAAAGTGGAAGCAGGTAGTTAAAAGAGTTTTTAATACCCACAACAAAAAGCAACACATCGTTCTTATCCGTAGACACAAAATATGGTTCAGGCGAAAAGGCACCACGGATCACCAATTTTGTAAATTCTCATTTGGTATTTTCGGTAGAGAATAAACGGAGTCTCTCCCATCCACTCTGCCATCCATTTCATTTCATGCCCACCCATCAATTTTTAATAGCCTTGCAAGTCAAAAAGCTCGTAGGTTCCACAATGGGAAGAGTATAAAAGACCATGAATGAAGCATCTCGTTGCATTCATCTATATTCACGCTCATAAACCAAATGAGTGTTGAAATCTATGCATCAAATCCAATAGGAAAAGGCCGAAGTAATCCAAGGCCATGATGCATCAGTAAGTTAAGAGGGTTCAAAGCTTTGATTTGAGTTCTGATCAATGAATTGAATTGTTTGGAAGTGTCAATCTGACAGAGTAGTAATTAATACAGTGAATCTGCGAAGAAGACAAACATGAATCAACTGTTTGGCACCCACAGTTGTAGGAGATACTGAACTTTCTCGCATCAATCCACAAATATCCCATTTTCGCCATGGAAGCAAGAGACCTCACCCACCCACCATCCCTCGTTCCATTGGTAACAAACCAAGGACAGGGCACAGTTTTAACCAGCCAGCTGCAATGGAAGCAGCATATCATTAAGCGGAGTAATTTGACATACAGTTGTATTATGTTTACTTGAATGTAGTGAGAATGAAACATGCTTATCCATTATCTATGGAAACGAGTGCTGACTAGAGCCCATGTCTTACAAAAGCCAGTAACAACACTGTAGATTGGCACAGGCAGAAAAGCATGAGCTACGTTAGACGAAAGCATACTTTCGTTAAACACTAGGTGTAGTCGAGATGTTAGTATATGCAGGTGCATGTCCACACTGCGTGCTGGCCGGACACAGAACCGTGGGCGCCAAAGATGTAACTGGGTCTGGCCACACATCCACCAGGGCATTCGGGGCAGTCATTGTGGCACTGTGGTGGCCTGGACCCCGGCTGCCTCATTGCTGCACTGGTGTTCTTGGCATGAGAAAACATAATCCTGTGCTGAAGGGTGGCCCAATCCTGCTCAAAGAACAATATTATTCTAAAAATATTACTTTGAAGTTTGAAGTTTGCACCTTTCATATACAATGCGAGACTTTCAAGTATATGGCATATCAGTACAGTATAAGCACACACAACCAATCATGCAACTAGAGCTTGGTTTTAACTGGGGATTCATGCTCGTTACAGAGGCTAGGGGGGTGGCTTGGTTTCAATAGATACTATAGTAATTAAGGGCGAGATTTAATTCGGCCAGTATATTCAAGTAGGAGGTTAGTTTAGCTAAGGTGATTCAGGGCAATGCTTGCAGATAATAAAGGGATGCAAACAATTACCTCAAGATGGATCACGTCGCTATGATCGCTCTGGTAAATACGCTCCCGTCGAGGTGACTCTGCGTAGCAGGCAGACCGCCAGGGAATGTGATGATCTCTCTCTCTCTCTCTCTCTCTCTCTCTCTCTCTCTCTCTTTGTGCATGGCTTCGTTCCTTCTTATTACGTTACTTAAAAATTGTACCAGAGGAGAGGTGATTATTCTAGCCCCATACTATTTGTGTTCTCATGCATATATGTTTGAGAGAAATACCGTTCTCTTGTTGCAGTAGCAGGAGCCACACCCTTGCACGCCACGACAAGACAAGCAGGAACAGGAGCAGCAACAACATTGCCAAGCTCACGGCGCGGGATGGGGCCATACTATCCCCACATATAAAATATGTGCAAATAGGAGGCAGCAGCTTCTACTGCACACTGCAGACGCAGTGCAGAGTCCAGACTGCAGCAAAAGAGAGGAGATTGTGATGTCTGCCTATCGAGGAGTCTGTGGAGACAGTGGAGTGGATAGAGCTCAGTCTTCAGAAAGGTAGCAGTATTGAAAAGGAGCTGGAGCCCAGCGCCGAGGCCCGAGGGCCGAGCCGCAAGAGGTAGCGAGGGGCGACCCGGGCGAGAGGCTACTCTGCTTGTAGGGTGCACGACCTGGAGGCTGGCACTGCCACACACCAGCAGACTTTCAATGCCGACGGACGGACAGGCGCTCTTTGTTGTTGCTGTGTCAGGCCGAACCAATCATCATGCGCGAGTAAAGGCCTCTTTCCTCCTGAGTCCTGCATCCTGGCAAGTGGAAATCAGTATCTACTATGCCGTGCTGATGCAGTTCCGAATTCCAAGGAAGAAAAGCATATGAATAATGACACAGGATGTCCGACGCGCGGCATATGAATAACGAGAGACGAGAGCGAGAGAGAGAGAGAGAGAGCAGCTGTTCCCGTGCACGCCACTGGTTGCTGCGTGGAAGGCTGGTGGCATGCGCGGAGCTTGGAGTCGCCTCAGGTGAGCCGTAGTCAGAATATGAGCAGGCTAGTGCGTGACAGGGTCACCGTCACCGTGTCAGGCCGAACCAATCATCATGAGCGAGTAAAGGCCTCTTTCCAGGGCCTAAATTTGACGGGTGTTTTACCTGTCAAGGGCGATTTTTCCTGTCAAAAAAGGCTTTTTTAAAAAAACTATGTCAAAAAACATGCAATGCCTTAGAATTAACTTTTCATTATGAAATACAGTAATTTCAAATGCCTTTCAAATGACATGTCATTTTTTAAAAAGCGCTTTTCATTTTTTTGATATATATATATTATATATATAATAAAATACACATTGCACAATGTGCAATCACTGCAATGTGTATTTTATATATATAATAATATATATATATATATTATATATTTATATATATATATATTATATATATAATTTCGGATGCACAAATTACATTATTGCATGATTTGTAATTTTGCAAAATTGCATGCGCTCCACCGCTTAAGTGGCACTCCCATAACTCGTTTCCTCTTTCGGCCACCTCTCTGTCCAGCTGTGTGTACAGTGTGACTCGTGACTCGTGAGTGTGAGGGAGACGCCTAGGAGAGAGATCCAGCAGCCAGCTTTTATAAATGATCACTAGCCGGCTGTGCATCTGCTCTGCGGGGCCACTCTGCAAATAATCTCCTCGCAGATTTCTTTTAATGAAGATGGCAGTGATAGTTGGCCGCTACTAGCTAGCACGTGTGGCTCCGACTATAAAAATGGCTTCATTTGGGTGAGTTATACTCAGTGCTCACTTATAGTCTGCATTGTTGATTCACTGGTTAACATGTCACTTGTCCTAGCATCCATTGGGAGCTCATCCTCTCAGCCTCTCAGCACTTGTCTCAGGTATCTAGCTATTGCTTGATTATACTCTTTATAATATACGATTGAAGGTTTCTATAATCTTTGAATCCTAGCAAATCTATTTATATGGTTTGACATGTTAATTTGTACATACACAATTTGATCTAATGACCTTTCGCTTTTCTGATGATGTTTGGGATTTTGTATTTCCCTGAATCCATTTGACAGTTTCTACACATGTAAGCTACGAGAGTTTTTTAGGCATAACGACTCTGTTGCCCCCGTATGACCTAGCTTGACTATGGTTGGCTTCTTATAGAGCGGATATATCCCCTAGCTTTACACATGCATGGGGTGCTAAATAGTGTCAATTTCCAAAACAGTTTGCTATGTAATTTTGGGCATACACATTGGGCTTCTGCATGCCTTGATGAGTATCTTGCTTTTTTGATGGTCATGACTGAATACGGTTACTCTGTTTTTTTAATGAGTTTTATAAGGAGTCTTTAACGCACATTTTTTTGTGACAAATCCGGTCTGGTTCTATCAAGTTGCATCCTATAGATAAACGATGAAGAAATTAATTCCCGATTGGGGTGTGAACATTCTATACGGTTGAATAGATAAGCTCCTGGAACCTTGGATTATGATTTGTGTACCCTAGGTGATGGACTACCTGCATGATGTGCTCTGAAATTCGGGTTACTCATTTTGGTTTTTTGTTTTTACATCTTTGGATAGTACGACTAATTGTCCTATCAGTGCATCAGTATAAGGTCCTTACACATCAGTTATTATTGTTATTTTTTGAGGATCTTAAGGGCATACACATTTCGTTAATTACTCAATGATGGGCATGATTTGCTGTTTTCTGAAAGCTGTGAATCTGGTTATGGATGGGCGACTATGACTGATGATGGGTATGATTCTTCATTCTTTGATTTCTAAAAGCTTTGAATCTGCTTATGGATGGGCGAATATGTATTGATGACTTATCTTGGAATTAATGTGTTAACATATGTAACCTAGAAAAAAAAATTTTTGATTTACTGAACGACTGCTTCAGTTTGCAGATTAGACAAATGGATTGTTTACTTATAGCCATGTTGTTGGTCTAATACAGATCTAGCAATGAATTGTTTACTTATGACAAATGTTATAATATATAGAGGTGGTTTTATATTGTATGATTGTGTACAATTAAATGAAATTGCTCTCTATCTGTCTCTCTCTTAACTTACTTTTATGATTCTTGAATCTCGATTAGTGAGTTGTGATCATAGCTAGCTACTTCCGATCTTGGTGGAGGACGTGGACCTACTGGCTGCAATTTATTTCTAGGTTGGATTCTTATTTTGATTGTTTTAACATTTTGTTAAACTATCTTCAGCTATTCCCTTTTGTGTCTTGTTTTTGTTGTTATTAGTCTGTTGTTCCCCTGCTATAGTAGTATATATGCCTTGTATAAATGAACATGCTTAACCGTTAAGGAGTATAACGGCCTTGTATAAATGAACGTGCTTAACCGTTAAGGTTGAAAAGATGCAAGGGGGAAGAGAGCTTGAGCTCTTGCAAGCACACACACACACTCACAAAACCCTAATAGAGAACACACAAGGTGAGAGGCTGAAAATCTTCTTCTTCTCTACTCAACACTCAACATGCCATATACAAGATAATGAGTACACATAATATGAAAGGTACTCAACCAATACATACACGGGTTCTCTATAGTGTGAACCCGACTAAATGAGCTGGCGCTATAACTATGCCAGTCTCTAGAATGGCTGTCACACAGCTTGTTATCCCCCCCCCCACTGGCCGCATATCACCCAAGATCTCACCAACCATGCCAGTGGTGTAAGTGTGGGGCCTATCCCCCAGGCGGGTCATCAGTGTCCACCACCTCACTAGACAAGCTCGATATCTCAACACTCCCCCTCGAGCTCAACTCCATCTCATGTACACCAAGCGAAGCCCTGAATTTGCGGAGCTTCTCTGTACCCAATGCTTTGGTGAAGATGTCAGCTACCTGATACTCTGTGCTAACATAAACAAGGTGAAGATCTCCTACCAAGACCTTCTCTCTGACGAAGTGGTAGTGGACCTCTATGTGCTTCGTACGAGCATGAAAGACTGGGTTCCTGGCCAACTGTATACTGCTAATGTTGTCACAAAAAATGACAACTTGTCTATCCACTGATAGACCCAAATCTGCAAGTAGCTTTCTCAACCAAGCTACCTCACATGCTGCCATAGCAGCTCCTCTCTATACTCGGCCTCTGTACTCGATAGAGCAACCGTAGGCTGCTTCTTGCTGCTCCAAGTCACAGCAGCACTCCCCAAAGAAAACATGAATCCACTGGTAGATCTTCTATCTGAGATACTACCAGCCCAATCAGCATCTGTGTATCCATGTACACATATTTCTGTCCCAGTCTCATAGAATAGTCCACAATGCAAAGTAGACTTCACATACCTCAGTATGCGTCTCACTGCATCCAAATGCGGATTCCGTGGAACCTGCATAAATTGACTCACCAACCCAACGGCATAGCTCAAATCTGGTCTGGTGATCGTCGTGTAGATCAAACTTCCTACTATGCGTATGTACATAGTAGGATCCTCCAAGATCTCTCCTGAATCTGCACTCAACTTGCCATTCTGATCCAATGGCACAGAAATAGGCTTACAGCCTGTCATACCATACTTGGACAACATGTCCAAGCCATAATCACAATGCCCAAGAAATATCTGAGCTCCCCCAGATCCTTCATCTCGAACTTCTGTCTAAGCAAGATCTTTACATCAAAGATCTTTGCATCATGGTCCCTCGTAATGATCAAGTCATCTACATAGATGATGACAAGCACAACTCCTCTATCACCATGTCTCACATACAGCGAGAAATCTGCATTGGCTACATGAAAGCTAATAGTGACAAGATATTTAGAAATCTTGTCAGACCATGCTCTTGGTGCTTGCTTTAAGCCATACAAGGCTTTCTTCAACCTACAAACATACTCGGGGTGACCCACATCCTCATAACCTCTTCTTGCAAATCCCCATGCAAGAATGCATTCTTTACATCCATCTGATGTAAAGACCATTGCTTTGACGCAGCCACTGCTATCACAACTCTCACCGTTGCCATCTTGGCAACTGGACTGAAAGTTTCCTCATAATCAATCCCATATGTCTGCACATATCCTTTGGCTACCAATCTAGCCTTGTACCTGTTTATGCTTTCATCACTGTTATGTTTAACTTTGTACACCCACTTGCATCCAATGGCTTTCTTGTCTTCAGGCAATTGCACTAAAACCCAAGTTTCATTTCCATATAGTGCATCCATCTCCTCATCCATAGCTTTCTCCCAACACACATTTCCAACAGCCTCATCAATGCATGTGGGCTCAACAACCTGCACAACCTTTGCCATATATGCATAGTGATGTGCCACATAACCATCATAAGTAAACCTCTGCACAGGGTTCTTCACTCTCCCAGATCTTCGCAGCTTTTCATTCATGGCTTCCATAGCCTTCTTTACACTAGGTGTTCTCATAGCTGGGATCCCAAGCTCCTCATCAAGGCTCATATCTGAACCACTAGACTCTCCATCAACATGAGAATGCCCTGCAGAAATGTCAGGCATACCAAGGGGCTCAACCACTTTCTCTTTTCCTTTACGTGATGTAGTAATCACATTTGTAGGGCTGGTATTATGACGCAACTTGCCACTCCATGGTCTATCAATAGACCCACTAGATGAGAACTCTCCTGGTCCACTCAAAGACTGTGATTGCTGACCTGCATTCTGTGCAACCACACTTCCACTCACATTAGCCCCAACAGCTTCTTTTTCAGCTGCATACCAGCTGCTCATCTCATCAAAGACAACATCCCTGCTTACCCTTAACTCACGTGTAGCAGGGTTATAACACCTGTATCCCTTTTGCTCAAGGGAATATCCAATAAACACACATTTTTTTGCTTTTGGATCCAGCTTAGTTCTCAGCTCATCTGGCACATGCACATATGCAATGCATCCAAGACTTTCAGATGAGACAAATCTGGTTTTCTGCCAGTAAACCTCTCCTCTAGAGTCACATCATGTATGGCTGCAGTTGTTCATGATGTATACTGCTGTAGAAACAGCCTCAGCCCAATAGCTATGCGGCATATTTTTCTCTTCCATCAATGCCCGCGCAATCTCAGCAATGTGCCTGTTTTTTCGCTTAGCAACTCCATTTTGCTGCGGAGTGTATCTACATGTAAACTGTCTCCGAATACCATTCTTCTTCAAAAATTCAGAGAACTCATTGGAGAAGTACTCTCCCCCTCCATTTGACCTTAGGCACTTTACATATTTCCCTATTTGCTTTTCAACCAAAACTCTGAAATTCTGAAAGTGAGTGAACACCTCACTCTTCTCCTTCATGAAGTATACCCACACTTTCCTCGTGTGGTCATCAATGAAAGTCACATAATACCTGCAGCCTCCCATAGATATGGTCTTTGTAGGACCCCATACATCTGAATGCACAATATCTAGTGCATTTCTGCTCACATATCTGTTACGTGGAAACACATGCTTTGTTTGCTTCCCAAATTGGCATGCTTCACATATTTTCTGCATACCTTCCACTTTAAATTTTGGCAGCCCTGTCACAATTCCTTTTGTCTGCATAGACTTCAATCTCTGCACATTTACATGTCCAATCCTTTTATGCCAAATGTATGTGTCTGCAACAATTCCTGAACCATTTGCAAACATCGCAGCACTCATTTCAGGCATGTCTACATTCAACGTAAACATTCTGCGCACTCTGTTGCCTTTTGCAACCAACCTGCACTTGTCTTTAAAGTCTTCAACATAACACCCATCAGGGTTAAACCGAACCTGCAAACCCTGCTCAATCATCTGGCCAACTGAAACCAGATTCTTTGTTATGTTCGGAACGTGAAGTACATCTGCAAGGTACTTCACTTTACCATCCTGCATAGACAATGGCACATCTCTAACATGGGCAATTAGATGAGAAGTGTCATCCCCTGTTTCTACAAAACCTGGTCTTTTCGGGTTTTTCATCTCCTTGAACCACTCCCCATGACTCGTCATGTGGTTCGAAGTGCCTGAATCCACATACCATACATTATCTTTTTGTGCTGCATCAACATTTTCAGACACGGCATTCACGACATGCTGCATAACAAACAACTTTTCATTATCCTCATTATTTCTACTTGAGGATGCATAGTTGTTTTGCTACACTTTCCCATTTTGCATGTCAACCTGCTTCTTATAACATTCTGTCTGCACATGTCCAGGCTTACCACAATAATAGCATTCACGTGCATCATTATATTGCCTTTGCCAATTTCCACGGCCTCTTTGACTCCCCCTGCCTCTGAATTTGCCTCTTCCACTTGCGTGTTGTTGTTGTTGTTGTTGATTCTAGGACTGTTGTTGTTGCTGCTGCTGCTGGCCATAATTCTGATTGCCTGTTCGGCCACCTCCTTGACCGCATCCACGGCCTCCTCTACCTCGTCCTCTTCCTGAACTCGTGTAGAAGGCCTGTTGCTTTGAATTATTTTTGCATTGTGAAGATTGTTGGTCTTCACCCAAGCTCTTCTCTTCGATAATCAGCATAGACACCAAATCTGTAAAGTTGGGAATGTTTTCCCGAGTCTGAATAGACGTCTTGAACGCCTTGTATTGTGGCCCGAGACCACGTAGACAGACTTCCACCTTGTCATCATCATCTACTGACACACCAATAGATGCAAGGGATTCCACAATACCCTTTATCTTCAACGCATAGTCATTCACAGACATGCTCTTTTTCTCCACAGTATGAAGTTCATTCTTCAACTGTATCTTGCGTGCCTTGGTATTTGTTTCATAAAGCTTTACCACGGTGTCCCACACCTCCTTGGGGGACTTGGCATCCTGAATGTGCCCAATCATGGTGTCCTGTATACTAATGGATAGCCAATACATAACCTTCCTGGCTCCTTGGTTCTAGTCTTTAAACTCTTTCACATCTGCAGAGCAGTCGGTTTATATCCGGTATCTCCGATGCCTCTTTATGCTCACCTTCTATGTAGTCCCAATAGCCTTTTCCCATCAGGAAATTCGTCAACCTGAACCTCCAAGCATGGAAGTTATTCTTATCAAGCTTCTCAGCCACAATCTAAGTTATCCCATCATTTGACATCTTGCCAAACACACAATTTTACCAGAAACTGCACTCTGGTTTTTCTACACAACCTGCTGTATTTTCTGCACAGCAGTACTGTAGTACTCTCAAATGTCACGACCAGTGACTTCAATGTGCATACATACACCCAATGGCAACTGTAGACCTCTTTGCAGCACCCATAGTGTCTGCACAGTCAATCTGTCTTCCGCCATTTCTTAAAACAGAGTTCTGCAGAGAATCGATGACTTATCCGCAATGCTCGAAATCGCCTGCTTTCTGAAAAACGGAGGTCCAGACGTGCCCGAAACGCGTTTTCGGCCCAGAAAATATTGTCCGATAGGACGGTATAGTTGTCCTATAGCTTTACTCCCGCGAAGAAAGCTCCTCAATCAGAGACCGTTTGCCGGTGCCTCCCGTAGAGCTCCCGACAAGGGTGTAGTCACCAACACAATAGGGAAGAGTAGTTGAAGCTCTTACCCTCGTACTGCTTCCTGTGGTTCTCTTGCTTGCAGCTTAGCCCTTAGCACGAACCAGGCTCTGATACCATGAAAAGATACAGGGGGGAAGAGAGCTTGAGCTCTTGCAAGCACACACACACACTCACAAAACCCTAATAGAGAACACACAAGGTGAGAGGCTGAAAATCTTCTTCTTCTCTACTCAACATAACATGCCATATACAAGATAATGAGTACACATAATATGAAAGGTACTTAACCAATACATACACGGGTTCTCTATAGTGTGAACTCGACTAAATGAGCTGGCGCTATAACTATGCCAGTCTCTAGAATGGTTGTCACACAGCCTGTCATCCCCCCACTGGCCACATATCACCCAAGATCTCACCAACCATGCCAATGGTGTAAGTGTGGGGCCTATTCCCCAGGCGGGTCATCAGTGTCCCCCGCCTCACTAGACGAGCTCGATACCTCAACAAAGGTATGCTCTCTTCTCTTTATTATCATGTGGCTTCTTTTTCTTATTTTATTCTTATATTTTCAGTGATGGTTAACCGTCCCAATCTAGTGCCTCATAGAGGATGCGGCAAAAAGAAAAAGTCACAGCCTCCTTCAATAGATTCTTTTTTTGTCAAGACAGACCATTGCCAATGTAGCACATGAGAGTAGTGGTGGAAGCTCGAAAACTTGTAATGAGATTTCCCAAGAGTCTTCTTCCAATAAACCCAAAAGGAAGTGGAGGACTCAATGGACTCTACTACATCCTTGGGCATATTTATGCAAGTCTACATGTAATGAGGACCGCATAAAATGCACTTGTGGTGTGAAGAAGATGGAAGAGTGAATACTTTCACAATGGGTGGATCCCAAAGCATTCAGCTTTCAGCCTTGAATGAGCATGCAAAATCTGCAGATCATACGAGAGTTGCAAGTATTTATCATGCAAAGCTAAAGGCTATTGGTGGCAAAGGACCAATAGATGGGGGTATTGACACAATGGTGCATTTTGAACAGTTTAGAATAATCACTTGTATGAAGCTGGTACACTTTTGTGCATGCAATATTGCATTGGAGAAATATCCCACTCAATGTAAGTTACAAAGGGATCTTGGCACTCCTAATATGCCATCATCTGATGAGTATGGTGCATATACCAATCTCGTATCTGGAAGAGAGTTCTTGATGGCTTTAAGAGATTGTACTAGACAAGACTTGTATGCTGAAATTTGTGGAAGTCCATTTTTTTCAATCCTCATTGATGAAAGTACATATAGAACCATGGAGAAACATTTGATTATCTACATTTTGTACTTGGCTCGGAATGGCAAAGGAGAGCCCAATTGTAAATTTGTGAGATTGCTACCGGTTGATAATGGATCTGGGGAGGCAATCTACAATGCTGTCCATGCCATGCTCTTAGAGAGCAATCTGGATTTGAAGAAACTAGTTGCATTTGTAACGGATGGTGCCTCAGCAAACTGACAGGTCATAAGACAAGTGTAGTGGCACGGTTTCAAGCATTGGTGGCTTCACGACTTATGGGCGTGCATTGTATTGCCCACCGTGAGGCAGTTGCAGCAAAGGATGGTTTTGCATCGAATCCTCATGTGTTTGCTTTTGTTGATAAGGTTGCAATGATAAGGTTGCAAACAAGGTATATGCATGGCTAGGGAAATCAACAAATCGACATGTCGAACTTCAAAACTTGATGCATGAGTATCATATTGTTGCAGACTTGAAAGTTTTACTACAAATCCATGCAATTCGATGGCTATCTAGAGGCCAAGTAATGGAAAGATTGGTTCCCTTAATGCCTGCTATTTTGGAGCAATGGAGAATGCATGAGAAAAAATGGTACAATTATGCCACAATCTTTCAAGTCCAGTTTATGATGCATTTGCTGGCTGATGTTTTGGTTGAACTGAATAAATTAAATGCAAAATTTCAGAGGGAGAACATGGATGTTACTATGATTGGAGTCTACTTGGATTTGACATTTGCCAATCTGATGCATATGTGAGCTACAGGTGCTTATACTGGTGCGGGATAGGTGTTTGCATACAGGTGCTTGTCTGAGGGAAAATCTCACTAAAAGGTATATATCTTATGAGGGCCAATTTGGTGCTGGTTCAAAAAAGCTTACAAAGTTTTTGAACATGTCAAAAGATGGGAATATGTTATATGTTGATTCTAATGGGTTTACTCATAAGCATGTGCTACACTTTGTGCCAGTTCCAAAATTAGCTCCAAAAAAGAAACGAGGCAGAGCAGTAAGTGATTCAGAAGAGGAGGATGCAACTCTTGATCTCAATGTACTGCCTCATGATGGTGGAAGTGCAAGTGGTTCCCTCGCTGAATGTATTTGCATTAGAAGGACATTTGTACAAGATGTTTTGAATGCTTTAAATAATAGGTTTCTTGATCTTGGGGTTTTCAACTCGGTCAAGCTATTTAATCCCTCTACCTATCCTTCTGATGTAATTGAAAGGGATAAAAGGATTGAAGAATGGTTAGAGAGGCTTATTGGCAAGCTTAATGTTGATGATTCAACAATTGACATTAGGAAATGTTTGGGTGAACGGGAGGATTTTGTTGGCATGCTGTACAGGGTTGCTAGGAGTAGAGGTATGCATGATGCTTGGGCAATCTGTAGCGACACAAAGACTTGGTGGGACACATTTCCACGACTGATGCATTTATGGCAAGCAAGCATAGTATTTCCAGCGAGTACAGCATCATGTGAGCGAGGTTTCTCTCGACAAAATGACATAAAGAGTAGCTTGAGAAGTAGCATGTGTCTGGAGACGCTTAATGCATTGATGTTGTTATCGCTTAATGCAAGTGATGCATCACAAGTTTGTTGGAAAGATGTTTTTGATATTTGGTTACAAGGAAAAAAGAGGAGGGCGATGCCATTAGAGTGATTTGTTTACTAATTCCATGAAGTGCAACACAACTAAACAATAGTCAAAGGCCTAATTTTGGCAAGTTGGACATGTAAGGCATCTTGACTGGACAGCATGTTGGCCAATGTATGGGTACATAAGATGGTTGACAACATCACTCCAGCTATTTTGCCGTGAACACAACTAGTGAGTAGGTTGTACTAGGGTGGCTAAGCCCATTTTGGCAAGCTGGACACACATTTCAGATGGCTGGGCAGCTAGACACATTTCAGATGGCTGGTAGCCTGGTAGAAGAAATAGTCATAGATATGTCTATATGTAATACAAGGATAAGCTATTGCACATCTCTCACATTAGTACTTTCATAGCATAAGTATTACATTGAAGCCTTTTGTTTGTAGATTGGATGCTTTATGTATATACAAGTTTCATCAACAATTATACCTAAATTTTTACTTTTAAAAAAAGCTTGTTTGTAGATTGATTGTTTAATTACAAATAGTTTTTTAGTTTTTATAAAAGCTTTTCATTTTGATAAATTGCTTGCCATTTGAATAACATGATTTTGGAAATTCGTCATGTGAAAAGTGGTTTGAAAGAGTGTATGTCACTTGAAATTTTAAGTAACCCGTCAAATTTAGGCCCTGACAGGGTGTATGCGCGTGAGAATTTCAATAGGCCAATTGCGCGCCTGGGATTGATTCAGGCACTCGTGGCTTGGCCATCGGCCACCAATGCAGTGCATGGGAATAGCTCCCAGACGGATCACATCAAATTATTTTCATCGTTTCAGGTTTTATAAATATCCAAATAGTTTCAATTGATCACATAGGTTTACTACAAGTGAATTTGAAGTTTTTAAAGATGTCCACATAATCTCAACTGATTACTTAAGTTCATTACACGTGAATTTGACCTTAAAAAAAGATTTTTAAAATGCATAAAAAAATCAGTGTTTTTTACGATTGTGAGTTTCAAACTCACACCAAATTAAGGTGACGATTTGTTATAGACAAATTGTTAGACTTTATTGGGAATTATTTTGCATTCAAAACTTGGGAAAAATGGCCTGAAAACCAGATTTTTCCACACCGTGACTATTTTAAATTATTCACGTGTGACTATCTCTTAGATACTCCTTTTGTGATTCTCTTAGATACTCCTTTTGTGATTATCCTTTGAATTAGCTCAATTATGAATGGTGCTTAGTCCAACTAGAAGAAGGGGTTGTGAAGGTGGGAAGAGGCTTTGCTTGTGAAGGTGAGGGATTGTGAAGGGAGAAGAGGAGGGCTTGCTTACGACGGTGAGGGCTTGTAAGAAGATCTTGTGAAGGGAGAAGAGCTTATAAAGGGAGAAGAACTTGGGAAGATCTTGATAAGGTCAAGGGAAGGCAAGGGAGATTAGGGCAAGGTACATGCCATAGCTAAGAGGGTTTGAATGATCGACCTGTAAATGAATTGAAAGGAGGACATGAGAAGAGAAAGCGAAAGCACATGGCACAACACATGGGAGGAAGGTATTTGATTTTTTTTCAGTATGCAACTATGGGCTCGGTTATGTACATAGCTATGTGCGAGGGTATAGCCGTGTGCATAGATGCACCCATAGCCACATACTAGGAAAAATGTGGCCCCCTTTACAGATTCCAGAGAGCTATTTTTAATCAAATGGAGTGGATTGTTGATATAGTTTTGTATTCTGCATGATAACAACTAGGTGCCTACTATGCACAGACAACCGTCTTCTTCCAAGGATGATAGGGCATTGGTGCAAAATTAGCATGAGTGGTTGCATCAAAAGATTCCATGTCCATGTGAGAGATCAAGGGAGAAATCATGTGGTTATGATGAATCACAATAAATAACAAGATTACAGAGCTGATTCGAAGATGTACGATGTTCAGATTCTTCAGTGAGTATATTTATTCACTATCACATGTTTTTATGCACATGATTTAGGTATTCATAAGGTAGCCTGTGTTTTTTAGGACAAGGACGAGGATGAGACATTTTGTAGAATTCAAGAGTCTATGCCTCATTACTCTGTGATGTGTGGACCACTATGTAGAGGCTTTAGAGACCTCTATGAAACAATTGGGGTGCTCGACATGAGGAAGAAATGTGTTAAAACCCTAAGATCTCTCTAGTTTTAATAACCATGCATAAACATGCATGAACCAAGCATATCCTCATCTACCTGACCACCCTGAGCCCAAGGGTGCACACATAAATACAATGAAGTACCACATACCTTACCTTGGTGTCCCATACCACCAAGAGATATGACATCATTCTAGCTTGCACATAGCTTTAGTGTGAAACGGCAAGAGAGTAGATACCATGCTCTACACAAGATGACATCCCTTGAGTGTGCCCCATGCCCCTATTATATAGAAGGGCCCTCAAGTGACTCTTGACTCTCAAATTCCCATGTGTTGCCTGACCCTAACCTCAACTCTTAAGGTTAGCCCTAACCCATGTTCCACTCTAGACCTTGTTCCCATGCTCACAAGCCTAATGTGGGTTAGCCTCCTAGTATATGCATATAACATACTTCCTCTCTCTCAAAACATTGCACTCTTGAAAAGAAGGAAATCTACGCTGAACATTCTCAACCGACTCCCAAGTTGAATCTTCTATTTTCCTATCTTTCCACCTAATTTTAGCCTCAAGGATTAGTCGACTACGAAGTTCCTTTCCTTGAATTCAAGTACCTTTTCAGGTTCATGTGGAACATAGGATAAATCTTTGACTTCAACGAGTTCTTAAGGAGTAATTGTGTTATCCTCACCTCTCCCAGTTTCTCTTTCAATCTACTAACATGAAAGACTAGGTGAACTCTAATATGTGGAGGAAGTTTTAGTTCATACACAACTGTGCTAATCTGACGTATAACTCGAAATGGACCACAATATCTAGGAGATAATTTTGAGCACTTTCCAATTGACAAAGTCTAAGAATCTTTAGGAACTTTCAAATAAACAAATGCTCCTGGCTCAAAAGACAAAGGTGAGCATCTCCTATCAGCATAAAAGTGTGCTCTATCTTGAGCACTCCTGATAGAATCCTGAGCTTCGGTCAACATTTCCTACATATCACGCAAGAAATCCCTTGATGCATTAAGCTCAATCTCCTTAAGACTGACATCAATAGATGCCCTGCGTTGATACCTATACATAAGCATGAATGGACTAAAACCAATAGCTGTATGTTTAGAACTGCTATAGGCAAATTCCATCATTGGAAGATACTTTTCCCAATTTGATGGTTTTCTAGAGACATATGCACGAAGGATATCCTCTACAATTTGATTCACACGCTTTGTTTAGCCATCAGACTACGGATAATAAGAGGAATTCATACTCAAAGTAGTTTCCTCGTTGTAAACCATTCGGAATAAAGTAGTTTCCTCGTTGTAAACCATTCGGAATAAAGTAGGAAGACATGGCAATATAATGAAATGAACCAGGGATCCATCGACGGCGACGTACCCACATCTGCACAGGGATTTATTAACATCCCAAGTTACCCATATCAACATAGGGAGTTATCAACGTCTCGATGAGTCACATATGTATATCTGTAAACCATCAGGTGGATTGTATAAATCACCTAAAGGACGGAACTAGAGAAAGAAATGCCAAAAAAGGAAGAATCCAAAATTCCTTAATCCGAACACAACAAGATAAACTCATTGAATTTTAAAGAAAGATATTTCAACAAGTGAAAATGCCGACGAGATTACACTCATCAAAACATGCAGGCTATAGATAAAAGAAGTTTATCTCTAGTGAATGCCTATACTACAACTTTAAGTGAAGTCAAAAAATGAGATTGTCTTTGAATGTTGGGGTCAACATGCCAAGTGATGTAAGCAAGACAATAATCTTGAGCCCAAATTATCCAATAAGATAGTATATGTGAGGGATCACTAGCGTCCCATACCACCATGATACCACCCACACATACCTTACCAATTTGGAACTCCCTAGGATGCCGTCTAGAAAATATGAATAAAATCCTGCATAAAAGGAATGAGATGGCCTTATCCAAGACTTTCACATACTAAAAATTATCTCTATATACCTGAGACTACATCAAGGAATAACTCTTTCTGAGTACATAATTAGAAAACAATTGGAATTATTGGTGCCTTTCTAATGATAACTACCCAATAAACACAATAAAGTTGGGGTAGAAAAATAACTCACCTAGATACATAAGCAACTAGGTGTCCAAGTTGGAATATATACAAGAGTATAACTTAGGAACATACTCTAAAATTACGTGAAAAAACAAAGGCAAACCCTAACTTCAAAGCACAGAATATTATCCAAAAGATCAAAAGATCCTCATAAAACCATGGATAGAAGCATAGAAGCACCTTAAATCCATGAAAACCATAGTTGATCATAAAAATCATTGCATGCCATCTAATGGTCATTAATCATGCCAAAAGAAGCATTAAAATTGGTGGCCAACTCATCAAAGACCACACTTAAATAAGTGCAAAATAAATTATCATGGAAAAGTGTCAAAGGCGAGACGCACTTTCCCTAATTTTCTAGGGCCTCAAAACACGCTAATTTTGAATTCCACCAAACCTATCTTATGGCATTCCAAACCTATATTTTTTCAAAAAAAATAGCAATTAGATTTGCCAAAATACCAATTTCTAGGATTTCTAAAAATAATTTCTAGAATATTCCTAAATTCTCGTGAGAATCCCATCGTTCACAAAATTTTCAATTGTGCCCGACAATTCTCAAATCCAATGAAAATTTATTATTTTAATGGATTTCCTAATTTTTGTGTAAAAAATAGATTTTTAAAGGAATTTAAGTGGTCACAGGTGCCCGAATGGACACAACACATGCCAATCACCAATCCCAAATTTTTCTAAAAAATTAAAATAACCGGAGGGCCCTGAGGTGACTCTTGACTGTGTAATTCCCATGTGTGATCATCCATTCTCAGAGCCAGTGGTGGAGATGACCATTGTCACTTCCCTGGTGAGGGCTCTCCCACTAGAGTCCCCAAGTGGGCCCCCAAGATCTTGGGACTGGCTATGGATTAAAGTTTCTTCCAATGTCTTCTGTGACAAAAGAGACATATATTTTTTAGCAGACAATAGCTCCCATGCGGATTTGTGTGGTGTTTCATTGGTGCAGACCTTCTATGCTAGAGAGTGGCATGATGATCTTCTCTTTTCCCTCTTAAGTGCATCCCCGGGGATAGAGTGGGATTCAAAGTGGGTCTTGCTGCCACCGCCTAGGAGTTACCACCGTCCAAGGGCTCTATTGCTTGCCACCGTCCAGGGGTAGGCAATAGAGCTCTCACATCATCTTCATGATTTATGCATCATCGGACATGCTCACCCACCTCTAGTCCTTGGTTAGGATGGAGCTTGTAGGTACAGGCTGCCATAGAGACCTAGATGGGGAGGTGGTGGCCTCCAGCCTAGAGGTGTTGTTCTTTTTGTTCATATCTCTATCGTGGTACCCCTCCCCACCTCTTACAGGTACCTCCATTGTGATTATGCCTTCTCTCGTGCTCGGACAAAGTGGCAACACATGGAGGACAAGGTCCGCACCCACTTGGCACCGCTTTGCCCCAAGGCTGATTGTGATTATTCCCCATTTAAACCCATGCCCAAGACTCTTCAAGTGGAGGGAAGTTCTAATAGTTCTACCTCCTAGAGATTCTAATATGTAGATAGTCTCATGGAACATTCATGGTCTAGGGGGGCCGTAGTGCTTTTAGAGGCAAGGCGTCCTCAGAGGACAGCTTCACAGAGCTATAGTTGGGGGACCCATCGGCATTCTTTTCCATGCCAGAGATTCCTTCTAGAACCTAGCCAATGATAGAGTCACTGATGATTTCTTTGAGATAGCGAGCCCCCATAGGCAAATAAATTGTATTCGTCGCTGGTTACACGGCCAGGATGGAGCCATTGTTTTTACCCCCCCCCCATGTGAGATCCATCACCACTATTTTTTTCTAATGTCTCCTCTCATAGGTGTCCAATTATCCCCTCAAGTGATGGAAATGCATGAGAGGGTCTGGGGAAACACATGAGAGAGGTGGTTCCCCTTGATCTTTGGTCCTTCTTATTGACTCTCTTCACTACACACGAGCTGGCAGAGGCATTGATGGCTTTTCCTAGGGGAAAATGCCTAGGGACGGATGGGCTTCTAGTTTCTTTGTTTCTTTGCCTACTAGGATCTCATGGAAGGTGGCCTTCAAGTAGCCTTTGACGAGATTGACGAGATTATGACCATAGGAGCCATGCCACACAAGCTTTCAGAGGGTTTGATACATTTGTTTCTTTGTTTCTTTGTTTCTTTGCCTACTAGGATCTCATGGAAGGTGGCCTTCAAGTAGCCTTTGACGAGATTGACGAGATTATGACCATAGGAGCCATGCCACACAAGCTTTCAGAGGGTTTGATACATTTGATTCCGAAGGAGGGTGGTGAAAGATTGGAGATTAGGAAGTGGAGACCCATCACCCTTCTTGGAACCGCCTACAAGATCTTGGCCAAGCCCATGAGCTAGAGACTTCAGCCTTTCCTCCCTCACTTGATCCATGACACTCAGACACATTTTGTTTAGGATTGAAGCATTATGGACAACATCTTCACCTTTAAGGAGGAAACAGCTTTGGCTAGGATGCAACAGTAGGACCTCATAGAGCTACTCCTAGACTTTGAGAAAGATTATGACAAGGTCGATTGGAGCATTTTGAAGGGCATGATGTGCCAGATGGGGTTCCTTGTGGAGTGGATCCATGGTGTTTGAGTATTGTACTCAACTTCTCACAGCCAGGATCTTATTCAGGGAGCCTGAGAGGCGACAAATTCCCCCTTTCATAAATCAGTCCAGCAATGCTGTCCTCTAGCACCTTATCTTTTCTTATTCTTTGCCAAGGCCACCATGAGTAGTTTTCTCTCACAGCTCAAGAGACGGGGCTCCAAGGATTGTGCCTTCCCCTCTATACACAAGATGAGCTATTGGACTTGGAGTTTGCAAATGACACACAATAGCTTATCTATCTGGATATGTGGGGAATCTCCAAAGTTTCGCTGAGGTGATTGAGATCTTTTGTCGTGTATTAAGAGTGCAGATCAACTTGCACAAGTTATGTTGTTTTTTGGGTAGGTTGTGCACCTGCCCTCACTTGGTGTTGAGTTAAGGCCTTCTAGTGGATCCCAAGGGGCACTCTAGTTTGCTATCTTGGATGCCAGGTGGGCATCCATATCTCTCCGGAGCAGTAGCTTACCCCTCTTCTTCTGAGAATATTTTGTACTAGAGTGTTGTGAGACTCTCCTTAGTTGGTCGAGTGGTGGTGGCAAACCAGGTCCTTCTTGCCACAATGTGGTACATTACTTCTTGTTGGGCCCTCTCTCGATCAGTATAGTAGTTGATTCAGAAACCTCTTGTGGGCTTGCAGTGAGACAAGAGACCTTCCCGGGCCAAGATGGCATGGAGAGTGATCATTCAGCCATGACGCAAAGGGGCCCTAGGCATCATTGACCCCACTATTCAAAGTTGTGCCGTGCTGGGCAACAAGCTGATTATTAGAGGACTCCTTCTCGGTGGTGAGACTTGGAAGGACTTCCTCTTGGCCTAGATTTCAGCCCGTACCCCGGGCCTAGGGGGCCCTTTCCCACGCAGAGTACTAGATGGATCTTTGCAGAGATGCGATCCTGCAGATTTAACCAACTTTTAAGGATAGATTTACAGCCAGCTTACTTTGTTCTTGTTGGGATCACCTATGGCTGGCTCTTAGGCAACTAGCTCTAGTTGCCTCAGAGGAGCATCCTTAGTAGCTAATCTGGAACCCCTTGATCTATTTACCCAATGGCCATATGTTGGGGGCCCGAGTGCATGTATCATGTGGCACATTGAGCATAGGACTTTTCAAGTTCCTTCAAGATTGGGTTGCACACATAAGTAGCTATCCTAGGAGGTTCAGGAGAGAGGCCTTGCAGGGATCGGGGGTAGAGGCAGGCTCAGTCTCAACATCAACTTCGCTATTCCTAAATAGTGGCTAAGAGTGTTTACTAGGCATGATATTCTTGGAGTTTTTACTAGGCATGATATTCTTGGAGTGTTTTACTAGACCCAAACCCCTCACAATAGCTTGGAGTCTTTCCTAGGCATGATATTCTATTGGTAGTTCCATGGAGCGGATGCGGGCTATGGTTTGCTCACTTTTTCTATTAGTCCCCATGGTAGGTTAGAGAGATCCAAGCTCCCCTTGGAGGATTTTAGTGGCTACATCTTACAGAGGGTGAGGGTGATTACATTTTAGGCACATGAGTGGCACATAGGCCCCCCTCGACCAAGGTGCCAGGGAGAGACCTAAGTGGCTATGGATTTGGGAAAGCTAAACTTTCATGTGCCTCCAGTGTGGGACTCAGGAGAGTGAACTTGATGTGATCCTGCTAATTGGGACGAGACTCTAGATGCCCCCCTTTTTGCATATATAGTACGGCTAGGTTGTAGGATTTAGATGCCAGAGATTGATGGCACCCTAGAAATAGTAGTACATTGGCAATCACAAGGCCTATCCCAATATATAGTACGGCTAGGTTGTAGGATTTAGATGCCAGAGATTGATGGCACCCTAGAAAAAGTAGTACATTGGCAGTCACAAGGCCTATCCCAATATTTTCTCTGGAGGCTCTGGGATAGTTTTCAGCCTTGCAAGATCACTCTCTTCCTTTGGTTTAAAATGGCACATAAGAGCTTGGTGGGTTAGCATGTGGTTGGCCATTGGAGGTCAACGAATAGCTTGCCTAAGGTGTAGCCACCCTCAAGAGTCTTAAGTGACAATGTCTTTGGGATTGCATGAGCTAGGGCCACCCTCAAGAATCTCAAGTGACACTGTCTTTAGTATTTCCCAAAGCCTTAGTAAGTTTGGCCGCTCCACATCTTCACAATGGGGACAGGACCTGGACCCATATCATTACATTAGGAACTCTCGCTTGGGCCACAAATACTGAGGTTGTCAAGGCTTATGAGGAGGATGGTTGGGGGCTAGCCCTTCAAGTCTCTCATCTCCGCATTTCGACAATATGAGTCACAACCCCATCTACCAACCACTGGAGACCGGCTCAGATGGAGATGGGAGATTTGTAGTAATATTACAACTTGGTACATATGGCAAGCTAGATGCAACAAAGCCATTGTTAAGCTAAATATACAACCTTGCACACAAGAGAGAGAAAGAAGAAGAGAAACAACCATGCAAGGGTCCAGTGAGAGATGTGCACTTAGCCAACCCTAATGAGGCTTAACTCCCCTTTTTGAGGCCGCTAGGGACTCACTCCACCACCACTTATGTCACCCAAGTAGGGATTCAAGAGCTAAGTGAAGAGCAAGGAAGGAGGGGATATGGAAAGCTCAACCTTCACTCCATGCCACATGCATGTAAGAGGGACCTTCATAAAGAGACAAGAGAGGGGAGAGGAGAGGAGAAGCTAGATCATCACCATCCCAAACATGCACACACAACAACAATCAAGCATGCAAGCATCCACAAGCTCGAGAGAGAGAGAGAGAGAGAGAGGAAAAACTCAATTGTGACTAATGGTATTGTCCCTTTTCATATTCCATAAAGTATCTTATATACAAGAGCAGAGTCTCATTTTATAATGGCAAGCCGCCCATTTGCAATTGGGGGCCCAAAACTAGCCCTAGCTCTATGTGCATCTCTTTGGAACCTATGATCGGCATTACACAAGCCGTGAAAATGGTCATCCCATATCTCTTTTATCATTTAGCACTTTGGGTGGTTTACAAAATGATAAGTTACAAGAAGCATAGCCATGCTTGAAAAATAATGTTAACCGAAGTGTTAACATAACCCCCTCCCTAATTCAAGTCTGCCCTCAACCATCACTACAGTGGTTGGGCAGTTGGCTAACCCATGGGACTAGATGGGGTTAGGCTGGTGGACTGATGGATCCCTAAATTGAGACTCAATTCTGTTATGGTACGATAGATGAAGTAAATCCCGAACAAAAATTATTCTATGGAAAAGAATCAACAGTTGTGCCTCTCAATGAGGAAAAAAGCGTTGGTCTCTATGATCCAAGTGCAATCTTTCCCTGATCTGACTATGGGACTTACCTCAGATCAGTTCAGCTAGTTAAGACTTTTTGACTACATTAGAGAAAATTTATCCTGGAGGATTCGCCTGTGATTTTCGAGCAATGGGAAGCTTTTTCAGGTTCAGTTTTGGAGGACCCGATGGATTAGTCTCTTGTCCGAGACAAGGCCCCGAGTGAGGGACCCTGGGCCACGCAAGAAGTGCAACTTCCGTTGCTAGCAACCCTGATTTCATTATGCGGTGGGGATAGGGACGTTACAGCTAGTATCAGAGCAAATTTGGCTGGAGTGGATCAATTGAGAAGTCAAAAATGTCAAAAATTGATGAAGTAGCAGTAAAAGGTTGAAATTGTGTGATGAATTCATACAAATTGTTGTTCAGACTGAAATTCATAAATTGGAAATTAGATCTTCAGATGGAAATACTGCAATTATATGGAATCCCTGACTTGCTTGAGGCATAGACATGATGGTATTTACCTTATAATTCCAAGGACCGTGACTACCCGTATATACCGAGAGTATAACTGCAACTCTTTACTGGCAGTATATCCGAGTAAATCTAAGATCTTGAAATTATAAGCAAAAATGCTATCCAGATGATGAATTCGAATGTGGTTGATATGATTTTAAAATTCTAGTTGAGAACTAATGAGTTGATTTGGATTCTAATTGAAAAATGATGATTGCTAAATTTTGGTTGAAATGTAATAAGTTGAACAAAACCACAATGAGGATGAATGGGACGAGTCCCTGTGATGATGTTCATAATTTGAATGACGATAATGACTTTAGCAAGTCACTATGAGATTAGTGGATTGTGTTGTTGACAAATTGCTACTATTAACACTTGACCTAGTGGATCAAGTTAAGGGATGACAAATTAAAAATCTGTATAATTGAAATCCCCATGGAGGACTATTCAGATGGAAATTTCGGTCTAATGGACCATTCTTGTGTTAAAGATATGAATGAGATGTTCTGAATGAATTGTTATCCGATAATATGAATATCTTTATCCCATGATTCTATGAGCAACTGACCAATCTTAAGAACCCCAGAATCAGTTGAATCTAAAATCGGATTTGAATCATAAATAAAGAGAATTAACAAAGTTTTCGGGGTAGGGAAATCAAGGATCAAGATTCCAGACTCCATCTCCTTCCTTCTAGAGTAATCAGGTTTCTTTCTACCAAAATCAAGAAAATCCCAAAGGTAGACCCTCTAACCAACTCGCAATCTCAATCCAAAGTAATGCAAGACCTCCGCCTTAGAATAGGGGAAGGCAAAGAGAGATGTTTCCAAATCGGCCATCCACTTCCAAGGCAGTAACGCTGGAAGATATTGAAGAAGAAGAAGAAGATGAAAGAGATCATACTCCACCTGCGAGATGAGGACATCTCGCATTTTTCAAGTGGGAGAGAATGTAAGATTCCTCCCCAGCTCCTCAAGATGTCCAGTTTCTTCCCCTGTAATCAATCCCCTTTTCAGAATAATAAAAGATCTTGTTTTTACCTGTTTTGGCCTAGAGAGAGAAAATATTATAGAGAGAGATAACTCAGTTTTTAGATATCTTTGGATGGAAATATATCCTTATTAAACTAAATTTCCTCGAAACAAAAGTTAAAAAAAATCCTAAGGTGCATTAGAAATAAATTATAATCTGCTTTAAAAAATCTGCTTAAAAAGGGGTCCAAATTTTCTCAAAATTTTGGATTAAGGTTCTAAGGGACCAATTAGATTAATCCAAATGTAGGGAGGAGATAAATTGAAAAACCCCCCAAAAATGAGTAAATACTCACACAAGATGAAGAGTGGACTAAGAACCAAGGAAAATAGTTAAAAATTTGATTTTTGAAACCTCAAAACGGGGATTCCCCCTCATGAAGGAGGCACCTTTTTTCTCATCATTGCTTTCCATTTTAAATCAATAAAATGAGATATTTCCTCTCTTCTCTCTCCTAATTCAAGTCTAGTTCCAAAAAGTAAGCTAAACTGACCCAAAAATAGTCAAAAATTGACCAAACTGATCTAGAAAATTCTAGAATCAATTTGCTTGGTTTGAGGCTCTCTTTTTCCTATAAATAGAAGCCCCCCCCCTTGTAAAAGCTTAATAGTGTTTATGCACTGTTACTCTACTCCTCCCTAGAGCCAAAAACATTGAATTCACTTGATAATTCACTTGTTTTTTACTAATTCCTCTACAAGGAATTGGTGGCCACTCTTGATCCAAACAAGAGTAGAACCCTCAATCCCTCAAGTCAAAGGAAAGCTCACAAAACTCCATGTAAGTTATTAATTCTAATCTATGGTTTTGTGAATTCTTTGCTTTTTAATGTGATTATGGATTTATATATATATATATATATATATATATATATATATATATAAACTTTTCCTATTGATTACTCTTTAGAAGTGAAAATTTGATTAGATTAGAGTGCTTTATTTCTGCACTCAACTTGCCATTGTGATCCAATGGCACACTGAGATAGGCTTAAAAACCCACTTACATCCAATGGCCTTTTTACCAATAGGCAAATCACACAAAGACCATGTACCATTCTTCATTATAGCATCATATTCACTTTGCATTGCAGCCAACCAATTTTTTGATTTTTGTGCCTCATCAAATGAAAGAGGTTCTTCCTCTTCACACATACTAGACACAGCCAAAGCATAACAATCTGATGCATAAGAGGCATGCTGAAAACCTGAACGAGTACGACTAGATATAGGTGCATCAATTTTACTATCACGCAAGGTTTGCACCAGCCATTTAGGCATACCTCTAGCCTGCTCATTTTTAGCCCTATCCTTATGAATTATATCCTGTAAATTTGCATCAAAAATAGGCTGATCTATGATGACGTTTGAAATCTGCATAGGCTGAATATTTACCTCATTAGGACTTACATTTAAATTCCCACCTGTAAATAGAGGCAACAACGTATCAAATACATCCCGTGAGCTCACACCTGTCTCTTTGGTACATGATAACAAAGGCTGCACAGCATCTTTCACAAAAACAACATCTCGACTAATCAAGATACGCTTTGACTGCGGATGATACAATCTGTAACCCTTGCTCTTAGCACTGTAACCAACAAAAATGCATTTGACAGCCTTATCATCCAATTTTCTGCGTTGTTGCACAGGCACTAAAGCATAGGCCAAGCAACCAAAGACACGCAAGTGACCAATAGAAGGCTTCCTGCCATGCCAAGCTTTGTATGGAGTAATAGACTGCAAGGCCTTAGTGGGACACCTGTTGAGTACATATACAGCACACATGACAGCCTCAAGCTAAAACGCATGTGGCAAAGCTTGGCTCTTGACCATACATCGTGCCATCTCCATAAGTGACCTGTTCTTCCTCTCAGCAACACCATTTTGCTGAGGGGTATACGGCACTGTACATTGGTGTTTTATCCCACGACTAGCCAGAAATGCATCAAACTCTTTAGACATGTACTCCCCCCCTCGATCAGAACGGAGGGTGCCCACAATACAATTGGATACATTTTCAACCATAAGCATAAACTGTTTGAAGCACAAAAACACTTCGGACTTTGCCTTTAGTGGATATACCCATGCATGCCTTGAGTAATCATCAATGAAAGTCATGAAGTAGAAGTGTTTACCAAATGACGGAGTTTGCATAGGCCCACATACATCACTATGTACAAGCTGCAATTTGCGAGTGGCCCGCACAGAACCATCCTTTGGAAATGTAGAACGCTGCATTTTGCCCAAAATACAGCCTTCACAAACATGTTTCAATGGTGCCTCAAGAGGGGGCAATGAAGCAACCATATCAAATTTCTGCAAACATAGCAAACTAGCTAAGTTCAGATGACCAAAACGAGCATGCCATAGTTTTGCATCTGAAACTGCTTTTTCATCAAAAACTGCATTTGCTGAATCTTCCACACTTGTCATAAGAATTGAGCCTATACAGCCCACGAAACAAGGTGCCAGATATAATAATCGTATCACCAGAAGTCAAATCATGAACAGTACATCTGTCATCCACAAATTTGACTACAAGTCCAAGTCTAGCAAGCGTAGAGACAGACAATAGATTCTTCTTTATCCGTGGCACATACAAAGCATCTGAAAGTGTGAAAGCGCTGCCATTTGCATCTGTAAGCATAACTTTACCAACGCCCTTCACTGGGTAAGCAGCATTATTGGCACATGTGACAGTATTCCCATTAGGGACAGCCTCAAGAGAAGTGAACATATCACGATGCGAGATAATGTGCTTTGTAGCACCACTGTCAAAATACCAAACGTGAGAGTCAACAAAAACTGCCAAACATGCATCATGTACAGATGGGTCATATTGGCAATACACGCTAAATGCCCATTCTGTATCCTACACAACATTTGCAGAATCTATATTTGTAGAAGCATCCGCTATTGTGGCTGCATTTGACTCTTTCTTCTTTGCCTCTTTAGCCTTTAGCTTAGGGCAATTCTTAATGACATGATCATTTGCCTTACAATAGTTGCACCTGGTCTTTTTCTTACCTTTATCAAGAGCCTTCTCAGACTTATTGTTGGTTCCTGTGGAAGGAGAAGAAGTTGCAGACCTACTAATAGGAGAAGAAACAGTGGAAGGGGCTACCTTACCACTTCTTCTCTGCTGCTGGGCAGTAATAAATGCTTGATCAACTGCACGCTGCCTGGCCCTGTTTTGCCTGGACTGCGCTTCTTGCAAGAGCTTGTTGACTAAAGTATCATACTTGACAGCATCACGTCTGTCCTCATTAAGAAGTCTCCACGTGGAAGCAAAAGTCTGATATGTCTCAAGTAAAGCATCAAGAACAGTCTGCACAAGAGAATGATCAGGAATAATCTCACCTGCAGAAATCAACTGTTCTTTGAGATCTTTAATCTCAGCAAGAAAAACATTCATGTCATCATCTTCTTACATAATCTTCAATTCTAGCTCTTTACGCAGGTAAGTGATTTTTGCCTTGTTACGACCTGCATACAAACCAGCTAGAATATCCCAAGCCTGTTTTGCTATTTTAGCTGAACGAATATGTGGGGTGATGTTACGTTTGACAGAAAGTGCAATCAAGGCATGAGCCTGTGCATCTTTACCATCCCAACGAGCTTGTTCAGCAGTGGGTAAAACAGCAGCAACAGTAGAGCTGCTAGAACCTGCAACATCCTCAACAGATCCTATATCCACAGAACCTGGATGTACATCCATACCCTGCACAATGTTCCACACTCCTTTTGCAACCAAAACATGCTGCATTATGTATGCCCAAAGTGGGTAGTTGCTGTCTCCATCCAATTTGTCATCAGCAGATAACATGTGAAATACATCATTGCTGTTATCAGCCATGGCCACTGACTGAAACTGATGCAAAAGCTACCTGTAATGAAGCAAAGACTGAACAGAAAACAACTCGTGCTATGTAGCACGGTCCACAATAGAGTACGTATGCCTATTTTGCAGAAAACTGCACTGTCAAAATTTCTACAGAAAATGACGAAAACACCTGTGCAGAACTTGAAATGCAAAAACGGAGGCCGAAACGACCTCAGATGCGATTTCTGAGAACGCTCATCCCAATGGGCTTATTTGCAGAGTATAGGGACCTGGAAGCGCTCGTGAAAGCTCACCTCAATCGGAGAACGTGAGTCGGAGGGTGCTGGTGGCGTAGCCCTGGGAGCGGATGCCTGCTCTGATACTAATTGTCGGAATTAGGGTTTCAGGAAAGCACACAAAGCTTGGAAAAGAAGAAGCAAGAATGCACACAACACAAAGTGTATTAGATTGTGTCAATGTACAAAGATTAGTTAGCCCTAGGAGGATGGGCGTATATACAAGCTGGGGGAAAAAACCTCCTAAAGAGGGAAAAAGTGCCCCGGTGGTCCTAAGTGTGTTCACACACATCACTGCCTATATATATGTAGCAACATAAAGCATATTGGATATAGTTTCTGCTCTCTTGTGGTTGTACAAGGCCTCACTTATCTTAGGGGAGATTCAACCTAATCTTGTGTCAAGGTGACCTCTACTATATTCTTCATATCTCTCTTATTTATTTTATTTGGTTTATTAAGGTTTATGCTTAAATTTGTGTAACTATACACTATACCCTAATTTTTTTGTTGAGAAATTAGAGTTTGCTTACCCAATTGTCTTAAGGTCTTAACAGTGGTATCAGAGCTTTGGGGAGACCACTCAAGTGGAGAAGGAGTTTTGAATAAAAATTCAAAAATCAAGGTTTATGCAATTTACTTGGTGTAAGAAGGCCAAAGGTTTGATTTTTGGAAATTAATGAAGGCTCAACAAATCAAAGGAGAAATATCCTAAGAAAAAGAAAGGTGTGCAAAAAGCTAGAGCAACAAGGAACAAGGGTACAAGTGCTTGGACAAAAAAAAAAGTTCTTGGAGCAACAAGGAACAAGGGTTCAAGTGCTTGGACAAAAAGAGGACATCATCAAAGATCCAAAGCTTGAAGAAGGCCATAAAGATCTTTGGGAAAAGGTTGGATGGTTTATGGGAATTTTCTAAGCCATTGGATCAAGAACATAATCAAGGCTAGAGTCTAATATCAACTTTTTCAAAACCACCTCTGCAAAAACCAAAACCTCGCCTCTTTTTTTACAAAAACACCTTCTTCAATTCTCAATTCCTCAATAATCAAGCCTTATGGATGTGATTAGCATGGCAAGAGCTCCAACCTCCTAATCTCATAATCACTAAACTCAACTCATGTAGCAAATCCATATTCAAGGGCTGGAATTTCTCACAAGGATTTTATATAATTTTGAATTATCCTCCTATGCTTGACGGCTTAATTCTTCAATATTTACGTTTTTTTAAACACTAACAGTGCTTGAAAATTAATGAATTTCCTCTTCAAATCTCAATTCTGTCACAGCCTAGCCTTGCACCGCCGCTTTTTGCCATTTTATTCAAGTGCTTACACTACTAGTCACCATATTAAGATTTATTTTGAAAGCTTAAAGCTTTTTTAAAATTTAAAGATTTAATATTAAAGCTTTAAGCTTTGGATAAAAAAGCTTTAAGCCTCAAAGCTTTTATACCAAATTCCCAAGGATGTTTTTTAAAAAGCATATAACAAAGCTTTATATTTAAGGTTACAAGCCCTCATCAAAAGCATCATTTAAAGCTTTTCAAAAATTTTAAGCTTTTACTTTTTGTCCTCACACACACACACACACACACATATATATATATTTCTGAGACAAATTTTTAGAAAAAAATTTCCACCTTCTCGAGCCTTTTGATAAATTTCAAGAGCAATAATCCCAGACTTATTCTACCACGAGACCAACAATTTCAACTAACAAAGGAAAGAAATGGACAAAATTATTTCAAGTGGAATTTCTTGACAAATCTCAAGCACTTTAACGTATTTCTTGGTTGCTACATCTACTTTTAGACTTCATTGAATTCTGAATCACTTGGATTTTTTGCTAATTGGCAATTCACAAATTAGTTTATTCAACATCGAGGAGTTATTTTTCACATTTTCCTTCTTGATTGCATCCGACTTCAAAATTCTATTTTCTTATCAACACCAAGTGGGATGACAAAGTTTATTTTTTATTCCGTGGAAAACTGCTACATCCCTAGCAAATCAAGAGCATCAAGAGCTACATCAAAAGTTTTTCCGTTCTTACCAAAATCTCATCCATGCAATTGAGGTCAATTGCAACTTGAGCAAGAGGGAATGTTAGTCGAAGTGACCTCTACTCTATTCTCCATCTCTCTCTTGTATATTTTATTTGGTTTATTACAGTTTATGCTTAAATTTGTGCAGCTATATGTTATGCTCTAATTTTTATTTTGAGAAATTAGATTTTCCTTCTCCAAGTGTCTTAAGGTCCTAACACAGGTACTCCCTTGAACATCCCTAAGTTGACGGATTTCATGCCTTAAAAAACTGAGACCACAATCACTGCACGTCTATGTATAGACCCTGAACTCTTTATGGCATTGAAAGCTCTTCTTAATGGGGAACTTAATGTTAGGCTATGACCCTTTGTAGATATGCATAAACAACATCCTTCCTATGAGGCTACACCAAATCCTCAAATGGATGAGGACAACACCAAGTCTATGGTCAAAATACCACTGAACAAACTAGGATAATACTTTGAGAGTGATGAGACTAATGCAACCCTGTCCGTTTATTGCCAAGGGAATCACAATAATGGGAGTCCTAGATGGTGGTAGAGGAGTGAGTTTAATCACCAAAAAGTGTTGGGAAAAGATGGGTAACCCTTTTCTTGAAGACATTATTGTCAAGCTGGTAGATGGATGTTATGAGATCTTAGGATCAAGGTGCTAAAATATTGGGGAAGCATACCTCCATCACGATGGATTTCTCCAAACAACCAAACTCTTATGATATGATCCTAGGAAGACCATTTATACATGAAGCTAAAATGGTCTATGATTGGGCAAGTAACCATGTCCACTTGCAACTTGATGATCCAATTCTTAGAGTAGACCTTGTGGCTAGTCATGTACATCCTATGAGTAGTGGTAGACTTTTTGGTAATCAATTGGATACCAAAACGTCTATCAATTGGTAATCAATTGGTAGACTTTTTGGTAATTAATTGGATACCACCATCAATTCTATTCCATTACCTTATTACTTCACATGCAAGAAGGACACCGATACAAACCAGGGACCATCCCAATCGAAAGTAATATGTGAAGGTGATGATTTGAATTGGATTCAAATGATGGCAACCATAGACACTTGGGGAAGGCAAGGATCAACATGGGTAACACCGAATGGCGAGTGCATGTGGTATGAAGATTTGCGGGATGATGTGAGAGAGTTAGGCATTATTGGAAGTAAAGTTTCTCCAGGTTTGCAAGGATGTTGACTCCAAATGAAGCTTAGAGAAGGTAGTCGTGTGTATGTGTGATGATGAATGTGTAGCTGATTTCTCATAGAGATTTGAAAATACATGACATTCATGGGAGAGAGCAAGTATACATGCTAAAGAGATGTATTTTCTTGAGTTGCATGGTGCGTATATGAAGATGGTCAAGATGTAGACATTGATCAGTTAGTTGAGCCCAGTCTTGAGAGAGAAGCTGGAGTATAAGAGACATAAGAGCTTGAAAGAAGCTCTTGAGATTGCTTACTGCAAGGAGAAGAAACTAACGTTCTATGCTAGTTTAAGTCGCCCACCAACTATTCAAGATATAGAGTCTATAGAGGCACCTTATGATAGGTTGTTGGAGTTAGAAGGTTTGCAAGTAAAGGAAAAAGTTGGAATGTCTAACTCGATCATGGATCATGGTATGTCTCATGTTTTTATGAGTCTAGGTCCAATATCATGTGATATGAAGTTTGATGATGATGAAGTTGATGATAGCACAATGCTTGAGTGTGAAGAAAATGAAGGCTTTGTTGAGAGTTGTGAGATCCCTGTCCCCACCACGCAACGAATTCAGGGGTGCTAGCAGCGGAAGTAGCACTTCTTGCGTGGGGCAGGGTCCCACACTCAGGGCCTCGCCCAAGGATATCTGGACAAGAGACTAATCCATCGATTCTTCCAAAACCAAACCCGGAAAAACTTCCCTTGCCCGGAAAGCACGAGCGATTCCTCTTGGATAACTTTTCTCTAACGTAGTCAAAAGCCTTAACTAACTCAACTGATCTGACCGAACCCGAAAGTCCCATAGTCAGATCGAAAAGATCATACTTGGATCATAGAGACCAACACTTTTTTTTCCATTGAGAGGCACAGCCGTTGATTCTTTTCCAGAGACCAATTTTTATCTGGGATTTACTTCATCTATCGTACCAACAGAAATTTAGTCTCATTTTAGAGATCCATCAGTCTAGCCTAAGTCCCTTGGGTTAGCCAACCGCCCAACCACTGTAGTGATGGGATCCAATTAAAAATTTGGTTAGGTTTTGTCTCGAGTACCAGGAAAAAGAGTTCCCAGGCCCCCTAGCCGGATATTCATGCAAACTTAGAACCAGTCACACCACTTACGCACCCAATACAAAATTGCCTTTTTCTCAGGATTATCTATCTTTAAAAATAATCATTTAATGAAACCATTGTGTTACTGATCATAATCCTCAAAATCTCTGATTGAATCCTTATTTCAAATCATTCCTTCATCAGTGGAATCATTGGCAACCAAAACGCTCACCACCTGACCACTCAGGGGCCTTTTCGATAGTTCCTAGCTCATAGTAACCGGTAATATATTCAGATATCAAAATGGAATCTCCGTTGAAGATCAGCAAGATCAACCAACGGATCCATATAAAAGAGCCATGGACTCATCCGTTGAGGACCAGCAAGGTCAATCAACCAGATCCATGCCCGAATTCAGAAAACAACTCTTACTCCTTATTCAATATCTTCCCCGACATACTTGTGGGTATCTTTGGCGACCCAGATCCTGAGCACCATATAGTTAGCACCCTCTAGGATCCTTTGCAGGTCACCTAGCGCTTCACACATAGGCCGCTTCCTTGGTCCCTCATCCACCATGTACCAGAAGCTCACCATTTAAATTGATCAAGACCTCGACCGACCTTGCTACGAGAGACGTCCTCCGTTGACTCTCCGTCAGCTGTTGCAAACTTATTAGCTAGCTCTCCATGACCTCATTCACAAGATGGTCAAAATGCTTCCCCAGCATTCTTAACATAAAACAGTCATTTAAAAAGAGGTCATAAATATAATTTCTATAACAAACTCTCGTCTTTCGACATTAATCAACATTACTTAATCCACATTCATTTCATATAAATTCCTATTCTCATCTAATCACATCATTTTTCATCTCATCACTTCTTCCCTCAAATATCCTCATCAGATCTCATCCTCTCGCATTTACCCATATCGACATCTCATCACATCACATTCATTCAGACCACATCTCATCACATCACATCACATCACATTCATTCACATCTCATCCATTCAGACCACATCACATTCACTCACATCACATCTCATTCAGACCACATCACATTTACTCACATGACATCTCATTCAGACCATATCACTTCACAACACATCTCATTCAGAACACATCATATTCATTCACAACATATCTCATTCAGACCACATCACATTCATTCACATCTATCCAGATTCACATCCCATATTATTCATTCACATCCCGATTCACATGACATCCCATATTATTCATTCACATCTCGATTCACATGACATCACATCCATTCACATCCTGATTCACATGACATCACATCCATTCACATCTCATACCATTCATTCTCATCTCGATTCACATGCCATCACATTCATTCACATCCCATATCATTCATTCACATCCCGATTCACATAACATTACATCCATTCACATCCCATACCATTCATTCTCATTTACCTGATTCACACCACACCACATCCCATACCATTCATTCTCATTTATCTTATTCACACCACATCCCATACCATTCATTCTGATTTATCTGATTCACACCATATCTATCCATCCATTCATTCCCATCTATCTGATTCACATCACATCTATCCATCCATTCATTCCCATCTATCTTATTCACATCACATCTATCCATCCATTCATTTTCATTTATCTGATTTACATCACATCTCATCACATCTATCCACATCACATTCTCATCACTTCTATTCATATCACATCCATCCATCCCATATCATTCATTCACATCCCGATTCACATAACATTACATCCATTCACATCCCATACCATTCATTCTCATTTACCTGATTCACACCACACCACATCCCATACCATTCATTCTCATTTATCTTATTCACACCACATCCCATACCATTCATTCTGATTTATCTGATTCACACCATATCTATCCATCCATTCATTCCCATCTATCTGATTCACATCACATCTATCCATCCATTCATTCCCATCTATCTTATTCACATCACATCTATCCATCCATTCATTTTCATTTATCTGATTTACATCACATCTCATCACATCTATCCACATCACATTCTCATCACTTCTATTCATATCACATCCATCCATCCATCCATTCATTCACATTTATCTGATTCTCATCACATCCATCTATCCATCCATTCATTCACATTTTGATTCTCATCACATCTATTCACATCACATTCGTTTAAACAAAGAATTTACGTGACTTCCTAATTTTTTTGATATAAAGATTCTTTACGCATCTATTTATGCATAAAATCAACTTTAGTGGGAATAACACTTTAAACAAAATCCTTTTATGCATCTATTTATGCAAAATTAATTCTAATGAAAATAACACTTTTACAATAAAAATATTTCCAATATGCATCTTTCTATGCATAGAAATTAATTCTAATGAAAATAATGCTTTTACAATAAAAATATTTCCCATATGCATCTTTCTATATGCATAGAAATTAATTCTAATGGAAATAACACTTTTATAATAAAAATATTTCTAATATGCATTTTTCTATGCCTAGAATGAAAATAACACTTTTAGAATACACAAACGGCGGGGATTACTCTTTTTGAATCTAGGATAAAGAAAGGCTGAATTCAAGAATGAAGAGAGGGGGAAAGCCTTTCCAACAAGGCATAACATCATTTTTCATTTTAAAGAAAACAAAAATTAGAAAACCATTAAATGGAATAAAGAAAAAGTAGGATTTCCAGCTTACATGAATTTTTGTGAGCTTTCCTTTGGCTTGATGGTTTGAGGGATCTACTCTTGTTTGCAACAAGAGTGGCCACCAATTCTTTTGAAGAGGAAATGGTCAAAAACTAATGAATTATCAATAAATTCATTGTTTTTGGCTTTGGAGAGGAGTAGAGTAACAGTGCATAAAACACTATTAAGCTTTTACAAAGGGGGAGGCTTCTATTTATAGGAAAAGTGAGCCTCTAACCAAACAAACTAATTCTAAAAATTTCCATATTAGTTTGGTCACTTTTTGACCATTTTTAGGTCAGTTTAGCTTACTTTTTGGTTCTAGATGAAACATTATTTGAGGGTTTAAAACTCCACCACACATGTGAAATAGATGCCTCCTTCATTAGGGGAATTTTCCCACACCGAGGTGTCAAAAATGCATCATTTCCTCTAAATATCTCTAAATTTTTAACTAATAACCTTGTCCTTAGTCAACTCTTCATCTTATGTGAGTATTTACTCATTTTTAGGAGGATGTTCTTTATTTCTTCAATTTATCTCCTCCCTACATTTGGATTAATCTAATTGGTCCCTCAGAACCTTAATCTAAAATTTTCTGAAAATCTGGACCCTTAGGCTAAGGCCTTTTGAACATATTACACTACTAAAGGTTTAGGGCATACTGACGCTAGAACACCGACGCAAATGTCGAGTGTTGGTATGTACCTCCTAAACTTGGAGGCAAAGAGTCGGGCGGGTAATTTTCAAAAGTACGTATACCGACGCTTGCGTATACCGACACATATTTCGATGAATATTCTGACACATATTTCGGCGGATATTCCGATGCAGATATAGATCTCCCTCTCTCTCCTTGGGCGTTTTGCCTCTCCCCATCTCCTCATCTTCTTATGTGTGTGTGTGTGTGGAGAGATTAGGGTAAATGTGTGATGTGTGTGTATATCTCCTTCCCCTCTCTCCATCCTTCTTCTTACCTTCTTAATTATGTTTGGAGAGAGGATTTGTATGTGTGTGTTGTGAGAGATGTAGAGAGTGAGAGAGCTTGTGTATGTGCATCTATTACTAATGTATGCAATGTGTGTGTAGGTTTGTTCCTCCCACGTGTGTCATAGCTTGCAGATCTGCTTCGAACATGCACTATCCAATCCACATTTGAGAGGTAAGCACATTACCAATTATGTTGTTTTATTACTTCTCTTTTTGTTATGTTTTAATTTGTTCTCAATTTGTAATTATTAATTAAAATTGAGTATGCAAGCTTGTTGTTTTATGCACATATATGCTAATATTAGCATATATGTGAGTGCATAAGAAATTAATGTATGTGCTTATTTGTCTTTATACACACACACACACACACTTTGCGAGAGAGAGAGAGAGAGAGAGAGAGAGAGAGAGAGAGAGAGAGAGAGATTTTCTTTTTGGCACATACCCAAGGCATTTCGGTCTCTTTTTTGACTTGAAATCTAATGTCTAAGACATGCATGTCAACGCTATGTCTATATGTATATACTCTAATGTATATGCCTAAAGCATATATCCATAAGCTAATGTATATGCCTAAACATCGCTAATGTATACTTGAACTCCCTCAACGGCTGGGGAAAAGAAGCGCGTTTGACGCTTTAAATGTTATTTTTAAAATCTCCCTCAACGGCTGGGGAAAAGAAGCCAATTTGATGCTTTAAATGTTATTTTTAAAATCTCCCTCAACGGCTGGGGAAAAGAAGCCCGTTTGATGCTTTAAATGTTATTTTTAAAATCTCCCTCATGATTGGGAAAAAGAAGCCCTGTTTTATGGTTTACATAATGCTTAATGATTTGTGTAATGCGTAATGATTTGCATTTAATGAGCTACATATACATGTTATCCTGCTAGATGGAGCCTCTCAATCTTGAAGAGAGAATAGTGTGTCCATGCATGCGATGTAAGTACCAAATATTTCAAAAACGAAGGATTTGCAACCAGCATATTCATGACGCTGGCATATTTCCAATGGAGCACTTAAAAATTTATGGTTTCAATCGTACAACCAAGCAAGTGTGCAACCACATCTTGATAACATTACGCCTATGAATTCTCGTCTCCAACAAAGGATGAGAATATCGAAGAAGGAAGTGACAGATGGAGCTCAATTAACAGCACCCGAGGGAATGGAAGAAGGTCCAATGGAGGAAATGTTGGATGCCTTTCTTGAGCAACAAGAAGGTGTCTTCGAGGAGCATGAACATGAAGATCATCAACCACGACATTCTCAAATGTCAAATTATGAACCAGAGGAAGAGGCCATGCGTAAACTTGCATGCCTTCCACTATGCAATGGTGCCAAGATATATGTATTGCGTGCATTTCTTACGATGCTAAATTTATAGTCAATTTTTGGATGGTCTAATACAAGTGTCACTGAACTCTTCAAGTAAGGGATTTATGGAGATTACACCTAATGTTGGAATGATAAATTTTCAACTTGTATTTGACTAAATCTTAATAGTAATACTATGAATCGTATCCTTGAATCTCTATATGGTCAAGGTGTCGATGAGTAGGAAATTTTCTCTAAGATAAGACTTAGTGGACTATCTTAAGCGTTTCTCCTATTTGTGGAAGGGGGGGAACCTTACAAGTGGTATCAGAGCGGATCTTAGTTCTTAGGATTTGTTTTTCAAAGGTTAACTATCAAGGGATTAAAACAAGTGATTGTTTATCATATAAGGATGAATCAATCATCTCTAATGGCCATAGAAGTGATTTGAATATCCTCACATGTTGAGACAATCATCCTATGAAATTGTGCTTGTATCTTGGGGGTGCACACGCAAGATATTTGTACAATAAATTTGAGAAATAAGATTGGGGAGAAAACCTTTTGAGAGAAAAACATAGGGTGATCAAATTAAGAAACTAAAGAGAGACTGAATGACTAGAAGGATAGACCGAAACTTTGTTTAGAGAAATTTTTCAGGATATCTCAATAAATTGTATATTATAAATTATTAAGATTATAACTCCATTAAGATTTGAATAGTTGACGTGTGAATGCCATCCATTGGATGCTGTACACTAGGACGATCATCCAAGATCTTGAACCCATCTCAGACAAAAACATCGGATGTGTAATTCCCAGAGGATCATGCTCTTAGATGTGTTAATCCCAAGATACTAAATGTGTAATTTTCAGAAAACTAATCATCTCAGATGTGTTAATCCTGATAATCTTTGGATGTGTCAATCCCAAGGCACCAGATGTGTAATTCTCAAAAAAATGATCTCATATGTATTAACCCTGACTGCCTTCAAATGTGGTGCTATGATAAGTATTTGATAGTTTTGAACTTTTAATGGATACAATGAAAGAAGCAAGCTCACCCTTGCTCACGTCTAAAAATCGTAAGAAATGCCAAATTAGTTGGAAGCATTGTTGTCGATCTAACCACTGGAGTGGAGCTAGAATCAGTTATGAGATGCCATGAAAGTACACCTTCGTGATGAAAGGTTTTGTCCTCTAGGATTTTGAGAGGATAAAATGAATAAATTTTTGGAGAGCTAATCCAAGAAAGGAAGACCCTAAAAGAATACCACCAAACTTTTTGTTAAACTTCTCCGATTTGCTCTAGAGATGGATGAGGTAACTCTTCTCCATCGATTCATTTGGAAGCTTAATCTACCTTTGAATAACCTCATCAAGAATGCAAAACCATCCTCTATTTCAGAAGCCATAATTATAGCCAGAGACTGTGATAAAGTTTTTTTGTATAGAAAGTGTCGAGAAGGACATGAGTCCTTCCATGTTAATCAAGAAGAGGTCTCCTAATTCAAGAGGAACGTCAAGCCCACCCTTGGCTACAAGGAATCATGAGCTAGAGCAAAAATTAGGTCAAAAAATAGGGATAGCAGGATTAAAGATAATCGAGTTCAACAAGTATTTCTATGAGTAAATAGAAGAGGATTGGTGCAAGATTCATGTGAAGTAATGTGCATGATGATGAATAGAGCTATTCTACAAGACGATACTAAGATTATGAAATTGCTATCATAGGTTAGATTGCATAAAGGATTGATTCCCTTACGTTTTTCCATGACAATTTGTTAAGTACCATATTACATGGGGGATATAGAATAAGGAATTCGAAGGTTCATAGCATATGAGAGGTATATGGATGCATGAAATTAGGATAATAAGGCCAATTTTAACTTTAGAATAATAGACCTTTTGGAGAGGCACAACAAAACGAGCCAAACACATGAAATAAGGGACTCTTTAAGAACAATGTTTAGATAAAAGAAGATTTCTACCTAGTGGGGATACCACTTTGAAAGAGACAAGAGGATTTACTTAGATACTATCCCAGCTCGCGAGATAAGGACATCTCGAATCTTTTAAGTGGGGGAGATTGTAAGGTCCCTCCCAAGCCACATATGTGTGTGTCTCTTTTAATATAGATTTCAATAAGGAAAGAGAGTGTACTTAGAGAAGAGTGAGACAATAAGGTTAGAAACATTAGGAAAGTATTAGAATAAAAATATTAGCTCCAAAAATCCTAAAAGAAATAAGAACATAAGAATAGTTCTATTAAGAGATAAGTATCCCCAAAAATAGAATTTTGAATTTAGGTGATAAGAGGTCATATTTAGAGTACTTTTACACATTTAGAGTCCATGCATACTAAAAATATGGAAAAACAACGCGTTTCTAAAGATGGTGCGTTTGTGGCTATATACAGACGTTTTTGCCTATTCTGCCCGCGTTGGCTTGTAGACCAGATGCCTTCCCGTTCTTTTGACTGGTTATACAACTATATTCTGAGTTTTTGTCAGAGAGTTATGGTCAAAACAGTTTGCTGTTTCTGTCAGGGTCTCTACATAGAGAAAACTGTGAGAAGGCAGCAAGTAGCCTCAAGGTAATCCCAGAGTTTGAGATGTATATATCCCTTCATTCTTATCTAATATCTTAGAAAAGAAGCTTAGATTGCTATGGTCTTTCGAAGGAAAAGACCAAAACTTCATAGCTTTTTTGTAGAGAAAGAATAGTAGACCGTAGTCCTGTAAGAGAAGGCTATTTTGCCATAGACCTTAGAAAGAGAGAAGAGTCACAGTATGAGTAAGAGAAGATAAAGCTTGGAGATTATTAGATGATTTCAATTAAAAGACAAGGTATTAGAAGACTCTATTCTCATATGTCAAGTTCTAAAACTCTTGTTAATATGAGCAAAGACAATGATAAACGACAAATTTCTATAAGGTATATACATATTTTGTTTTTCAATTATATATCATTCTCAGGGGTTGAGGTATGGCCCCGGCTTCTCTATTGATTGTTACAGTGATCTATTTGATTGATTTACTATTTAAAGTTTGTATTCTTTTAAACAATAGCATATGCCTTAATAAAGAATGTCTTATCGCAATCTCAAGTTGAAATGCTAAAATCTGTGTGAGAAAATGATTATTTTCTTAAGAAGGTAACATGGATTCTAGTCCTATGGTTTAGTTGAGTAAATGGATTGTTATCTTGGTTAAATTAAGGTACATGTATAACTTCTCCCTGCCTTAACGCTGCCCCATTCTTGTGCTTGTATAGCCGGATGGCGGAGACGTTAGTAAGGCCCGGAGTTGGCCCATGGTATCCCTCATACCATTGGGAGAATAAGGTTCGCCGATTGAGGCGAGTGATTGTGATGCTGCCTAGTTCTAAGGGCCCAGGCTAGTGCGGTGAATTAGCCCACCCTAGTGCACAGACATCCCTCTGAGGGGCGGGAGGATCGAGCGATGGAGCTTGAGAGGGCGACAGGCCGTCGGCTTGAGTCCTCGCTAGCAGAGCCGACGATGAGGTGTATGGTCCCGTAGGGTTTTGCCCAGCATGTAGAGGCTGGAAGGCCGAATTCTAGATCATCGGCGGTATAAAGGAAAAGAATAAGAGAGCCAGTTTGGCTTGTATGGAATTGATTCATGTATAAACTTTTTTGTCTTTGGCATTATTATACTGTGAAAAAAGGCTGTTTTAATAAACCTTGTGAAAAGGACCTTAATTAAGGAACATGTTTTTTTATGTCAAACAGTGTGGTAGGATTAATTAGAAAACAAATTGACACGTGAGTAGGGTGGAAAGTGGGAGGATGGAATCCCCCAACGGCACCATCCTACGGACGGGTGGACCCGATTAGTCAGGTAGCTTTCCAACATATTAAGTGAAAGCCCTACGTTAGATAAATAGGTTTTCAAGCAATTCTATTCTAGAAGACTAGGCCAGCAGCTATCCCTTGCATGGATGAGGAAAAAAGCGTTGTCTCTAGGAATCAAGACTAGTAGTTGCCCAAATTATGATCAATTACCCTATGGGTGATTTGATTTTTTGAAGACCATGCTCCCCCTGCGGGATAGAACTAGGTCTTACCTATGAATCGTATCCTTGAATCTCTGTATGGTCAAGGTGTCGATGAGTAGGAAATTTTCTCTAAGATAAGACTTAGTGGACTATCTTAAGCGTTTCCCCTATTTGTGGAAGGGGGGAACCTTACAGGAGTCAAGAATTCATCATTTTACTAAAGTAACCCATTTTTTTACTAATAAACCTTAATTTTTAACTAATAAACCCTGTACTCAGTCAACTCTTCATCTTCATCTTATGTGAGCATTTACTCACTTTTGGGGTATTTTCTTTTATTCTTTGCATTTTTTTTATCCCTACACTTGGATAAATCCTATTGGCCTTTTGGAACCTTATTTAGACCTTAATCCAAAAAATTTCTAAAAATGTGGACCCTTAGGCCAAGGCCTTTAATATGGCATATTCAATTAATTCCTAATGCACATTGGAAAATTCTTTTTGAACTTTTGTTTTAGGGTAATTCATCGTAGATTTTAGGAGAAACTTTGTATCCAGAAATATCTCAATTTTGAATTATCTCTCTCTAGAATATTTTCTCTCTCTAGGCCAAAACAAAGGGAAAACGATATTTTCTTGCATTCTGAAATAGGGGATGATTAAAGAGGCTGAAGAGAAGGTTCTTACACCTTTACATATTAAAAGCTGGGGGAAAGAATCTTACATCCTACCCCACCTAAAAAACGCGAGATATCCTGATCTTGCAGAGGATGATCTCTTTCTTCTTCGATTACTTCCAGCATTACTGCCTTGGAAGTAGATGGCTCATCTGGGAATATCTCGCTTTTACTTCCCCTATTCTGAGGCGGAGGTCTTGCATTACCTTACGTTATTCCTATATCCATTCACTTCCATTTACATCGTTCCCATATCCAATTACATCATTCCTATATTCATTCACATTCATTCACATCATTCACATCATTCCTATATTCATTCACATCCATTCACATCATTCCTATATTCATTCACATTCATTCACATCCATTCACATCATTCTTACATCCATTCACATTATTCACATCATTCTTACATCCATTCACATTCATTCACATCCATTCACATTATTCCTATATCCATTCACATCCATTCAATATTTTCACATTCTTTCTCAAATTTCTCAAAATAAAATACGCTCAATATTCTTCTTTTTGAATAAAAGATTCATGGGATTTAAAAAATCAATTATACCCATATTTTCTCTTTTAGTATAAACACTAATCCATTTATCTAAATGAATCATTTTTGTAATTCTCATAAATTGAATGATTGTATAAAATTTGTGCATAACCTTCTTTATTTTTCTGAAATCAATCATACCCATATTTTCTCTTTTAGTATAAACACTAATCCATTTATCTAAATGAATTATTTTTATAATTCTCATAAATTGAATGATTGTATAAAATTTATGCATAACCTTCTTTATTTTTTTGACTATTGAATAATGCTCAAAACTCCTCTTTTAGCATAAAAATATCTATGCCTAGAATATGATGGGAATTCCTCTTTTTGATTTGTTAAAAATATGTATAAAAATAAGATTTATCTTTTTTCTGGAAAATTTTGCCATAGCTTTGCTGCAATTACTAGGAATGTTCAATTTTCTACTTAAAATTTCAACTTAAAATGTGATAGGAACTCCTCTTTTAGACTAAAATTTAATTATGCATACATAACATACGTATAATCAAAATTATAGGCATAGTTATGATTAAATCTCTTGATTATTCTAAAATAACCATTCCTCATTTCTAAAAATGTTAGCATAAGCCTCTTTCGATTTAAAATGAGTTAATATGATTTTTTTAACTCATAATCAAGCTTAAAATATTTAACTATCATTTTTACTAGATTAAAAATCATAAAAATATCTAATCTTTTTCTCTAGCTTGTCAAGCCTAGAGTTTTGATTAAGATAAAGAGATTATCATTGAGAATCAACCATAAATATGATTAATCTTTTCAAAAGAGAGATTTATTAACAAAAAATAGTATAATTAAACATAAAAATTAGCATTAATCTAATTAAACATTGTGAATCATTGGAGAGCTTGATTTCAAAAGAAAACCATTCCATTGAAAGCTTCTCAAGCATTAGAGGGGTTGGGAAGAAGAAAATCATTGAGAAGAATAGAAAAAACCATTAAATTAGGGCTTACCTTAAATTTTGGCTTGATTCTTTGGATAGAAGTGAAGCCCACAAGCACGTCCTTGGCCACCAAGAGGGGGGGACGGTAATGTTCAAGAGAGGATGGAGAATAAAGATGCTCCAAAGCTCTCAAAAGAAGAGGCAAAATAGAGGGATAATAGAAATTACACTAAAAATGAAGATAATATTGGTATGTAATTACTCAAAGATGAAAATACAAAAAATTGAGGGTCTATTTATAGGTGAGGGAGGCCACTAACCAAGTCCAACTGGGTTCTAGAGGCTTCTAGCTTTAGTTTGAATCAATTTGGATAAGATTTGGATCAGTTTGGTTCCCTTTTTGATCCAGGTTGCATCAAGAGAGAGGAGATATAAAAATATCTAATTTTTTAAATAAAAAAGCCAAGTAATGATGATAAAAAAGTTGCCTACTTGATGGGGCTCTCCCTCCTTACAGAGGTGTCAAGAATTCATTGTTTTACAAAAATATTTCATTTTTTACTAATAAACCTTAATTTTTAACTAATAAACCCTGTACTCAGTCAACTCTTCATCTTATGTGAGCATTTACTCATTTTTGGGATATTTTCTTTTATTCTTTGTATTTTTATCATCCCAACACTTGGATTAATCCTATTGGTTCTTTGGAACCTTATTTGGACCTTAATCCAAAAAATTCTAAAAATGTGGACCCTTAGGCTAAGGCCTTTAATACACATATTCAATTAATTCCTAATGCACATTGGAAAATTCTTTTTGAACTTTTGTTTTAGGGTAATTCATCTCAGATTTTAGGAGAAACTTTGTATCTAAAAATATCTCAATTTTGAATTATCTCTCTCTAGAACATTCTCTCGCTCTAGGCCAAAACAAAGGAAAAAAATATTTTCTTGCATTCTGAAATAGGGGATGATTATAGAGGCTGAAGGGAAGGTTCTTACACCTTTACATATTAAAAGCTGGGGGGAAGAATCTTACATCCTACTCCAGCTATCAAACGCGAGATGTCCTGATCTCACAACAGCTGGAGGATAATCTCTTTCTTCTTACTTCCAGCGTTACTTACTTCCTTGGAAGTAGATGGCCGATCTGGGAATATCTCTCTTTAACTTCTCCTATTCTCAGGTGGAGGTCTTGCATTACTTTATGTTATTCCTATAACCATTCACTTCTATTCACATCGTTCCCATATCCATTCACATCACTCCTATATTCATTCACATCCATTCACATCATTCCTATATTCATTCACATCCATTCACATCATTCCTACATCTATTCACATTCATTCACATCCATTCACATCATTCCTACATCTATTCACATTCATTCACATCCATTCACATTATTCCTATATCCATTCAATATATTCATATTCTTTCTCAAATTTCTCAAAATAAAATACACTCAATATTCTTCTTTTTGAATAAAAGATTCATGGGATTTGAAAAATCAATTATACCCATATTTTCTCTTTTAGTATAAACACTAATCCATTTATTTAAATGAATCATTTTTGTAATTCTCATAAATTGAATGATTGTATAAAATTTGTGCATAACCTTCTTTATTTTTCTGACTATTGAATAATGCTCAAAACTCCTCTTTTAGCATAAAAATATCTATGCCTAGAATATGATGGGAATTCCTCTTTTTGATTTATTAAAAATATGTATAAAAATAATATTTATCTTTTTTTTGAAAAATTTTGCCATACCTTTGTTGCAATTACTAGGAATGTTCAATTTTCTACTTAAAATGTGATCGAAACTCCTCTTTTAGACTAAAATTTAATTATGCATACATAACATACTTATAATCATAATTATAGGTATAATTATGATTAAATCTCTTGATTATTCTAAAATAACCATTCCTCATTTCTAAAAATGTTAGCATAAGCCTCTTTCAATTTAAAATGAGTTAATATGATTTTTTACTCATAATCAAGCTTAAAATAATTAACTATCATTTTTACTAGATTAAAATCATAAAAATATCTAATTTTTTTCTTTAGCTTGTCAAGCCTAGAGTTTTGATTAGGATAAAGAGATTATCATTGAGAATCAGGATCTAACCATAAATATGAATAATCTTTCCAAAAGAGAGACTTATTAAACAAAAATACTATAATTAAACATAAAAATTAGCATTAATCTAATTAAGCATTATGAATCATTGAAGAGCTTGATTTCAAGGGATAGAAAACCATTCCATTGAAAGCTTCTCAAGCATTAGAGGGGTTGAGAAGAAGAAAATCATTGAGAAGAATAGAAAAAACCATTAAATTAGGGCTTACCTTAAATTTTGGCTTGATTCTTTGGATAGAAGTGAAGCCCACAAGCACATCCTTGGCCACCAAGAGGGGGGGACGGTAATGTTCGAGAGAGGATGGAGAATAGAGAAGCTCCAAAGCTCTCAAAATAAGAGGCAAAATATAGGGATAATAGAAATTACACTAAAAATAAAGATAATACTGGCATGTAATTACTCAAAGATAAAAATACAAAGGAATGAGGGTCTATTTATAGGTGAGGGAGGCCACTAACTAAGTCCAACTAGGTTCTAGAGGCTTCCAGCTTCAGTTTGACTCAATTTGGACAAGATTTGGATCAGTTTGGCTCCCTTTTTTATCCAGGAGAGAGGAGAGATAAAAATATCTAATTTTTTAAATAAAAAAGCCAAGTAAGCTATATTCTAGACTACAACCAGTACCTACACATGCTTTTACAAGCTATATTCTAGAATCTAATTAGTACCTACACACTAAAAATATCTCAAAGTGTGTGAAGAGGAGTTGGAAAAGACAAAGAAAAATTTGATAACAGAAATATCAAAGTATGTGAAGTAGAGCAAGAGGAGATCATGGATAAGCAAGCAAAGGCATGAAGAAAAGCTAAAGGAAATCAATTTTGGACTTAATAGTCTCAACGTACACCTCGAATTAGAGAGAGCTACAATCACAAAAAGAAGAGTCCAAAAAGATAAAGGACCTCCAAGAGGAATATGAGTAGAAGTTGAAAGTGGAGACAAACCAATCCATTGAATTTAAGAGGCCACGCTATAACAAACCGAATCAAACTTTGAAACTAATAAGAAGAAAGATAGAAAAAAAGCTTTAGAAGTCCAAGGAGGTCAAAATAAAGTGCATAAAAGCTTCTTCAAAAGGCCATTCTCTAGCTTGAAGATATGGCAAGATAAGCCTAGGAAGCCAACATTAAGTATGCAAGCCTCCTACATGCAAGAGAGTAGGTCGTGGATAAAACTATCACAACCCTTGTAACCTAAAAGGGTGCCCATATTACAAGATTGGAATAGAAAATGAAATTGTAAACATGGGAGCCCAATGATAAAGTGAAGCAGTTGGTGAAGCATGCATTATAGATGGCCTTCATTATCATTAACTCTAAGGGCCCCTCCACACACTCTTAAGTGAAGCAATTGGTGGAGCATACATTATACCTGACTTCATTATCATTGACTCTAAAGGCCCCTCCATACACTGTTAACTTATCTCTCTCTTCACTAGTCCTCTTCTTCTTAATAGTATGGCATAGATGTTAGTGATACTTAACTAGTGGGGATATATGACTCATCCAACAAAACTCAATAGGGATGTAGACCCAACAATTATCATGGCTATTTCTCATAATGATATGTATCTCACTAACTATATAGCTCTTTGTACATACACTCTACACACCATCATTCTTAATTTTAGATCATGTTGTTGAGTCCACATGACTTGTGAAAAGATGTAGGGGAGAAGAGAGCTTGAGCTCTTGCAAGCACACACACACTCACAAAACCCTAAAAGAGAACACACAAGGTGAGAGGCTGGAAATCTTCTTCTTCTTCACACAACACTCAACACACCATATACAAAGATAAGAGTATCACTGGCCTGTCGCTCTCTCAGGCTCCATCGCTCGATCCTCCCGCCCCTCAGAGGGATGTCTGCACACTAGGGTGGGCTTATTTACCGCACTAGCCTGGGCCCTCAAAACTAGGCAGCCTCATAATCTCTCGCCTCAATCGGCGATCCTTATTCTCCCAAAGGTATGAGGGATACCTTGGGCCATTCTCGGGCTTTGCTAACGACGCCGCCCGGCTACACAAGCACGGAACGGAGTTAGCATTGAAGCCAAAAAATCTTGAATTCTAAAGATAACAACTTCAATGCAATTTTCTAAATATAGCATTTACAATTCATGAAGATAACAATTTCAACGCAATTTATCGAATACAACATCACATAAGTCGTAACTTCATATATTTTTTATGTCGTCATTTTAAAAGGAAAAGACACCATTCATTAATACTAATTTAAGGAAAAATCTCTTCTTTTGAAAATTAACCAAGCTAACCTGGCCACCGTTTCCTTGAGGGGCTTGAAAAGGGAGGACTGGAGCCGCATTGGGCGCATCTCCTCCCATCTCGTTGTTACGTGCCCCTCTTGAGGCAATATTTTGTTGTCTCCGAGATGAGGCCATCTTAGGCGTCGCCTTGTAGAGCTCGCTGCTGCGATCGAAACGCTTCAGTTGGATCTGAATTCCGAGCTCGTTTGCTCACCGTATGAACAAAAGAATATGGCGCACGAACCCTCGCTTAAGTCAAAAAACCCTTACTAAAGTCTATGCAAATGGGGGGGGATTGTGAGATGTCCTTAAGGGCAAAGGCAAAAACGTGGAGAGGGCTGGGAGGGTGGCTGCAAGCCTCTCTGTAAGTCTATTCACACGGGGGGGGGGGGGGGAGAAGAGTTAAGGACACTAGCTCCTAGCAAGAGGGGGATGGAGGAAAATTGGCTTATCAGGAAAGAGCCAAATGAGGGGGTGTGAGAGGGGTGGCTGCAAGGGCGGCTGTACTTGCAGCAAGTACGCTGCACAGGGACGGACGGCGGCACAACAGGGCATACGCTACATAGAAATGTGTGCCGTCTGAGGAGCACCCCGGGGGTTTATATAGCTGAGGGGTGAGGGTACGGGCGCTGCGCAAAGCAAGGACAAAAGGACGGTGTACCTTCAAAGGCTATGGATCAGTGGCCTGCATGGGTCTAGGGGAAAGGTACGGTGTCGGTTGTCTGGGAAAGGAGTGGTACGCATGTACCTTATCTGGTCTGGGACAGCATGGGTGTCCACGTAAGGGTACGCGTGGACCATACAGTGGGCGGCCGTCCTTTGGTTCTTGGGCGGTCATTGTACGGGCATCCTAGTAAGTGTGTACGGACCAAATTTTTGGGGCGGAGTACCCAAATTTGGGACATCTGCCTCGATTTGCGTGCCGGACCGCCCCGAGGGGCGAAAAATTTTTTTGTCCGGGAGGTTCTCCTGGTCGCAGGGGTTCAGACCGTTTGTCAATCAGACGTGCGGTCATGCATTTATTAAGGTTTAAAGGTCGCCGTTTTTTAACTAAAATGTTTGAAATTAGCGTATAGGCTTGATCCGGTGTCCGTTTTGGATGCTGTAAAATCCTATATTAGGGTAAAATCGCACACAGATTCCAAATTTGGGCTCAGAATTTGAAGATTCTAATTAGAAATGACTCAAATAATAAAATCATTCATATTTATACCATAAAAACTCATAATTACATGGACATTTCTTTATTAGTGAAGATGGGTACGTTACATCCTTCCCCCCTTAAAGAAATCGAGATGTCCTCATCTCGTCATGAATTGGGGATAATCCTTTAAGAGTGTAGCTTCATCTTCCCAAGTTGCATCCTCTTCAGGGTAATCTTTCCACTGGACTAGATGTTCTACAAGAGTTCTATTTCGGAGTTGCCTTTCCCTAGAATCTATGATGCTACTGGGCTGTAATTCAAGGGATCCTTGAGTAGGGATTACAACTTGTTCATCATCAAGAATATGATCGAGACTGGGGACATATGGTTTTAACAAACTTACATGAAATACATTATGGACTTTGATATGGGCTGTGGGAGTTGGAGTTTATAGGCACTTTTACCTAGACACTTGATAACTGTATAAGGACCACAATACCTAGGGCTGAGCTTCTTATATTTCCCAAGTGACAGAGAACTTCGTTTGGGTCGCACTCGTAGAAGAACTTTGTCTCCTTCCTTGAAGATCCTTTCAGACCTCTTGTTGTCAGCATAATGCTTTTGTCGATCTTGGGCAGCTTTAATATCCTTTTGGATAGCCTTGGTTTGTTCCTCCATCTCTTCGAGCATTTTCCTGGATGCCTCAACTCTTATGGTCGGATCAAAGAAATTTAGAAGAGATAAGCATTCTTGCCCATAGAGTGCTTTGAATGGTGACATTCCTATGCTTTGATGATAAGACGCATTGTAGGCAAATTCTACCAGAGGAAGGTATTGAATCCACCTTCTGGGTTCCCGTCCATAGTATGCTCTGAGAATGTCTTCAATTACTTGATTGACTCTCTCAGTCTGGCCATCGGTCTCTGGATGATAAGCTGTGCTAAAGCAAAGTTAAATTCCCAGAGCTTGAAATAAAGACTGCCAGAATTTAAAGGTGAAGTCAGAATCCCGATCACTTACTATCCTTTTTTAGAGACCATGAAGTTTGAGGACTTCCTTGATGAATATTCGAGCAACATCGGAAGCTTTGAAGGTCTTCTTTGCTGGTATAAGGTGAGCTACTTTGGTAAGTAAGTCCACTACTACTAGAATGGAGTCATATCCTCCTTGAACAGTGGGGAGACTTGTGACAAAATCCATACTAATGCACTCCCACTTCATTTGGGGAATATCCAAGGGTTGAAGTTTTCCAGGCATCTTGACCCTTTCAGCTTTGATCCTTTGGCATGAGAGACATTGCTTCAAGTACCGAAGCACATCATTTTTCAAGCCTGCCCAATGAAAGCTCCTTCTTACAGCATTTAATGTTTTTGCATAACCTGGGTGTCCTGCAACAGGGCTATCATGAGCTTCATGGAGGATTAGTTTCTTTAAAGCAGGATCCTTAGGGATACATAGCCTGTGATTGAAGTAGAGGCTTCCTTCATGAGTGGAGTATCCCTTGATTAGATTCTTCTCTTTCTCTGAGTGTCCCCCTTCTTCTACTAATTTTTTCATCCTCTGATAATCTGGATCATGAGATGAGACTTCTTCCACCTTGACCAATATGGGATTATTTGGCATTGAAACTGAATTCATGAAACTGAATTCAAGAAAGATTTGCGGCTAAGTGCATCTGCTACCACATTATCTTTCCCAGGGCAGAATTTGATGTCGAAATCATATTCTTGTAGAATTTCAATCCATCTCCTTTGCCGCATGTTGAGGTTAGGTTGGATGAAGATCCACTTTAGACTTTTGTGGTCAGTTACAAGCTGGAATTTGCCTCCCAAGAGATAATGTCTCCATAATTTGAGGCAATGAACAACTGCTAAGAGTTCCAAATCATGGGTGGTATAGTTTGCTTCATATTGCTTCAGCTTGCAGGAAGTATAAGCGACTGGTCTTCCTTCTTGGCCTAAGACACCACCAAGTGCTAGACTACTAGCATTGGTAACCACTTCAAATTCCTTGGAGAAATCAGGAAGCTTTAAGACTGGGGCAGAAGTAATAATGGCTTTCAGTTGATCAAAGCTGTTTTGATGGATTGGCAACCACACTATTTTGCAGTCCTTCTTAAGAAGGTCCGTCAAAGGTGCAGCTACCAAGGCATAATCTTTAATAAAAATCCTATACCAACCCGTGATTCCCAAAAATCCACGAACTTCACGAACTGATTTAGGGGGTGGCCATTCTAGAATATCCTTGACCTTGGCAGGGTCTACTGAGATGCCATCTTTGGAGACGATGAATCCAAGATACTCAATTTGATGAGTAAAGAAGGTACATTTGCTCTTCTTGGCATAGAGTTTGTGTCTGCGCAGCAATTGTAGAACTCTACGCACATGCTCCTCATGCTCTTCCATTGATTTGGAGTAGATTAAGATGTCATCAAAGAAAACAAGCACAAATTTGTCCAGGTAAGGACGGAATATATCTTGCATTAGGCGGTTGAAGGTTGCAGGAGCATTGGTTAACCCGAATGACATTACAGTAAACTCATAGTGGCCATAACGGGTATTGAAGGCTGTTTTGGGTATATCTGCTTCCTTGACTTTGATCTGATAGTAACCAGACCTCAAATCTATTTTTGAGAAGACTTTGGCCCCATGAAGCCTGTCAAGAAGTTCATCGATGCGAGGGATAGGATGCTTATTCTTGATAGTGACTTGATTGAGCCCTCGATAATCTATGCAGAGGCGGAGAGTCCCGTCCTTCTTTTTTTGGAAAAGAACAGGTGCTCCCCAAGGAGAGCTGCTGGGGCGTACAAATCCTTGTTCAATGAGTTGGGAAAGTTGCTTCTTAAGTTCAATGGCTTCAGGAAGGGACATTTTATAGGGAGTTTTTGAGACGGGTTGAGCTCCAGGGATCACCTCGATTTCATGGTCGACTTCTGGAGGAGGCGGTAACCCTGTAAGCTCGTCAGGGAAGATGTCAGAGAATTCTTAGAGCCAAGAGGGTTCTGTCTCCAGGTTCAATGACTTTTTTGAGTTTGACTAAGAAAACTTTCTGACCCTTACGTGTTCCCTTGAGAAGATGTTTTGCCTTGACTACCCTAGACTTAGGTTTTCCTATGATCCCCTGAACAGATATTACTTGGCCATGCTTATTTTCAAAAGTGATACTCCCCTGGTTACAATGAATGCTAGCTTTGTTTGCAATTAACCAATCCATCCCAAGGATTCCATCATAAATTCCTAATGGCAAGACTCTAAAGTGGCCATGAGTTTGCTCATTACCCAGCTCAAAATCAAGATTCCCTATAGAGTGGCGAGATACTACTTCTTTCCCACTGGCTAACTCTACAATCATTTTTCTAGCTGATTTTTGACTCAAGTTTAATTTTTGCAAGCATCTAGGAGAAAGGAATGAATGGGTACTGCCACAATCAATCAAAAGCTGAAATGGCTTACCGTGATGAGTGGCGGGGGTTTGGATTACACCAAATTGTTTATTCGGACCTTGGTGTTCTACTGCTGCATGGACGATGGCGCACTCTTCTTCAGCCGTTTCCAAGGTCGGTTCTTCACTTATAACATAGGCAGTTCTAGCAACTGCTCCTCCGCGGCCTCTGCCACGGCCACTGCCTCTTGCACCTTGGTGGGTAGGGGTTCCACGGCCTTGATTTCCTCTGTTACCTTGGGGAAATGATGTTGCCATCTTGGGACAGTTGGCTCTAAAGTGTCCCGGCTCATTGCACTCAAAACACAAAGGGCCTTCTCTGGAAGAAGCAGCATACGAGCGGGGGGCAAAAGAGTTGCCTTGTCGCCCTCTGTTGTAGTAGGGGAAATTCTGTTGAGGTTTCTTGTAGGGTTGATCTCTAAGGTTTGCCTCAGGGTAAGATCTCTTTTGATTCTTCGGTTTGTTAGCCTTCATTTCTTTCACAAGGGGCTTTGCTCGTATGAGAGCATCCTGTAATGTGCTTGGCCTCATTGCTTCAAGGCGGGAATCTAGGGGTTCATTTAGCCCTTGGTAAAAGCGAGCCACTTGCTGGGAAGTAGTCATAGCTGGGGCATACTTCCGAAGGGTAATAAATTTGGAATAGTAGTCCTCAAGAGTTAAGCTGCACTGTCTAAGACTAAAAAACTCATTCATCTTTATGGATTCATGGGATGGAGGAAGATATCTTTCCTTCACTGCCTGCTTGATGTCTTCCCACGTTTGAGAATGCTCGGTGACTTCCTTGTCACGGCACCACTGTTTCCACTAGAGTTTAGCATCTCCAATGAGGCGAAACCGTGCGAGCATAGACTGATTTGCTACTCCAGTACCGGCAACAGAGAAATAATCGCCCATCGCCTCAATCCAGACTTCAGCATCCTTCTCAACCTTTGAACCTTCTCCTTTAAAGGAGGGAGGTTGCATTTGCTTGAGTAGGAGCTTCTTCTCCTGGGTATCGATGTAAAGCGCATTGGGAAGTGGAGGGTGGTCGTCCTGGCCATCATTGTAAAAACAATTTTAAGATTACAAGATTCATTTTTGCACAACGCTTAATTTTTTGGAGAGTAAAACATTGAAATTATTTTATTTCCAAATATTTACAAGGACAAGTTTTATTACAAAGATCTGAGACTAATATAATTAGTCTTATTTGACATCAAGGGGAATTCCTAGGCTTGACTATGACATAAGGGTAGAGCGGTCCACATAGGTGAAATATGGGGGTTCCGCAATAGTTTCTAAGACTCTAAAAACTGATGGTAAGGGTGGTAAACTCTGGATTGGGGTAGATCCCAACACCGCTACTCTATCAGCAGGTAAGACCTGCATCACTTTGTCATACACCCAACGATCCTGAGGTATACGAACCCCATCTATAGTCACTGAGGTGTCGGCCTTGGGGTTACCGACGAACCAAAATAAGCGGATCATCTTCAGCTTCTCAATCCAACGAATCCGCTTAAGGTCGGTGGTGAGGTTCCCAATCTGATCTGCTCGGATGAAGAAGTATCTCGGCCCACGACTCCAAAAATCTCTACCCCATCCTCTCTGAATACGAGAGAAATGAGGGAGGGATATCTTCTCTAATATCTGCACCATGGTGTCACGGAACTCGAAATTCGAGGAGTGACTAGCAATCTCGAAGATGCATTGGAAAACTAGAAATTTGGAGTAGGCATCTTCCTCTTCCTACAATCATTCAAACATCAATTTAACTTATTTGTTTTAGTAGGATGTCTTTACTAATTAGCATTATGTTAGGTAAAACATTTATTACAAAACAATCCTTAAACTGTAATTCCTAGGAGCTAAACTTGCTCTGATACCAATTGTAAGGTTCCTCCCTTTAAAAATGGAAGAAACACTTAAGATAGTCCGCTAAGTCTTATCTTGGGAAAAATTTCCTATTCATCGACACCTTGACCCTGTAGAGATTCAAGGATACGATTCATAGGTATGACCTAGCTCTATCTCACAGGGGGAGCGTGATTTTCTAAACATCAAATCACCCATAGGGCAATTGATCAAAAATTGGGCAACTACTAGACTTGATTTCTAGAGACAACGCTTTTTTCCTCATCTTATGCAAGGCACAACCGCTGGCCCAGTCTTCTAGAATAGAGTTGCCCAAGAACCTAACTATCTAACGTAGGGCTTTCACTTAATCTGTTGGAAAGCTACCCGACTAATGGGGTCCACCCGTCCGTAGGATGGTGCCGTCAGGGCATTCGATCCTCCCACCACTTTCCACCCTACTCACGCATCAATTTGTTTTCTAATTAATACTACCACACTGTTTGACATAAATAAACATATTCCTTAATTAGGGCCCTTCTTCACAAGGTTCGTTAAAACAGCCTTCTTACACAATACAATCATACCAAAGACAAGATGTAATTATATAAAAAGTTTATACATGATTCCATTTCCATACAAGCCAAACCGGCTCTCTTATTCTTATTCTGCCGATGATCTAGAATTCGGCCTTCCAGTCTCTACATGCTGGGCAAAACCCTACGAGACCATACACCTCATCGTTGGCGAGGACTCAAGCCGGCCTGTCACCCTCTCAGGCTCCATCGCTCAATCCTCCCGCCCCTCAAAGGGATGTCTGCACACTAGGGTGGGCTTATTTACCGCACTAGCTTGGGCCCTCAGAACTAGGCAGCCTCATAATCTCTCGCCTCAATCGGCGATCCTTATTCTCCAAAGGTATGAGGGATACCTTGGGCCATTCCCGGGCTTTGCTAACGACGCCGCCCAGCTACACAAGCACGGAACGGAGTTAGCGTTGAAGCCAAAAAATCTTGAATTCTAAAGATAACAACTTCAATGCAATTTTCTAAATATAGCATTTACAATTCATGAAGATAACAATTTCAACGCAATTTATCGAATACAACATCACATAAGTCGTAACTTCATATAATTTTTATGTCGTCATTTTAAAAGGAAAAGACACCATTCATTAATACTAATTTAAGAAAAAATCTCTTCTTTTGAAAATTAACCAAGCTAACCTGGCCACCGTTTCCTTGAGGGGCTTGAAAAGGGAGGACTGGTGGGTGCATCTCCTCCCATCTCGTTGTTACGTGCCCCTCTTGAGGCAATATTTTGTCGTCTCCGAGATGAGGCCATCTTAGGCGTCGCCTTATAGAGCTCGCTGCTGCGATCGAAACACTTCAGTTGGATCTGAATTCCGAGCTCGTTTGCTCACCGTATGAGCAAAAGAATATGGCACACGAACCCTCGCTTGAGTCAAAAAACCCTTACTAAAGTCTACGCAAATGGGAGGGGGGGATTGTGAGATGTCCTTAAGGGCAAAGGCAAAAACGTGGAGAGGGCTGGGAGGGTGGCTGCAAGCCTCTCTGTAAGTCTATTCACACGGGGGGGAGAAGAGTTAAGGACACTGGCTCCTAGCAAGAGGGGGATGGAGGAAAATTGGCTTATCTGAAAAGAGCCAAATGAGGGGGTGTGAGAGGGGTGGCTGCAAGGGCGGCTGTACTTGCAGCAAGTACGCTGCACAGGGATGGACAGTGGTACGAACGGCGGCACAATAGGGCATACGCTACACAGAAATGCGTGCCGTCTGAGGAGCACCCCGGGGGTTTATATAGCTGAGGGGTGAGGGTACGGACACTGCGCAAAGCAAGGACGAAAGGACGGTGTACCTTCAAAGGCTATGGATCAGTGGCCTGCATGGGTCTAGAGGAAAGGTACGGTGTCGGTTGTCTGGGAAAGGAGTGGTACGCATGTACCTTATCTGGTCTGGGGCAGCATGGGTGTCCACGTAAGGGTACGCGTGGACCATACAGTGGGCGGTCGTCCTTTGGTTCTTGGGCAGTCATTGTACGGGCACCCTTGTAAGTGTGTACGGACCAAATTTTTGGGACAGGATACCCAAATTTGGGACGTCCGCCTCGATTTGCGTGTCGGACCGCCCCGGGGGCGAAAATTTTTTTTGTCCGGGAGGTTCTCCTGGTCGCAGGGGTTCAGACCGTTTGTCAATCAGACGTGCGGTCGTGCATTTATTAAGGTTTAAAGGTCGCCGTTTTTTAACTAAAATGTTTGAAATTAGCGTATAGGCTTGATCCGGTGTCCGTTTTGGATGCTGTAAAATCCTATATTAGGGTAAAATTGCACGCAGATTCCAAATTTGGGCTCAGAATTTAAAGATTCTAATTAGAAATGACTCAAATAATAAAATCATTGATATTTATACATAAAAACTCATAATTACATGGACATTTCTTTATTAGTGAAGATGGGTACGTTACAGGAAGCATTTTGACCATCTTGTGAATCAGGTCGTGTGGAGACCTAAATGATAAAGTTACAACAGCTAACGTAGAGTCAATGGCGAACGTGTCACGTAGCAAGGTCGGTCGAGGTCTTGACCAGCCTCGGTCCGATTTAAATGGTGAGCTTCCGGTACGGTGGATGAGGGACCAAGGAAGCGGCCTATGAGTGAAGTGCTAGGTGACCTGCGAAGGAGCCAAGAGGGTGCTGATACCATATGGTGCTCGGGCTATGGGTCGCCGAAGATACCCATACGTGCATCGAGGAAGAAAATGGAATAAGGAGTTAGAGTTGTTTTCTGAACTCGGGCATGGATCTGGTTGATTGACCTTGCTGGTCTTCAACGGATGAGTCCATGCCTCTTTTATATGGATCTGTTGGTTGATCTTGTTGATCTTCAACAGAGAGTCCATCTGGATCTTTCTTATGCGATTGTAATTCCAGGTACTATGAGCTAGGAACTATCGAAAAGGCCCCTGAGTGACTTACGGGTTCGGTCAGATTAGTTTGGTTAGTGAAGACCGTGACTGCGTTAGAATAAAATATCCTAGAGGAATCACTTATGTCTGGTGGGCGAGGGAAGTTTTTCTGAGTTTGGTTTTGGAAGAACCGAGGGATTAGTCTCTTGTCCGGATATTCGTGGGCCTCGAGTGAGAGGCTCTAGCTGGTGCAAGAAGTGCTACTTCCACTGCTAGCACCCTAGAATTCAATGCGCAGAGGGGGCAGGAATCTTTCATTCGGTATCAGAGCGAATTGGCTAAAGTGGATCAACCTACAAGAAGCAAGAAATGAAAAAAATTTATGAAGTACTAGTAAAAGATTGTAATTGTGTGATGAAATTCATACAAATTGATATTCAGAATGAAGATTCATAAATTGGAAAGTGGGTCTTCAGATGGAAGTACGGCAATTGTATGGAATCCCTGACTTTCTTGAGGCCTAGATATGATGGTATTTACCTTATAGCTCCAAGGACCGTGACTACCCGTATATACGAGTAAATCTAAGACCTTGAAGTTATAAGCAAAAATGCTATTCACATGATGAATTCGAATGCTGGGTGATATTATTTTTGAATTCTGGTTGAGAATTGATGAATTGGTTTGGATTCTGATTGAAAGATGATGATTTCTGAATTCTGGTTGAAAGAAGATAAGTTGAACAAAGCCATAATGAGGATGAATGGGACGAATCCCAGTGATGATGGTAGTAACTGAAAGATGATTATAACTTCCAGTAGATCTATGAGATTAGTGGATTATGCTGACAGATTTATGATGTCTGACCTTTGATCTAGTGGATCTATTTAAGGAATGACAAATTGAGAAATTGCATAACTCAAATTTCCATGGGGAATGTTAAGATGGAATTTTCGATCTGATGGACCATTATTGTGTTAAGGATATGAATGATATGTTCTAAATGAATTTTTCTCTGATAATGAGCTTTGTATGTTCTTCTTATAGAAGGGATCTCTATCCCATGATTCTGCATGGGTTGACCAGACTATAAGGAACCCCAAAATCAGTTGGATCTTAAGTGATGTGGAACAATGTGGAAAGATGAGAGTTCGTTAGAAACTGTATTTATGACCAATTTTAAATGACTGTTTTATGTCAAGATTGTTGGGGAAGCATTTTGACCATCTTGTGAATCAGGTCATGGAGACCTAAGTGATAAAGTTGCAATAGCTAATGGAGAGTCAATGGAGAACATCTCGTGTAGCAAGGGCATGGCCGAGGTCTTGACCAGCCTCAGCTTGATTTAAATGGTGAGCTTCTGGTACGATGGATGAGGGACGAAGGAAGCAGTTTATGCATGAAGCGCTAGGTGACCTGCGAAGGAACCTAGAGGGCATTGACCATATGGTGCTCGGGCTCTGGGCCGCCGAAGATACCCACGCGTGTGTCAAAGGATGAGTCCATGGCTCTTTTATATGGATCTGTTGGTTGATCTTGCTGATCTTCAATGGAGAGTCCATCTGGATCTTTCTTATGTGATTATAATTCTAGGTATTATGAGCTAGGAACTATCGAAAAGACCCCTGAGTGACTTACCTGAGGCAAAACATAACCAATTCCTAAATGGATCCTATCACTACAGTGGTTGGGAGGTTGGCTAACCCATGGGATTGGACGGGGTTAGGCTGGGCTGATGGATCCCTAAAATGAGACTCAATTCTGTTAAGTTACGATAGTTGAAGTAAATCCCGGATAACCCTTGTTCTATGGAAAAGAATCAACAATGCCTGTGCCTCTTCAGTGATGAGGAAACAAGGGTTGGACTCTATGATCCAAGTTCAAGTCTCTTCCTTGATCTGACCATGAGACTTACGGGTCGGATGGATTAGTTTGGTTAGTGAAGACCTTGACTACGTTAGAATAAAATATCGTGGACGCATCGCCTATGTCTACTGGGCGAGGGAAGTTTTTCCAGGTTCGGTTTTGGAAGAACCGAGGGATTAGTCTCTTGTCCGGATATCCGTGGGCAAGGCCCCGGGTGAGAGGCTCTGCTTGGCGTAAGAAGTGCTACTTCTGCTGCTAGCATCCTAGAATTCGATGCACGAAAGGGACAGGAATCTTTCATCCGGTATATCAGAGCGAATTGGCTAAAGCGGATCAACCAAGAAAGCAAGAAATGAAAAAATTTATGAAGTACAAGTAAAAGATTCTAATTGTGTGATGAAATTCATACAAATTGATATTCGGAATGAAGATTCATAAATTGGAAAGTGGGTCTTCAGATGGAAGTACCGAAATTTTATGGAATCCTTGACTTTCTTGAGGCCTAGATACGATGGTTAAAAAACTACTTTGATTGATTCTAAATGAGAAATAGATTATCCTATCAATTTGGAAAAAGAGAAATAATGGAATTAGCTTAATCTAGTGGAATAATTATAATTAACTTTATGATTATGATTTAAATTCATAATTTGATTTTAGGCATAAAAGAGGAACTACTATCATATTTTCATTACAAGCTTTTATTCTTTTAGAAAAAAAATTAAGAATTATCAATAATAGCACCAGCGAAGCTATGGCAAAATTTTCAGAAAATAATACATATCATATTTTTATGCATAATACTAAAAGAGGACTTCCTACCATATTCTAGGATTGGACATCCTATGCAAAAAAAATGATTTTCATCATATTCATAAGAAATTTTTTTCCCTTTAATTATGCATACTTAATTGATTATGAGAAAAGAGTAAATTTTGGTAAATTTATTTTTATGCAAAAAGAGGAATTCCCATGATATTTGAGATCCAAGTAATTAAATAGTAAAAGAGGAATTTTTGGCATAATTCAAATTATGAGTATTTATCAAAAGTAAAATTTTGAGCATAATTAATTTTATTGGAAAATATGGGTAGAATTGATTTTTGTAAATCCCATGAATCTTTTACTCAAAAGAAGAATATTGAATATATTTCACTTGAGAAATTTGAGAAAGAATATGAAAATATCCATCAAGAAAAAGTACCTTTCACTAGGCCAAGCAATTGGCAGAAACTTAGAAAAGTCCCATCGGTATCGAAAGTAGAAAACAGTACTAAAAGTGGATGTGATAAGATGTGAATGTGAGGTGAGAAATGTGAATGCGATGTGATAAGATGTGAGTGGATTTGGATGAGATGTGATGTGATGTAAATGGATGTGGATGTGGATGTGATGAGATGTGATGAGATGTAAATGGATATGGATGTGGATGAAATGTGATGTGATGTGATGTAAATAGATGTGGATGTGGATGTGATGAGATGTGAATGAGATGTGATGATATGCGAATGGGTGTGATGATATGTGAATGGGTGTAAATGGATGTGGATGTGGATGTGATGAGATGTGAATGAGATGTGATGATATGTGAATGGGTGTGATGTGACGGGAGAATGAGATGTGAAGTGATAGATGTGTATATGAATGAATGGATGGATGTGGATAGATGTGAATGTGAATGAATGGATGTATGTGGATGAATGTGATGAGATGTGAATGGATGTGATGAGATATTGATAAATGTGGATGTGATGTGATATGGATGGAATGAATGTGATGTGATAAGGATAGATGTGGATGGAATGTAGTGATGTGATGTGGATGCAATGAATGTGATGGATGTTAATGGGTGTGATAAATGTGAATGGGTGTGATGAGATGTGAATGGGTGTGATGAGATATGAATGGATGTGATGAGATGTAAGTGGATGTGATGTGATGTGAATGGATGCGATGAAATATGAATGGATGAGAATGTGATGTGATAATATCTGAATGGGTGTGATGAGATATGAATGGATGTGATGAGATGTGAGTGGATGTGATGTGATGTGAATGGATGCGATGAAATATGAATGGATGTGAATGTGATGTAATGATATCTGAATGGATGTGGTTAGATGCAGTGAGATGTGAATGTGACGTAATGAGATGGGAATGGATGTGATGTGATGTGGATGGATGTGATGTATGTGATGTGATATGGATGGATGTGATGTGGATCTAGGTAGATGTGAATGGATGTGATGTGATGTGAATGGATGTGATAAGGATCTGGGTTGGTGTGAATGGATGTGATGTGATAAGAATATGATAGGATGAGATGTAAATGGATGTGAAAGTAATGTGATGAGATGTGAATGGATGAGATGTGGATCTGAATGAATATAAATGGATGTGATGTAATGTGAATGGATGGATGAGATGTAAGGTGGATGAATGTGATGTGATGTGGATCTAGGTAGATGTGAATGGATGAGATGTGATGTGAATGGATGTGATGTGATGTGATGAGGATCCGGGTAGATGTGAATGGATGAGATGTGATGTGAATAGATGTGATGTGATGTGGATATGGGTAGATGTGAATGGATGAGATGTGATGAGGATGGATGTGACGTGATGTGAGGAGGATTTGAATAGATGTAAATGGATGTGATGAGATTTGATGTGGATGAATGTGATGTGATGTGGATAGATGTGATGAGATGTAATATGATGTGATTGGATGAGAATGGATGAAGGATGATGGGAATAGAAATGATTAGATGAGGAATAAGCAAAGTGAATTGATTTAGAAGAATGTGGAATAACGAGAAATGATTTGGAACACTGTGGAAAGATGAGAGTTTGTTAGAAACTGTATTTATGACCTGTTTTTAAATGACTGTTTTATGTCAAGAATGTTGGGGAAGCATTTTGACCATCTTGTGAATCAAGTCATGGAGACCTAAGTAATAAAGTTGCAATAGCTGACAAAGAGTCAATGGAGGACGTCTCGTGTAGCCAGGTCTTGCCTCGATTCGATTTAAATGGTGACCTTCTGGTACAATGGATGAGGGACCAAGGAAGCGGCCTATGAGTGAAGCGCTAGGTGACCTGCGAAGGAGCCTAGAGGTTGCTGACCATATGGTGCTTGGGCTCTGGGTCACCAAAGATACCCACGCATGTGTCAAGGAAGAAAATGGAATAAGGAGTTAGAAGTGTTTTTCTGAACTCGAGCATGGATCTGGTTGATTGACCTTGCTGGTCTTCAACGGATGGGTCCATGGCTCTTTTATATGGATCTGTTGATTGATCTTGCTGATCTTCAACGGAGAGTCCATGTGGATCTTTCTTATGTGATTATAATTCCACATACTATGAGCTAGGAACTATCGAAAAGGCCCTTGAGTGAATAGGTGGTGAGCGTTCTAGTTGCCAATGATGCCATAGGTACATTGGGAAAGAAATGAATGTAATACTTAATTATATTTCCGAGTACTATGAGCTAGGAATTATCAAAAAGGCCCCTGAGTGAGCAGGTGGTAAGCATTCTGGTGCCAATGATGCCATAAGTACACCGATGAAGGAATGATTAGAAATTAGAATTCAAGCTAGATATTTTGGAGGATTATAATCAGTGATACTATGGTTTCATTAAAAGCTTGTTTTAAAGACATCTGAATCTGTGAAAAAAGCAATTTCATATTGGGTGTGTAAGTGGTGTGACTAACTTGAACTTTGCTTGAAGCGTCGGCTAGAGGACCTAGGAACTCTTTTCCCTGGTACCCGAGGCAAAACATAACCAAATTCCTAAATGGATCCTATCACTACAGTGGTTGGCCGGTTGGCTAACCCATGGGATTGGATGGGGTTAGGCTAGATAGTTGGATCCCTAAAATAAGACTCAATTCTGTTAAGTTACGATAGGTTAAGTAAATCCCGGATAACCCTTGTTCTATGGAAAAGAATCAACGGTTGTGCCTCTTGATGAGGAAAAAAGCGTTGGACTCTATGATCCAAGTGCAAGTCTTTTCCTTTATCTGACCATGAAGGGTACGGGTTCAATTGGATTAGTTTGGTTCAGTTGGATTAGTTTGGTTAGTGAAGACCTTGACTACGTTAGAATAAAATATCTTAGACGAATCGCCTATTTTTGTTGGGCGAGGGAAGTTTTTTCGGGTTCCGTTTTTGAAGAACTTAAGGATCAGTCTCTTCTCCGGATACCTGTAAGCGAGGTCCCAAGTGAGAGGCTCTGCCTAGCGCAATTTCGCTACTAGCACCTCGGAATTCGATGCGCGGAGGGGGCATGGATCTCTCATCCGGTATCAGAGCAAATTAGCTAAAGTGGATCAACCAAGAAGCAAGAAATGAAAAAAGATTATGAAGTACCAATAAAGATTGTAATTGTGTGATGAAATTCAAACAAATTGATATTCTGAATGAAGATTCATGAATTGGAAAGTGGGTCTTCAGATGGAAGTATCCATGACTTGCTTAGGGCCTAGATATGATGGTATTTACCTTATAGCTCCAAGGACCGTGACTACCCATATATACCGTGGGTATATCTGTAGCTCTTTACTGACAATATATACGAGTAAATATAAGACCTTGAAGTCATAAGCAAAAATGCTATCGAGATGATGAATTCAAATGGTGGTTGATATGATTTTTGAATTCTGGTTGAGAATTGATGAATTGATTTGGATTCTGATTGAAAGATGATGATTTCTGAATTCTGGTTGAAAGAAGATAAGTTGAACAAAGCCACAATGAAGATGAATGGGACGAATCCCAGTGATGATGGTTGGAAGATGATTCTAACTTCCAGCAGATCACTATGATATTAGTGGATTATGCTGATAGATTGATGATGTCTGACCTTTGATCTAGTGGATCTAATTAAGGAATGACAAATTGAGAACTTGCATAACTGAAATTTCCGTGGGGGAATGTTAAGATGGAATTTTTGGTCTGATGGACCATTATTGTGTTAAGGATATGAATGATATGTTCTCTAAATGAATTGCTCTCTGATAATGAGCTATGTATGTTCTCCTTATAGAAGGGATCTTTATCCTAGGATTCTCCGTGGGTTGACCAGACTATAAGGAACCCCAGAATCAGTTGGATCTTAAGGTGAAAGAGTTTATTCTCGAGCTGCGAGATGAGGACATCTCACATTTCCTAAGTGGGGTAGGATGTAAGATTCCTCCCTCCACCTTTTGAGGTGTTAAGGTGTAAGAACCTCCCCTTTTGTTCTTGTAATTATTCCCCTCTCTAAAATAGAAGAAAGATCTTGTTTTACCCTGTTTTGGCCTAGAGAGAGATAATCCAAAATTGAAATATCTTTGGATATAAAAATCCTCCTAGTGTCTAAAATGAATTCCCCTGAAACAGAAGTTCAAAATGAACTTTCCAATGTACATTAGGAATTAATTGAAAATGTTATAAGGGACCTTAGCCTAAGGGTCTACATTTTCAGAAATTTTTAGATTATGGTCCAATTAGGGTTCTAATGAGCCAATTGGATTACTCCAAGTGTTGGGATGAGATAAATCCAAAGAATAAAAGAAATTACCCAAAAATGAGTAAATGCTCACATAAGATGAAGAGTTGACTGAGTACAAGGTTTATTAGTTTAAAATTATGAGATATTACAAAAAAAAAGAGATATTTTGAAAAAATGATGCATTTTTGACACCTTGGTAAGGAAAGGGGGACTCTTGAGGTAGGCGCCTCTTTCACATGTGTGGAAGGGTTTTTAATTCAAAAAATTGTGATATTTGTGTCTCTCCTTCTCTCCTCTCTCCTGGATCAAACCAAATCTAAAAGAGAGCCAAACTGGTCCACACCTTGTCCAAATTAAGTCAAACTAAACCTCAAAATTTCTAGAACCCAGTTGGACTTGGTTAGTGGCCTCCCTCACCTATAAATAGACCCTCAGTCATTTGTAATAAAATATTGGAGCTATACCGTCATGCCAGTATTATATTAAAATAATCATATTTTCTATTATCCCTTAAATTTTTCTCTCTCTTGGGAGCTTGGAGCTCTCTGTCTCTACAACAACTCTTGGAGTTTCTCTTCTCCTTTTGGTGGACCAATTGATTTGTTGGGGGCTTCACTGCAATTAGAGAATCAAGACAAATTTGGAGGTAAAATTAGAGAATCAAGACAAATTTGGAGGTAAAATTAAATTTTATGGTTTTTTCTAATTTTCTCAATGACTTTCTTCTTCTCAACCCCTTTCAAGCTTAAGAAGCTTTCAAAATGATTGTTTTAATCAAGATCTCCCTAGAAATCTTAATGTTTAATTAAGATAAAGTTAATCTTTATTCTTAATTATAATGCTTTCTTTAAGTAAATCTCTCTCTCTCTCTAAAAGAATAGCCATCTTTATGGCTAAATCCCTTGAAAAAGGATGCTTCTCAATGATAGTCTCTTAATTCAAAGCTAAACTCTAGGCTTGATAAGCTAGAGATTAAGAAAATGGTAATTTTATGATTTTGTGTTAACAAAATAATGGTTATTCTTTTAGATTATTTATAAGTAGTTAAAAAACTACTTTGATTGATTCTAAATGAGAAATAGATTATCCTATCAATTTGGGAAAAGAGAAATAATGGAATTAGCTTAATCTAGTGGGATATTCATAATTAAGTTTATGATTATGGTGAAAATTATGATTTAAATTCATAGTTTGATTTTAAGCATAAAAGAGGAACTACTATCATATTTTCATTACAAGCTTTTATTCTTTTAGAAAACAAATTGAGAATTATCAGTAATTGATAAAATTTTCAGAAAATAATACATATCTTATTTTTATGCATAATACTAAAAGAGGACTTCCTACCATATTCTAGGATTGGACATCCTATGCAAAAAGAATGATTTTCTTTTCATCATATTCATGAGAATTGTTTTCTTGTAATTATGCATAATTAATTGATTATGAGAAAATAGTAAATTTTGGTAAATTTATTTTTATGCAAAAAGAGGAATTCCCATGATATTTGAGATCCAAGTAATTAAATGGTAAAAGAGGAATTTTTGGCATAATTCAAATTATGAGTATTTATCAAAAGTAAAATTTTGAGCATAATTAATTTTATTCAAAAATATAGGTAGAATTGATTTTTGTAAATCCCATGAATCTTTTACTCAAAAGAAGAATATTGAATATATTTCACTTGAGAAATTCGAGAAACAATATAAAAATACCCATCAAGAAAAAGTACCTTTCACTAAGCCAAGCAATTAACAGAAACTTAGAAAAGTCCCATTGGTATCGAAAGTAGAAAACAGTACTAAAGTGGATGTGATAAGATATGGATGTGATGTGATAAGATGTGAATGCGATGTGATAAATGTGAATGCGATGTGATAAGATGTGAGTGTATGTGATGAGATGTGGATGAGATGTGATGTGATGTAAATGGATGTGGATGTGGATGTGGATGTGATGAGATGTGGATGTAAATGGATGTGGATGTGGATAAGATGTGATGTGATGTAAATGGATGTGGATGTGGATGATGTGATGTGATATGATGTGAATGGATGTGGATGTGGATGTGGATGTGATGAGATGTGATGATATGTGAATGGGTGTGATGTGACGTAAATGCGTGAGAATGAGATGTGAAGTGATAGATATGTATATGAATGAATGGATGGATGTGGATAGATGTGAATGTGAATGAATGGATGTATGTGGATAAATGTGATGAGATGTGAATGGATGTGATGAGATATTGATAGATGTGGATGTGATGTGAAATGGATGGAATGAATGTGATGTGATAAGGATAGATGTGGATGGAATGTATGTGATGTGATGTGGATGTGAAGGATGTGAATGGGTGTGATGAGATGTGAATGGGTGTGATGAGATATGAATGGATGTGATGAGATGTGAGTGGATGTGATGTGATGTGAATGGATGCGATGAAATATGAATCGATGTGAATGTAATGTGATGATATCTGAATGGATGTGGTGAGATGCGGTGAGATGTGAATGTGACGTAATGAGATGGGAATGGATGTGATGTGATGTGGATGGATGTGATGTGGATCTGGGTAGATGTGAATGGATGTGATGTGATGTGAATGGATGTGATAAGGATCTGGGTTGGTGTGAATGGCTGTGATGTGATGTGAATATGATATGATGAGATATAAATGGATGTGAATGTGATGTGATGGATGTGAATGGATGATGTGATGGATGTGAATGTGATGTGATGTGAATATGATATGATGAGATATAAATGGATGTGAATGTGATGTGATGGATGTGAATGTGATGTGATGGATGTGAATGAATGAGATGTGGATCTGAAAGAATATAAATGGATGTGATGTAATGTGAATGGATGGATGAGATGTAAGGTGGATAAATGTGACGAGATGTGGATCTGAATGAATATAAATGGATGTGATGTAATGTGAATGGATGGATGAGATGTAAGGTGGATGAATGTGATGTGATATGGATCTAGGTAGATGTGAATGGATGAAATGTGATGTGAATGGATGTGATGTGATGTGATGTGGATCGGGGTAGATGTGAATGGATGAGATGTGATGTGAATGGATGTGATGTGATGTGGATCGGGGTAGATGTGAATGGATGAGATGTGATGTGATGTGAATATAGGTAGATGTGAATGGATGAGATGTGATGAGGATGGATGTGACGTGATGTGATGAGGATCTGAATAGATGTAAATGGATGTGATGAGATGTGATGTGGATGAATGTGATGTGATGTGGATAGATGTGATGAGATGTAATATGATGTGATTGGATGAGAATGGATGAAGGATGATGGGAATAGATATGACTGGATGAAGGATGATGGGAATAGATATGACTGGATGAGGAATAGGCAAAGTGAATTGATTTAGAAGAATGTGGAATAACGAAAAATGATATGGAACACTGTGGAAAGATGAGAGTTCGTTAGAAACTGTATTTATGACCTGTTTTTAAATGATTGTTTTATGTCAAGAATGTTGGGGAAGCATTTTGACCATCTTGTGAATCAGGTCGTGGAGACTTAAGTGATAAAGTTGCAATAGCTGACGGAGAGTCAATGGAGGACGTCTCACGTAGCCAGGTCTTGCCTCGGTTCGATTTAAATCGTGACCTTCCGGTACGGTGGATGAGGGACCAAGGAAGCGGCTTATGAGTGAAGCACTAGGAAGGAGCCTAGAGGTTGCTGACCATACGGTGCTCGGGATTTGGGGTCGTCGAAGATACCCACATGTGCGTCGAGGAAGAAAATGGAATAAGGAGTTAGAGGTGTTTTTTTGAACTCGGGCATGGATATGGTTGATTGACCTTGCTGGTCTTCAACGGATGGGTCTATGGCTCTTTTATATGGATCTGTTGGTTGATCTTGTTGATCTTGCTAATCTTCAACGGAGAGTCCATCTGGATCTTTCTTATGTGATTATAATTCCAGGTACTATGAGCTAGGAACTATCGAAAAGGCCCCTGAGTGAACAGGTGGTGAGCGTTTTGGTTGCCAATGATACCATAGGTACACTAGGAAATAAATGAATGTAATACTTGATTATATTTTCAGGTACTATGAGCTAGGAATTATCAAAAAGGCCCCTAAGTGAGCAGGTGGTGAGCGTTCTGGTGCCAATGATGCCATAAGTATACCAATGAAGAAATGATTAGAAGTTAGAATTCAAGCTTTTTTTTTTAGGATTATGATCAGTGATACTATGGTTTCATTAAAAGATTGTTTTAAAGACAGTTGAATCTATGAAAAAAGACAGCTGCATCTATGAAAAAAGCAATTTCATATTGGGTGTGTAAGTGGTGTGACTAACTTGAACTTTACATGAAGCGCCGGCTAGGGGGCGTAGGAACTCTTTTCCCTAGTATCGGGGCAAAATATAACCAAATTCCTAAATGGATCCTATCACTACAGTGGTAACCCATGGGATTGGATGGGGTTAGGCTGGATAGATGGATCCCTAAAATGAGACTCAATTCTGTTAAGTTACGATAGTTGAAGTAAATCCTAGATAACCCTTGTTCTGTGGAAAAGAGTCAATGGCTGTGCCTCTTGATGAGGAAAAAAGCGTTGGACTTTATGATCCAAGTGCAAGTCTCTTCCTTTATCTGACCATGAAGGTTACGAGTTCAGTTGGATTAGTTTGGTTAGTGAAGACCTTGACTGCGTTAGAATAAAATATCTTAGACGAATCGCCTATGTCTGCTGGTGGGCGAGGGAAGTTTTTTCGGGTTCGGTTTTTGAAGAACTGAGGGATTAGTCTCTTGTCCGGATACCCGTGTGGGCGAGGCTCCAAGTGAGAGGCTCTGCCCGGCGCAAGAAGTGCTACTTTCGCTGCTGCTAGCACCCCAGAATTCGATGCGTGGAGGGAGCATGGATCTCTCATCTGGTATCAGAGCAAATTGGCTAAAGTGGATCAATCAAGAAGCAAGAAATGAAAAAAGATTATGAAGTACCAATAAAGATTGTAATTGTGTGATGAAATTCAAATAAATTGATATTCTGAATGAAGATTCATGAATTGGAAAGTGGGTCTTCAGATGGAAGTGCCACAATTGTATGAAATCCCTGACTTGCTTGAGGCCTAGATATGATGGTATTTACCTTAGAGCTCCAAGGACCGTGACTACCCGTATATACCGTGGATATATTTGTAGCTCTTTATTGACAATATATACGAGTAAATCTAAGACCTTGAAGTCAAGCAAAAATGCTATTGAGATGATGAATTCGAATGCTAGTTGATATGATTTTTGAATTCTGGTTGAGAATTGATGAATTGATTTGGATTCTGATTGAAAGATGATGACTTCTGAATTCTGGTTGAAAGAAGATAAGTTGAACAAAGCCACAATGAGGATGAATGGGACGAATCCCAGTGATGATGGTAACTAGAAGATGATTATAACTTTCAACAGATCACTATGATATTAGTGGAGTATGCTGACAGATTGATGATGTCTGCTGACCTTTGATCCAGTGGATCTAATTAAGTAATGACAAATTGAGAACTTGCATAACTGAAATTTTCGTGGGGGAATGTTAAGATGGAATTTTTTGTCTGATGGACCATTATTGTGTTAAGGATATGAATGATATGTTCTGAATGAATTGTTCTCTTAAAGGTATAAGAACCTCCCCTTTTGTTCTTGTAATTATTCCCCTCTCTAAAATAGAAGAAAGATCTTGTTTTACCTTGTTTTGGCCTAGAGAGAGAAAATATCTAGAGAGAGATAATCCACCAAAAATGAAATATCTTTGGATATAAAATTCCTCCTAGTGTCTAAAATGGATTCCCCTAAAACAGAAGTTCAAAATGAACTTTCCAATGTGCATTAGGAATTAATTGAAAATGGTATAAGGGACCTTAGTCTAAGGGTCTACATTTTCGAAAATTTTTAGATTATAGTCCAATTAAGGTTCCAATGGGCCAATTGGATTAATCCAAGTGTTGGGATGAGATAAATCCAAAGAATAAAAGAAATTGCCCAAAAATGAGTAAATGCTCACATAAGATGAAGAATTGACTGAGTACAAGGTTTATTAGTTAAAAATTATGAGATATTACAAAAAATATATATATATATACAAAAAATTATGAGATATTACAATATATATATATATATATATATATATATATATATATATATAATTATGCATTTCTGACACCTTGGTAAGGAAAGGGGAACTCTTGAGGTAGGCCCCTCTTTCACATGTGTGGAAGGGTTTTAATTCAAAAAATTGTGATATTGTTATCTCTCCTCTCTCCTAGATCAAACCAAATCTAAAAGGGAGCCAAACTGGTCCAAACCTTGTCCAAATTAAGTCAAACTAAACCTCAAAATTTTTGAAACCCAGTTGGACTTGGTTAGTGGCCTCCCTCACCTATAAATAGACCCTTAGTCATTTGTGATAAAATATTGGAGCTATACCATGCCAGTATTATATTAAAATAATCATATTTTCTATTATCCCTTAAATTTTTCTCTCGCTTGGGAGCTTGGAGCTCTCTGACTCTACAACAACTCTTGAAGTTGCTCTTCTCCTTTTGGTGGACCAATTGATTTGTTGGGGGCTTCACTGCAATTAGAGAATCAAGAAAAATTTGGAGGTAAAGTCAAATTTTATGGTTTTTTCCAATTTTCTCAATGACTTTCTTCTTCTCAATCCCTTTCAAGCTTGAGAAGCTTGCAAATTGATTGTTTTAATTCAAATCAAGATTTTCCTAAAAATCTTAATGTTTGACTAAGATAAAGTTAATCTTTATGCTTAATTGTAATGCTTTCTTTAAGTAAATCTCTCTCTCTCTAAAAGAATAGCCATCCTTATGGCTAAATCCCATGAAAAAGGATGCTTCTCAATGATAGTCTCTTAATTCAAAGCTAAACTCTAGGCTTGATAAGCTAGAGATTAAGAAAATGGTATTTTTATGATTTTGTGTTAACAAAATAATGGTTATTCTTTTAGATTATTTATAAGTAGCTAAAAAACTACTTTGATTGATTCTAAATGAGAAATAGATTATCCTATCAATTTGGGAAAAGAGAAATAATGGAATTAGCTTAATCTAGTGGAATAATCATAATTAAGTTTATGATTATGGTTAAAATTATGATTTAAATTCATAGTTTGATTTTAAGCATAAAAGAGGAACTACTATCATATTTTCATTACAATCTTTTATTCTTTTAGAAAAAGAATTGAGAATTATCAGTAATATAACGAAGCTATGGTAAAATTTTTAGAAAATAATACATATCTTATTTTTATGCATAATACTAAAAGAGGAATTCCTACCATATTCTAGGATTGGACATCCTATGCAAAAAGAATGACTTTCATCATATTCATGAGAATTGTTTTCCTGTAATTATGCATAATTAATTGATTATGAGAAAAGAGTAAATTTTGGTAAATTTATTTTTATGCAAAAAGAGGGATTCCCATGATATTTGAGATCCAAGTAATTAAATGGTAAAAGAGGAATTTTTGGCATAATTCAAATTATGAGTATTTATCAAAAGTGAAATTTTGAGCATAATTAATTTTATTCGGAAATGTAGGTAGAATTGATTTTTGTAAATCCCATGAATCTCTCACTCAAAAAAAGAATATTGAATATATTTCACTTGAGAAATTTGAGAAAGAATATGAAAATATCCATCAAGAAAAAGTACCTTTAACTAGGCCAAGCAATTAGCAGAAACTTATAAAAGTCCCATCGGTATCGAAAGTAGAAAACAGTACTAAAGGTGGATGTGATAAGATATGAATGTGATGTGACAAGATGTGAATGCGATGTGATAAGATGTGAATGTGATGTGATAAGATGTGAGTGGATGTGATGAGATGTGGATGAGATGTGATGTGATGTAAATGGATGTGGATGTGGATGTGATGAGATGTGATGTGATGTAAATACATGTGGATGAGGATGTGATGAGATGTGATGTGATGTGATGTAAATGGATGTGGATGTGGATGTGGATGTGATGAGATGTGATGATATGTGAATGGGTGTGATGGATGGATGTGGATGCATGTGATGAGATGTGAATGGATGTGATGAGATATGGATAGATGTGGATTCGATGTGATATGGATGGAATGAATGTGATGTGATAAGGATAGTTGTGGATGGAATGTATGTGATGTGATGTGGATGCAATGAATCTGATGGATGTGAATGGGTGTGATAGATGTGAATGTGTGTGATGGATGTGAATGGGTGTGATGAGATGATGTGAATGGGTGTGATGACATATGAATGGATGTGATGAGATGTGAGTGGATGTGATGTGATGTGAATGGATGCGATGAGATATCAATGGATGTGATGTGATGTGAATGGATGCGATGAGATATGAATGGATGTGAATGTGATGTGATGATATCGGAATGGATGTGGTGAGATGTGAATGTGACGTAATGAGATGGGAATGGATGTGATGTGATGTGGATGGATGTGATGTGATGTGAATGGATGTGATGTGGATCTGGGTAGATGTGAATGGATGTGATGTGATGTGGATCTGGGTAGGTGTAAATGGATGTGATGTGAGGTGAATATGATATGATGAGATGTAAATGGATGTAAATGTGATGTGATGAGATGTGAATGGATGAGATGTGGATCTGAATGAATATAAATGGATCTGATGTAATGTGAATGGATGGATGAGATGTAAGGTGGATGAATGTGAAGTGATGTGGATCTAGGTAGATGTGAATGGATGAGATGTGATGCGAATGGATGTGATGTGACGTGTTGTGGATCGAGGTAGATGTGAATGGATGAGATGTGATGAGGATGGATGTGACGTGATGTGATGAGGATCTGAATAGATGTAAATGGATGTGATGTGGATGAATGTGATGTAAATAGATGTGATAAGATGTAATATGATGTGATTGGATGAGAATGGATCAAAAGGATGATGGGAATAGATATGACTGGATGAGGAATACGCAAAGTGAATTGATTTAGAAGAATGTGGAATAACGAAAAATGATGTGGAACAATGTGGAAAGATGAGAGTTCATTAGAAACTGTATTTATGACCTATTTTTAAATGACTGTTTTATGTCAAGAATGCTGGGAAAGCATTTTGACCATCTTGTGAATCAGGTCGTGGAAACCTAAGTGATAAAGTTGCAACAGCTGATATAGATTCAATGGAGAACGTCTCGCGTAGCAAGGTTGGTCGAGGTCTTGACCAGCCTCTGTTCGATTTAAATGGTGAGCTTCCAGTACGGTGGATGAGGGACGAGGGAAGCGGCCTATGAGTGAAGCGCTAGGTGACCTGCGAAAAGGAGCCTAGAGGGTGCTGACCATACGGTGCTCGGGCTCTGGGTCGTGAAAGATACCCACACGTGTGTTGAGGAAGAAAATGGAATAAGGAGTTAGAGTTGTTTTCTGAACTCGAGCATGGATCTGGTTGATTGACCTTGCTGGTCTTCAACGGATGAGTCCATGGCTATTTTATATGGATCTATTGATTGGATGGGGTTAGGCTGGACTGAAGGATCCCTAAAATGAGACGCAATTCTGTTAAGTTACTATAGTTGAAGTAAATCCCGGATAATCCTTGTTCTATAGAAAAGAATTAACAACGGTTGTGCCTCTTGGATGAGGAAACAAGCATTGGACTCTATGATCCAAGTGCAAGTCTCTTCCTTGATATGACCATGAGACTTACAGGTTCGGTCGGATTAATTTTGTTAGTGAAGACCTTGACTGCGTTAGAATAAAATATCATGGAGGAATCGCCTATGTTTGCTGGGCAAGGGAAGTTTTTCCGGGTTTGGTTTTGGAAGAACCGAGGGATTAGTCTTTTGTTCGGATATCCGTGTGAGAGGCCCCGAGTGAGAGGCTCTGCCCGGCGCAAGAAGTGCTACTTCCACTGCTAGCACTCCAGAACTCGATGCGCAGAGGGGGCAAGGATCTTTCAATTGCCAACTCCATAACCCTTGACAATGACAACTAAGGTTAGCTGACAAAGCAAAAGCTATCATTGTGACCTCGTTTCACAATGACAACCCCTCTTACTAATGTCCCTAAGTCTATAATCACAAAAGATATCAGATCCACAATTGGATTTGGTAAAATCTAAGGCATAGCCTCAACATCAACATCCCCTCCTCTATTGAAGACCCAACCCTCATCATCAATGTTGCCAAAACCCATCACTAAAGCCTCGTCAACTCATATCCAAATAGGTATAATAGCCTCAATTCCAACAAGAAAAGCCACCATGAAGACCATCAAAATACTTCCAAAGCATCAAAAGGTGGGTGAAAAAGATTACTCTTTAAGCACAATGATTCTATAAGGGTAGAAATTCTATTTGGCTACCTAGTCAATCCAAACAACATTCACATGAACGAATTCAAAGGCCTAACAAGTAGAAGAAAATAAGGCAACCTCAACCATGGCATCCAAAGCAATTACACAAGAAGGTGCCAGTAAAATAAGTGTGGATTCCAAAGGTAATACTGCAAGCCCAAGAATATCATGAAGGTGCAACCCAAGGTTGGATCCTCAAAAAAGCAAACCATGCTCTCAATGAAGAAGAGGCATGCACCCAAGAAGAAGTCTGCATACCCAAACAAAGAACAAAGAAACCAAGGTACCATGCTCAATACCTAAGAATTCATCAATAATGGTCACCTTCAAAGCTACTTCAAGACCAGGGATACTATGAAGGCAATACCATCATATGGGTGCCTAAAGCTGTTAAGATTAATCAGGTTTCATTATCAACTTTATCTCAAGGAGCCCAAAATAATTATATGGTGAGGAGACCAAAGCAAAAACAACCAAACCACATGGAGGACTCTACTGACCTACTCGAGGATGACTTGCCCATCACTTTATCCAATGAAGGGATGAAATTGGAGATATCCCCATAGATCATCTACATGAAACTACTCTTTAAATCAGCAACAATTAAGGATGTAGTGCAAACACAAGTACCTACACTCCCAAATAACCCACTACTCACACGAGTGCTAAACCATAAGAGCCATTGCTTGAAAAAGCAAAATGCCTCTAGAACCTCCCATAAATAATAATAACAAGAGTGCTCCAACAACATGCAGAGCCTCTGGGACAACTACAATGAATGACATCAACAAATGCTACCAACAAACCCGTCAGCTTTATTAGGGATGAGTGTTTTGGCCGCATATCACCCATAATCTCACCAACCATGCCAGTGGTGTAGATGCCGAAGCTATCACCTAGGCGGGTCATCAATGCTTGTCGTAGCACTAGTTGAGCTCGATATCTCAACACTCCCCCTCGAGCTCAACTCCACACACTGCACTCCAAGTAAGCTCCTAAACCTATGGAGCTTCTCTGTGCCCAATTCCTTCATTAAGACGTCAGCCACCTGATCCTCTGTGACATATACCAAATTTACATCTCCTGCTACTAGAACCTTCTCCCTCACAAAGTGATAATGCACCTCAATGTGCTTTGTTCTAGCATGATATACTGGGTTACTAGCCAACTGTATGCTGTTCATGTTGCCACAATATATGACAACTGCCCTATCCACGGGCTCTCCCATGTCTGCTTCTGAAACAAACCAAGCTACCTCACAAGCTGCCATAGTAGCACCCCTGTACTCTGCCTCTGTACTCAACAAGGAAACTGTTGACTGCTTCTTATTGCTCCAACTCATAGCAGCACTCCCAAATGAGAACATAAAATCACTGGTAGATCTCCTTTCTGCAATACTACCAGCCCAATCAACATCTGTGCACCCATGCAACTGTATCTATGTGCACCCATGCAACTGTGTCTCTGTACCAGCCTCATAGAAAAGTCCTTGGCCGCTTCCTTTGGTGCCAGCTTGTCTCGCCAGCACGACCTTCAAGAAGGTTAGCGAAAGGAGGGAGGGCGGTTGCCGCTTAGATAGAGGAGACTTCGGGAGAGAGAGGAAACAGGGGAGGTGTTAAGGTGTGTGAGAGTATGTGTGGGCAAGGAGAGCCAGCGTGGAGAAGGGTGTGGCCGCTCGTTGATGTGACAACTGCTGGTGATTCTGCAGAGCCGTTGAAGGTTCTCGCCTTGTGCTACGAGGCTTGAAAGGGTGATTTGGCGGAGGTGCTGTGCAGAACCAGAGGCGAGGAGAAGCTGGTGAAGGTTGCCGTTGGAGCGAGGGTTCGCGGGTGATCATAGCAGCGTGGGAGCCGCCTTGTGCAAAAAGGCTCTCAAGTGAGAGCAGCTGATAGTAGGCGTGGAGGCAGCTGCAGCGAGTAGCGAAGGGTGGCGAAGACGCCATGCATAAGGGGTTACGGTGACCGCCTTGCTGGGGATTCTGCGGAGATGGAGCCGAAGACAGTCGAAGGTGTGGCCACCGTGTGATGAAGGTAGAAACAAGGTCTCTCGGGTGATTGTGCAGTGCTAACAAAGAGGGTGAAGCCGTCTTGGCAACGCACAGTGGCTGCTGGGGCACAGACCAGAGAAGGTGGCCTTGTTTGTTTGTGTGTGGCGAAGGCTATAGCTGAGGTGCTGTAGAGAGGAAGGCTTGCTACTGGTGGCGACTGGGAAACACCGACACACAAGGGGGCTGAAGGTGTTTGTGGCTGCTGAAGATAAGGTGGCAACATCGACAAGCTTGAAGTATAGAGGCTACTGGTGGCGACTGGGAAACACCGACACACAAGGGGGCTGAAGGTGTTTGTGGCTGCTGAAGATAAGGTGGCAACATCGACAAGTTGGGCGACTGGTGCAGCCGACAGGCGAGAGTGTTGGTTTTTTTCTCGGTGGCTTGGTGTTGCTATCAGGGTGGTAGAGGCCGGTAGCATGCATGCAAAGAAGAAGCTGGTGTGAGGGTGGCCACATTTAGGATGCAAAAGGAGACTACTAGCCGAAGGGAGTGAAGGAAGCCGAGTGGAGCGAGCTGGATTGTGAAAGAGGGATTTTTTTTGTATTATTGTGGTTAAGTGTGTGGGCTTTGATTATCTTGTGGAATACAGAGTTTGAGGTATCTCTGTGTGGTGTTTTGAGAGATTTCTGTTACCAGCATTGTGCTGGTGGTGCCCCTTGTGTCTGTTGTGTCTTCCAAGGCTGCTGGGTAGGTAGCTATAGAGGCATTTCTTCTTTTTCTACCCTCCTGACAGTTTTCTGGTGCCCCCACTGAGGATAGCTCTGGTATTTTCTTCGATTTACAAAGAGCTTATGAGGAGTCATTGAGGGTTGTTGTTCCATGTATCGATATGATGGAAAATGGATTAAAGATAGCACTTAGCAATAGGTTCAAGAAGGTAGAAGACCCCGACAAGGTTTGGTATGAGGTGCAAGCTCTGATACAGGGTGAGTTTGAATCAATTGATGATTATGTGAAGAAATTCTCTTTGCTATGGGAGACTTTATGCAGGGCTTTAGCGGAAGACCAGGTACCTCCTGACATGATGAAGAAAAACAAGTTTGTAGCCGGGCTTAAGAGGAGTATTCGCTGGAAGGTGGAATTAAAGAAGCCCAGGTCTTATGAGGATGTGGTGGAAATTGCCAAATCAAAGGATTGGAAGTTGCAACGGATGAATCAGCTGGGGATGATTCCAGTTGTAGCACAGCCGGAGATTAGAGTGGAGGCTACACCCATGAATGTAGTGATTGAGAGGATGAAGCCCACTAAAGCCCAGGCTATGCAGATGGTCAAGGAGTACCTATGGTTCCTGTAGGTTCTGATGAGGGATTGAGACAGGATATGAAACAGATGGTTGATCTTATGAAGAATTTGAGCTTAAATTTAATGGGAAGTGCAGGTGGTGGACATGGTAGAGGTAGAGGCAATAATTAAGAAGGGGGAGATGGACAAGCAGGGTATGGACGTGGTTGTGGTAGGGGCCGTCGTTTCATCCCTACATGCTAGAATTGTGGTGAGCTTGGTCATCTAAGTACAGATTGTGATAAGCCTCAGCGAATGGGTGGTGATATGTACCCACTACCTTCACAGTTACCTGACAGGTCAAACGACTATGGTATTGATATCAGGGATCAATGGTCCCAGTGGAATCTTAGCTGAGGAGAAGGGGAAAGCAAAGGTCATGAATGTTGTCACTTTGGAGAATGTTCAGGTAAGAGAAGAAGGGGATGTGATGCCCATTGGCAAGCGCACAACGGATGAAAGAGAAGGAAAAGGGGTGGCTGGACCCAGCTGTAAGAAGGGGAAGCAACAGGAAGGAGAAGATGTGAAAGCTAAAAGGAAACGAAAACCTCGTAGAAGGTTCCAGGTGTCAGACTTCCCACTGGGGGATGGGCAAACCAGCTATAACCTGAAATCTGATATGGTGAACAGGAAGGCCAACATCACCTTTGGGCAGTTGGTGGAGATGGTGCCAAAATTGAGAAGGCAATGGAAGGGACTTGTGAATCCAATGGAAAAGGAGTCAGAGAAGAGGTCAGTCAAAGTACTATCTTTAGAAGAGCTTCCAGATATTTGCCCTATTGTGGAGGTGTGGAGTAAAGGTAGGAACCTTGGTTAGGCCTATATAGATGGAGGAGCTCAAATCTGTGTGATTACCCAATCATGTGTGGAGCAGTCAGCAGGCCTGAGGGTGTCTGGGGTTTCTGGTTTTCGAATTAGGATGGCTAATCATAAAATGTCTTGGTATGGTAAAGGAGTTGGAAATTGAAGCTTTTAATGTCAAAGCTACTATAGATTTTCATGTGATGCCTGTGGGTCTTGGTGCTTTTCCAATTATTCTTGGACGACCCTGGTTGCGAGTGGTGGGTGCAGTACAAGACTGGAGGTATGGGACCATTTCTTTGCATAATAAGCGGGGTGATAAAAAATCTTTTGAGATGCATAGTAGGAGATCTTTGAATGATGTGTGGGAGAGGCCACAGGATTCGAGTGAAGAGGAAACTACCACCAGTACTTCTAAATCGGAGATGGATTCATCGACTCTACTGCTTCTAGTGAAGAAGAGGTAGATGTGGCTTTCCTAGTATCAGAGCAACAAGGTAATGAAGATAAAGAAGTGCATGAAGTGGGTGCTGAGGGAGAAGATACCTTGGGGTCGTATGAAGTGATTGAGGAATTACTGCAGCTAAAGATAGAAGTGAAGAAGAAGCAGGAGCTGATTGAAGGAATGCTAAGTCCGGATCTCTCGAGTGGAGAAAAGGTTAGATATGTTAATATGCTGTCTCATTTTCCAGAATTGTTCATCACCTCTTATAAGGAGATTCGAGGATTTAAAGGGCTAGATTTGAGGATTGAATTGAAAGAAGGTGTAAAAACAGTTAGGCAGAAGCTTCGCAGGATGGGACGAGAACAAATGCAGGCCGTGAGAGAGGAAGTTGATAAGTTGTTGAGTACAGGTTTCATTACACAAGTGGACACAGCTGAGTGGGTAAGTCCTACAGTGGTGAGTCCAAAGAAGGATGGTAGGTGGCGTATATGTGTAGATTTCAAGCCCTTGAATGCTGCTACAAAAAAATGATCCTTACCCCCTACCTTTTTTGGATGAAATCTTGGATACTGTAGCTGGATATGAAAGGTACAGTGTTTGTGATGGGTTTTCAGGTTATTTTCAGTTAAAGATTGTAGAAGAAGATCAGCGCAAGATGACTTTCATTACACCTTGGGAGTGTTTTTGCTACAAAGTTCTTCCTTTTGGATTGATGAATGGGCCAGCCTACTATCAGAAAAGGAAAAATTGGGTATTATCTCCTTTTTTGAACAAGTTTGTCAAGGACTTTATTGATGATTTTTGTATATATAGCTCCAGGCAAGAGCATTGTGATAGGCTAGCTACAGTTTTTCAGTGTTATGATGAGTGTGGTGGTCAATTAAATCCAAAAAAGTGTTTTTTGGCTCAACCGAGGGTGAAGCTCTTGGTCCATGTTGTTTCACAGAAAGGTATTGATCTGGATCCTGATAAAGTCAAGTCTCTTCTTCTTCTTCCTACACCAATGAATACAAAGCAATTGACTATTTTTGTGCAAAAGGTGAAGTATATGGCTCGATTCATCTCTCTATATTCACAGTTATTATATCCTTTGCAGCAAGCAGCAAAGCATGATCCTTTACATTGATCGGAGGAGTGTGAGGTAGTTTTCCAAAAAGTGAAAGAGGTGTTGGGTGCTATTCCTACAATGCAGGCGCCTAACTCGGAACATGTATTTTATGTCAACCCTTCAGTAGGTGAAGATGCTATTGGAGCTATGTTGTTACAGAAAGGAAAAGAATCACATTATATGCAACCAGTCTACTGTGCTAGCAGGGTAAAACTTGATAGAGAAAGGTTGTTATCAGAGGTGGAACTTGTTATGGTTAGTGTGATGTATGCATGTAGGCGGTTCTGCCATTACTTGCTGCCTCACCCCTTTGTGTTTTTGACGAGCTACACTTTTTTGCCTCAGTTGATAAATGCCACAAATTTATCTAAAGCTATGATGAAGTGGGTGATTGAGTTGCAGGAGTTTACTTTCTCATTCTTGGTGGAAGAGAGTACCAGGGCTACCTTAGCTTATCTATTGACATATAAGGAGAGTCCTCTTCTTAGAGGAGACCATCAAGACGCCAGTTGTGGATGCGACTGAGTTGGTGAATGCACACTTATTATATTTTGATGGTTCCTACAGGAAAAGCCATGATGCAACCTCAGGAGGTTTAGTGCTTTATGATCCACAGGGTTGCCTTGTTTTTAAGAAGGGTGTTAAGGTGGATGCACATAGCAACAATGAAGCGGAGTATCTAACTTTGGAAGTTGGATTGCAAATATGTTTGAAGCATGGTATACACAGGATTTGCATTTGAGGAGATGCATTGCTTGTGGTAAAACAGGTGTTGGGAGTTTGGAAGTCAAAGAATATGTCACTCAAAGAGATGTGTTTCAAGATTAAAGGTTTGTTGAAGGAATTTAAAGCTTGGAGTCTTAAGCATGTGGATCGAGACCATAATGAGGAGGCTCATGAAGCAGCCCAGGGAATGATTGGTGAAGTTTTTGTTCTTAAAGCTCATGCATCATTTTATTGTGGCAGGGCGATTTACAAGATGTTGAGGAGTTTTTGTTAACAGGGATGATTCCTAGTGGTTTGAAAAATCAAAAAAATACGGTTTCATCAGGAGAGCTGCAAGGTATGTGATGGTTGGTGATGCTTTGTATTTGAAGGGAATTGACTTGATAATGCGACGGGTACCTTGGAAGGAAGAAATCTAGAAAATTTTTAATAAAAACCATGAAGGAGCATGCGGTGGACATTTTGCCTCGAAGATTACTTTGCATAAAGTGTTGCAGGAAGGTTATGTATGGCCAAGTGTACATAAGGATGTTAATCACTGGTGCAGGTCATGCAAACAATGCCAAGCTCATAGTAGACGGATATTAAGGCCTGAAATGATGAAGACAATTCTTGCTTATGATGTTTTTTGAAAAATGGGGAATTGATGCTGTGGGACCGTTGCCTATTACCAGCCGAGGGAAGTGCTACATCTTGACTACAGTTGATTACCTTTCTAGATGGGCAGAAGCAAAGGCAGTGAAACAAATTACTACTAAGGAGGTGGTAAAGTTTGTATATCAGGATATTTGTTGTAAGTTTGGTCTGCCATTGGAATTGCTTTCTGATCAAGGTCCAGGTTTTAGAGCAGAGCTTATGGACTATTTGTGTATAAAGATGAAGATCAGTCGTAGTTTTACCACACCTTACCATCCACAGTGTAATGGCTTGAATGAGCGTTTCAATGGTGAATTGATCAAGATTTTATCTAAGGTGACAGAGCGACAAGGCAAGAATTGGGATCTGGAGTTGCATGCTGCCTTGTGGGCATACAGGATAGCAATTAAGACTGGTATTGGTTTCACTCCAGCTGTTAAAATGTTGGAAAAGCTTTTGGAAGAGCCTAAAGATGCCCTTAAAGAGCGGCTGTTATATTTACAAGTTTTTGCTCCATAGCATAACCAATGAAGATGCATTTCTCTATCTTTGGATCCAACTTTTTTCTCACTTCATTTCAGGAACAGGTACATATGCAATACACCCAAACACTTTCAAGTGAGACACATCCGGTCTTATGCCTGTAAACTTATGTTCATGAGTCATACCATGAACAGCTGCAATGGGTGTCATGTTCATAATGTACACAGCAGTTGCTTACTGCTTCTGCCTAATGTGGCATATTCTTTTTAGCCATCAAGGCACGTGCCACTTCTGTAATGTGCTTGTTTTTCCTTTCTGCAACACCATTCTGTTGTTGCTAAGTGCACCTACACGTAAACTCCCTCTTGATTCCTTGCTTTCTCAGGAAATCGTTGAACTCATTGGAGAAATATTCTCTCCCACCATGTGATCTTAGGCATTTTATTTGCATGCCTTTTTCCTTCTCGACCAAGGCTTTAAATCTCTGAAAGTGAGCAAACACCTCGCTTTTCTCCTTCATGAAATAAACCCACACTTTCCTAGTGTGGTCATCAATGAATGTAACATAGTACTTGCAACCTACAACTGTTGCAGTCTTGGTCGGTCCCCATACATCTGAATGTATGATATCCAATGGCCTTGCACTGACATGCTTTTCATGTGGGAAAGCATGTTTGGCCTGCTTACCAAGTTGGCATGCTTCACATACCTTATGCATAATGTCAACCTTAAACTTTGGCAAACCTGCAACAATATTTTGGGCCTACATAGACTTCAATCAATGTACATTCACATGACCAATGTGCTTGTGCCATATGTCAATATCTGCAATGACACATGTTCCATGCGCAAACATGGCTACCTTTATCTCAAGCATGTTCACATCCAAAGTAAACATCCTGCCATTTCTGTTACCCTTTGCAACCAAGTGACACTTATTTTTGAAGTCTTCCACAAAACATCCTTGAGGATTAAACCTCACTTGCAAACCCTGCTCAACCATCTGCCCAACAGAAACATTCAGAACATGAAGTATATCAGCCAAGTACTTCATTTTACCATCCTGCATAGACAATGGCACTTTACCAATATGCCCAATGGGATGCACAGTATCATCACCTGTTTCTACATAACCTGGTTTTTCCATTTTTTGCATATCCCTAAACCACTCAGCATGACTGGTCATGTGGTTAGAGGTGCCAGAATCCACATACCATAATCCACATACCATATACCTTGAGATCCTGACTGGTCATGTGGTTAGAGGTGCCAGAATCCACATACCATATACCTTGAGATCCTGACACATCCCCTGTTATATGGAACTAAGCATGTGCTGCATAACAAAACAATTGCTCACTTATGTCATCACCTCTATGCTTGCTAGATGATGCATAGTTGCCTTGCTACAACTTCCCACTTTTGATGTCATTCTGCTTTTTTTAGTAGTCCTTTGCCATGTGTCCTGGTTTGCCATAGTAATAGCACTCTATGCTATTTGCATTTTGATTTCTTTGCCAATCACCTCGGCCTCTTTGGCTCCCCCTGCCTCTAGATTGTTGGATAGGTGTCATCTCCAGATGGTGTCACGCTAGTGGCACACTCTTTTGCCTCTAGCCATTTTTGGGATTTGTAGCATTCATTTCCATTTTTTTCCTATTTACACACTTTTTTGGGTGGAGGAACTTTCCTATATATATGAGGCATTGTAGTTCATTTCTAATGAAGTTGGCTAGTGGTTCATTGATGAGTTCTTGAGTACATTGTCTCTTCTCTTATCTCTTCTTTCTCACATGGTATCAGAGCAAGGTGGTGGTGCACATAGAGTCTCCTTATCCTTCTTCCTCTCTACCTCTAGTCCTCTTCAACAACCCTGCTTTCAATTGCGTTTTTTTATTCTTGATTATCTGCTAAACAGATGCGTTTTTGAGGATTGTGCCTGCAAAACCTACTGGAATCATCGTGATCTACAACTTTGCAGAAGAAAGTTTTCGCAAATTCCTCACTATTTTTGAGTTATTCTTCGCAGACTGCTTGCATGCAGAATTTTTGCTTGCGTTTTTTACAGAAGCTCTTACATGCTTGATTATCTGCTAAACGGATGCATTTTTTAGGATTGAGCCCGCGAGACCTAGTGGAATCATCGTGGTCTACAACTTTGCAGAAGAAAGTTTTCGCAAATTCCTCACCGTTTTTGAGTTATTCTTCGCAGACTGCCTGCATGCAAAATTTCTGCTTGCGTTTTTTTGCAGAAGCCCTTACTCATCATCCTTGCACTCATTCAATGATGCAAGAGGCTTCAAACCAGACCCTTACCATCCTCTACAAGTGTGTTTTTAAAGCACTTCAACCTGAGTCCTACAACTCTACTTGCGGTGAAAACATTGCTAACTAGTTTTCCCTACATGCGATAGCGTTTTTTTGGAGGCTTCTTGTGGAGAGATTTCTCGGCTGCGTTTTCATCATCAACTTCAACCCTCTTCATGGTGTTTTGAGGTACATATTCATCCTCTTTTCTACACCTTTCTACCGGCTGAAAATTCCACTTTGCCACACACTTTGTGTTTGTGTTTTTGTGGACAATCAACTCCTCCATACTCCTTCTACCTAAGGCTACATTCTCTGCCCTCTTTTGGTGGTTTCTACGGAGTCTATTGGTTCATATATCGGCTGCGTTTTGTGGCTACGTTTTTGCACTATCTTTGTGCATATTTTGGAGATACTTCCTTGGTGGACAGCCCATCTATTGGCTACGTTGGAGGTACGCCACTTCTTCCCTTGTGTTTTCCCACCCTCCACTCCCTATGGGATCTCGGAAGTCCTCTACTCCAAAAGACAAAGGCAAACTTGAAGATACTATGGATCCTACATCTCCTACGAGACGGTTGGACCGGCAACTACTACAATGGAAGTTGGTGTAATTCCTTCTTCAGTAGGTGCTTCTACTTTCTATTTTCCGTCGTATCCATTACCTTCTACGGATCCATACACTCTTTCTTCTTTGTCCTTTATGCCTTCCTATCCACATACTTCTATGCCCTCTATGGTATATCCCCCTACATCATCTATGCCTTTTATAGCAACTTCATCTACTATGATTTCTTCTTCTACTACTTCCACTACTACTCCTCTCCCCACTCAATCATATCATCCCTTTAACCCATTCACTCAATCTTTGAGCCTTCCAAGTCTTTCCGATTCACAAAAGCTTACCCCAAACAACTACCACACTTGGTCCTTGTTTATGCAACTTCTTTTGGAAAGCGTTGGGGTGTGGCCTATAATCACTTCTCCTCATATGGTGCCTTCTCAATATCAAACCTATATGGATGCACGGGCCAAAGCTTTACTTGTGCATGGCATGTCTACATCGGTTATGTCTCAATTTCTCTCTACAAGGAGTACGGCTCAACAATTATGGCATGCTATACAAATGCAATATGGAAGACTTTCAACAATGGTTAAGATGGCTAAGTTGGAAGAATATTTGGATAAGCTTTCTATCTCCGAATCTGATAACATAGTGGAGAAGCTTAGAGAATTCAATCGAATCAAGCGGCAACTTGAAGAGTTTGGTACATTGGTAAGCAATCCGGTCCACAAGCTACTTGGTAAATTGCCTTCTTCTTTTGAATCGTTCAAAGATAACATCTTTCGTCGAGTTCCTTTCCCTTCCTTTGAAGAGACTATGGGTCTTCTTCATGATAAGTGCCTTACTCGCGCAAGCAAAACAAAAAGGACTCGGCTTTTGTAAGCCAAGGCAAGGGCAAAGGCAAAGGCAAGGGGAATGATCAATGCAAATGCTCTAATTCCAATGCTAAAGATTCTTTAACCAAAGGCGACAAGGACAAATCAAAAGATTCTTCCAAGGAGTGCACTTTCTATGGTCGTAGTGGCTATACGGAGGATCGTTGTTTTGCTAAGAAGGTGGCATCCAAGAAGGTAAAAGTTGAACTTGAATCCAAATCTAAGGGTTCTTCTACATCAACATCTTCTCATGACAAAAACAAAGACAAGAAAGAAGACGGTAACACCAAGATTGCATATGTTGCTATGTCTTCTACTTCTTCATGTGACACATCACTTGTGGTAATCAAAGATCTTGATACGCATACTGCGGATGAGTGGATTGCTGATAGTGGTGCTACCTCTCACATGACGAATAGTTCTTCCTTATTGGAAAACTATAAGTCTATCTCTTTATCAGTACACATTGGTGATGCTTCGTCTCTCCCTGTGATTGGTATTGGTGATGTTTCTTTTGGAGATGCTATCTTACATGATGTTTTGCATGTGCCTAAGATGTCTACCAACTTATTTTCTATCTCTAAGGCTACTTCTAAAGGTCTTGGGGTTTACTTTGATGATGAAGTGATTGAAATCATTGATAGACAGTCACTTTCTTGTGTGGCACATGGTTATCAAAATGCTGGGCTTTATCATATAAGCTCTTTTACAGCACAGTTGCCACCACATGAGTCTCATCTTCATCAATTATTTGCTTCTCCTAAAGCACTTGTTTCTAATGAAGATAGTGATCTATGGCATTTCTGCTTTGGCCATGTTCCTCTTGCTACTTTGCAACATCTTGTCTCACATGACATGGTTACAGGTCTACCAAAGCTTCAGAAACCTCGCCATCACATTTGTTCTTCTTGTGCTCAAGGAAAGCAACATCGGGCTTCTTTTCCAGAGGAGGCTACTCATAGGGCCACACGCATACTTGAGCTTATTCATGCTGATCTTGCAGGACCTATGGAAGTACAATCGCTTGGTGGATCCACGTATTATATGCTTCTTGTGGATGACCTCTCGCAAATCATGGGTTTATTTTTTACCTAAGAAGTCTGATGCTCTTTCTCAAATTCTGAATCACCTTGGATGTTCATCTACTCCGATACTCATCTACTCAGATTCACAGAGTGCTATTGCTTTAGCCAAAAATCCAGTTATTCGAGGACAATCCAAACACATTGATGTTCATTTTCATTTTGTTCGTGATTGGATTTCTGAAGGTCGCATTCAGCTTGAGTATTGTCCTACCAAAGATAATATTGCTGATTTGTTTACTAAGCCTCTTCCTCGACCTACCTTGGATTATCTTCTTCAGCGCGTTGGCATTGGTCCTCCCATCTGGACCTGAAGAGGAGGTGTTGGAGGTGTCATCTCCAGATGGTGTCACGCTAGTGGCACACTCTTTAGCCTCTAGGCATTTTTGGGATTTATAGCATTCATTTCCATTTTTTCCTATTTACACACTTTTTTGGGTGGAGGAAAGGATGGAGGAACTTTTCTATATATATGAGGCATTGTAGTTCATTTCTAATGAAGTTGGCTAGTGGTTCATTGATGAGTTCTTGAGTACATTGTCTCTTCTCTCATCTCTTCTTTCTCACATAGATTGGCATCTTCCACCTGTGTATGATTGCTGTTGTGAATCATTGGACTGTTGTTGTCCAGAATTCTGATTTCCTTGTCAGCCACCACCACGGCCTCTACCTCTGCCTCTACCTCTGCCTCTACCTGAATTAGAGTAGAAGGCCTATTCCGATGTGTTCTTACTTTGTGAAGAAGAATCCTCACCTAAAGCCTTTTCTTCTATGATCAAAATAGATATCAAGTCCCAAAAGTTGGGAATATTCTCCCTAACTGCAATGGATGTCTTGAATGGCTTGTACTCTTTGCCAAGCCCATTCAAATAGACACTCACCAAATCATTATTCTCCACTGATACATTGATAGACCCAAGGGATTCAATAATGCCCTTGATCTTTAAGGCATATTCGTTGTTGATGGACATGCTTTTCTTTTCCATAGTATGCAACTCTTACTTAACTGTAACTTCCTTGCCTTTGTGTTAGTCTGGAACATCTGAACCATATTATGCCATGCAATTGTTGGAGTGTTCGCATCCTATATGTGTCCTATCATAGTGTATGTGACACTAATTGAAAGCTAGTACATGACTTTTCTTGCATCTTGATTCCAATCCTTGAATGCCTTTATATTTGCAGGAGTGGCATTCTCCTCAAATAACTATGGAGGCTCCTCATTGTCTCCCTCTACATAATCCCAAAATCCTTTACCCATTAGGAAATTGGTCATTTTGAACTTCCAAGCATGGAAGTTATTCTTATCTAGCTTCTCACTAACAATCTGATTAATTTCGCTGGACATATTTTCCTGTAGCAATCAGATAACTTGCAAACAAATAACTTCTGTATGCAACCTATAATACAGTAGTATCTCCTGTAAAACTGCTCTGCAAAAGCGGTACTTCAGCATAACCTGTGTGTCACCAAATGTGACCAGAGTACGTGTATATACACCCAGTATCAACAATACATGTGCAAACCCTAACTGCACTTCCAAAATGCACTGTTGCACTATAATAACATTTCGAGCAGAAATACCAGAACTTCCAAAAAACTATCGAAAATACCATGTAGTGACAAAATAGGGCCTGTAATGTGCCCGAAATGCGAATCTGGCCCAAAAAAATTCTACCCTACAGTATACCTGCCCTGTAGCTCCACTCTCGCGTGAAGACAGCTCCTCAATCGGAGATGTATGGCTCCCAGAGCTACTAACGGGGTGTTGTACCTATAGAGAATTTATTTTTTTTTTTTTTTTGCAGTCTATAGAAACCTTACAGCATATGAATGGGCCCCGAAATGCGCTTAAACGGCCCAAAAGTTATAAAAATATTAAGTAACCATGTAAACAACACACTATAGGGTATGCCTTCTCTACCTCCAAGAGGATATCTTAATCTGAGACAATCAGAAGAGGGGCTCGAGGAGGTAATGAAGAGAGTAAATGACAGATGTGAGAGCTAAGAGAACCGACTCTGATACAAATTATTATTTTTGAGACAAAGATAGCAACACATACACACACATGTAGCAAGTAAGTAGAGATACAGAGAAGCATAATGCTAAAAATAAATAGACGAGAATGAGTAAAGTATAAGTGAAGTGATATAATAAGGTCACTTACACATTCACTCATTAGGTGTGTACGCACACCCAGGGGGGAAAAACCTCCTAAGGAGGGAAAAAGTACTATGACCCATTATTAGCCTACATCCCCACATCACTACCATACAAATGGCTAACCAACATACACTAACATGCACAAAACTATGCCCATTACTTATCCATGGCTCTTCCTACGGATCATAGTTAGCCATTAGCGTGAATTGCATATGTAAGGCAACTTGCATGTGAAAATGCACGCTAACATGTGCAAAATATGGCCTATTAATATGAACTATACAAGAGAAAACCACTGTTAATGCCTAATCTTTGTTATCCTCTTTTGATAAAAACATATTGGCTCTTGACCTATCGACAAGACAAAAATGGCTAGAGATGGATCTCTAAGAAATTGATTGAATATCTTAACCCTATCAAGGAGAAATGCAGGATTCAAAAGGCCCAAGAATTAGTATGGAAATATATCAAGCACAAATGGAAGGTGAACCCCAAGTAGTTCCTATTGCTTTGTGGATCCACCTATTCTAGAGCCAAACACCCATGCACAATGCTAGGAAGGTTTGTAAACACCTAGACTCCCTTAAGGCTACTCTATAGCCCTCTAGTCAAATTAAACACGTATATCCCACCATGTGTGATGGGGAGATAGAAGCATTACAAATTACAAACTTACAAATTAAGAGTGCATAGAACATGTGCTCTTTTGGGTTCTTTGATCTATGAACATTGAAGGAATCTTTTATTCTAAAAAACAATCACCGACTTCAAAGCGTAGTTGCGAAGCGTGTAATCACCATGGATTAGTGGGACCATGGATTGGCGGTTTAGTAGGTAGTATGCATTTGATCACCATGCATTAGTGGTGGGTAGTATATGTAGTTGAGCAGCATGGAGAAGCCTATGAGTTTGTTCCATGGTGCATGTGCATGCATGCGTGGGAGTGAGTGTGAGTGTGTGAGAGATAGAGAGAGAGAGGGGGGGAACTTGGAAGGCGGCAATTGATTTTTAAAATTTTGAGAAACGCACAAAAAAGGAGTAATAAAAATTAGGACGCATCGTATTTAGGAGAGAGCATTTACTAAAATCCAGCGGCGTGGTAGATCGGTGGGTTAATAAGTGCCAAAAAAAAAAAGGAAGCATTGAAGGTGGCCATGTTCTCCACCTTCACACGCTCCGTTGCGGCTCCAATAACTTGTATTTCTCTCTCTAACCATGCCATGGGTTAGTGCTTCCTTCCTCTCTCTTCTTTTCTCTCTCTCCCTTCTCTACCTCTCTCTTGAGTTTGATCCCTTTTTAATGTTCTCCCTCTCGTCTGCCCTGTGCAGTTGGCGGCCATGGCAACCTCTAGCTTTCTTTGTCTTCCCCTTCTCCTGCTCTTCTTTGCATCTCCCCTGCATCTTGCCTTAGTCAGAGCTGACAGTCCATGGATATCTGCCCAAGCCACTCTCTACGGTGGGGAGTCCACAGGCACCATCAATGGTTAGTAGCAATTTAGTTTACCACTTAATTGGTTGTTTAATCATGCAACTTAATCCCTGGAAAACAACATAGATTACCACTTAGGGCATAAGGCTTGTGCATTGATGGGTTGCGCAGTGCCCCTTTGAACCCCAATTAATGAGTGTTGACTTGTATCTTATGTTGAAATTTTATGCTGTGTTGTAGGTGGGGCTTGTGGCTATGGAGATTTGTACAACAATGGCTATGGCACTAACACAGCAGCCATAAGCAGTGCTCTTTTCAACAATGGTGCTAGCTGTGGTGCTTGCTTTGAGATCAAATGTGATGACTCATCAAGCAAGGGGTGCCTGCCAGAGGGCAAGAGTGTTACAATCACTGCAACCAACTTCTGCCCACCCAATCATGAGCTGACAAGTGGCTTATGCAACCCTCCTTCCAGGCATTTTGACATTTCTGAGCCAGCCTTTCAGCAGATAGCCACCTATATCAGTGGTGAAGCTCTTCCTGTCAAATATAGGAGGTAATGCAGTAATTAGGCTTTGAATTCAAAGGTTAAATCTAAGGTTTTGGCTGCCAAATATAAGCAGGTAGTTGTGTAGGTTAAAATCCAAAGCAAAAGAGCATTAAGCAAGGTGCAATCTTGAATTGTTGTGGTGGACACACAGGGTGCCTTGCAGCAGGCAAGGAGGGATGCGTTTCACAATCAATGGAAACGGCCACATGATGCATGTGCTGTTGACAAATGTGGGAGGGAGTGGGGAGGTGGAGAGCGTGCTGGTGAAGGGGTCGAGAACGGGATGGCAGACCATGGCTCGCAACTGGGGCTCTAATTGGCAAACGCAGGCCAATTTGAGGGGGCAGAGCCTGTCCTTTCAAGTTCTCCTCGCCGATGGCTCCACCGTCACCTCCTACGGCGCTGCCCCCTCTCACTGGCGATTCGGCCAAACCTTTGAAGGCACGCAAGCCCCTTAATCGTCCCTGCTTCCCATCTTCATACCCACACCCACCCACCCACCAACTTGTGCCTTCTCTGACGCTATATCTAAGCTATCACTTGTTATTTTATTGGGCCATCCCTCCCTTTCTCCACTCCCCCCCCTCCCCTTGTGTGTGCATGTTCATAAACCGTTGGGTTTTTGTGTGTGTGTGTAGCTACTTTTTGCTAGTGGGCTACGTAAGAAGCGTCCCAATTCAACTCCACAATTTTACTTTGTTGGTGTCCTCCCCACAAAGAGAGACAATCTAAGTATTCTCTACAAGGACCATGTGCTTAAGGATGTGTATGTGCGTGAGAGAGGATCCCAATCGAACTCCACATTTTTTCTTTGATTGGTGTCCTCCCAAAAAGAGAGACAATCTACGTATTCTCTACAAGGACCTAAGGATGTGTATGTGTGTGAGAGAGGGGTTTCTTTTTGGCACTCTTGTCTTCTTGTAAAGAAGTCTGCAAAGGTATACAACACTCTAAGGATTGAGAAGAGGGTGCCTTAGGATGTATAACCTTGGACATGGTTGCTAGAGGCAGGTATGGTAAGGGCCTCGAAAGACTCGTATTTTTTAGAGATGTGATAGAGGCGTCTGTTATATATATATATATATATATAGTGATAGATAGATATATAGTGAAAGTTGAGAGAGAGAGAGAGAGTAGTGTGTATGTCTGAGCCTTGAGGGAGGGAGAGAGAGGGTGTGTATGAGAGGGAGAGAGAGTGTGAAAGAAAGAAAGCTATATTAAACATTTACAGAAGGCCAAAATGACTTGTGAGACCAAAATAGCCCATCCTCATGATTTGGATATATCATCAAGATTCAAGGGTACAAAGTAAAATGAAATGAACCGGTAGAGTACGGAGATAGCTCCAAAAGTGGGTATAAAAAATATCATTATCCTAGTGTTTGAAGTTTGAGCTTTGGGTCTTGAGAAAGGCTTAAGGAGAGAATGAGGGAGAGACAGTTTGTGTGAGAGGGGTTTCCTTGCGTCCTTAAAGCCCTCGTCTAAAGACTCAAACCAATATTTTTTTTTTGGTGGATGCCTCGATTAGGCAGTTGTACATCTTGAATGCCTCGAATTGTTAGAGGTGTGTCTCTAACAACTATGACCTTGGAAATGATATAGAACATAAAAATGCTAATATTAGTGTGGAAATGGGGAAAAAACAAAGAGAGATTAGTAACAGAGTTTAAGGAAACAAACAAAGTATATGATGTCTATTAGTAAAAAGCATTTATGATTTTCATTGGCATGTTAATAACAATATATAAGGGCATATAATCATCACAATAGAAGCAAATATTATCTATGATAGGTATAATTATATGCCTCATATTCTTAAATTATGTAATGCAAAATTGAATATAGTATTATGCTCATTTTTTTGAAGCCAATTATTGTAGCACAAACATAAACAATGCTTCATCTTAAGGTTTCATACATCATAGTTGATGGTGGCTTTATTTTGTCTCCTTGTGGTAAAATTAAGAGTGAAGTTTCCTTTTTTCCTTAGGTATATTTAAAGTTTATGTGCTTATCTTTGACTTCCAAGAGTAAGTCCACCATTAATGTATCTTGATATTTAATTTGAAATTTAATTACATGACTTGATTTATCATTTGCTAATTGTTGAATGCTTATTGAAGAATAAATCTAATCTAGTTAAGAGTTAAACTATGTATCAACAATTTAATAAGGTCATTAACTTACTAATTGTTGTATAGAATGTGATTATTGTTGCAAAAATGTAGTTACACATAGTAAATAGTGTAGTTTAATGGCTACTATATGGTTAATGTGATTCTATATGAGTAGGAGTGTAAGCCACATAGAGCAAAAAAAGGATCTTGAAGATAGATGAAAGCATTCTTTATTACAATGCAAATTAAAAAAGATATACACCAATCAAATTGAAGAAATATTTTTGTCCATGCTCCATTGTGTTCTCCATACATTAGCTAAGTGATTGATAAAAAATTAGTATGTTAATTAAGCTTAATTAAGTGGATATTTATTTATAGTCAAGTTGCCATGAAAGCTACAATTTCTTCTCAAGTTGAATCTAGAGTTGGACTTAGTCAAAGGCAAGACTTGGTCCATGTAAATCTCATGGTCTACTCCACATCTTTGAGCATTCATACCAACTTTGTATGGGGCTAGGTGAGAGGCAAAGGCTCTAAATTGCTAGAAATATAACAAAATAGGGTGTTTTTAATCAAGAAATTCATTTATGTAAATGAAGCCATTTAAGCATGAAAGCTTGAGTGTAATGTTAGTAATCTATTAAGCTAACTCTAGAGCTAAATAAGTAATGATTTGTTGCATTGATGGTGGATAAATCAAGCAAACATTAAGTTGCAATTTACACTAAGTAAGGCATCATCATTTGAGGTGACTTTGCTCAAGATCCTCTACTTATGTGAGGTTTAGTCCTTGGATAGGTTAAGTGTATATGGTGATAGCTTAGTAAATTGTTAAAGTATGTGATTAATGCTTACTCAAAGTTGGGAAAGAATACTAGTTCTAAACTCTTCAAGACCATCATATATATGATGTAAATATAGTGATGGGGTATGTGATGTATGGTGAATGTATGTGACCTTGGAGTTTGATTGGCACTATAAGAGTGTTATAGAGCTTAGAAATGTTTGGATTAAGCATTTGAAATGTGTATGTATTGATTGAAGTAGGAACCCAGCCACATGTTGGATAGATCACATGTGAGACACTTGACAAGCAAAATTTTCATGCATGGTCCAAATTGTAGGCAAAAGTTTTTAATGGGTAATCGCATGATTTGGATTGACAAGAATAATTTCCATGCCCCAAAAATTATATATAAGAATTTTCATGCATGGTCCAAATTGTAGGCAAAAGTTTTTAATGGGTAATTGCATGATTTGGATTGACAAGAATAATTTCCATGCCCCAAAAATTGTAGGCAAAAGTTTTTAATGGGTAATCGCATGATTTGGATTGACAAGAATAATTTCCATGCCCCAAAAATTATATATAAGAATTTTTAATAGGCAATGGCATGTGGGGATTTATTATAGGTGATAAGAAAGTACCACGAGAGAAGGCTTCTATGGATGAGGATGAGTTCAAGGCATGGGAAGAAAGGGCACGCAAGGTGCTACATTGGGTTTTGGTGAGTATCAGTGATCATATGATTATGTATATACAAGATATATGGACTCCAAAAGAAGCATAGAACATCCTTATGGGTCTCTATGAGACAAACACGAGATCTAGAAAGATGCAACTTAATCAAGAGTTGAATAGCATGAAGAAGGATACCATGTCTATTCCGTAGAGCATGTGCTAAAGGTGAAAGGTGTTGTAGATGCATCAGGTACCATTTAGTTCACATTTTGATAATGATGATCTTGTTATGATCACATTAAATGGTCTTGAAAAGAATTTTAGGACTTTTTAGACTTTCATTAATGTCATAGGTTTTGTAGAGTTGTGAGTGAGGAGGTTAGACTAGGAGGATCTACTAGTCATGAAGGTAGAGGTGAACATGTATTCTACATTGATAGAGGTAAAGAAGCAAGGGGACATGCTCCTCTCATGGCCATGGTACATGTAGAGGCCGAGGTTAATCCACAACACCCCCCCACTAGTAGTTCACGAGGTGGTAGAGGTGGTAGTGGGGATATGGCTTTAGAGGTGGTAGAGGTGGTAGTGGGGATATGGCTTTAGAGGTAAGGGTATCTCTAGAGGTAAGGGAATCTCTAGAGGAAGAGGTTCTTGGAGTAGAACCAACCATGAAGTCATAATCTTGGAAACTTTTATTGTGGGAAGTAGGGCCACATGTAGAAAGAGCATTGGAAGGATACTAAAAATGGCAAATTACAAGGCAACTATGCATCAACAAGTGGCAAGGATGATTAGTAGGAACATTTGTTTGCTATGATATATAGCATGGGTTCAGCCTCATTATTGATGATGCAGAGGTTATGTATCTAGTCACTCAATTATATATGTTGGGAAAGTACCTTTGAAGCTACATGATAGAAAGGTTAAGCACTTAAGTGGTGTGCTTCATGTGTACCAACTATTATAGAGAATCTTGTATCAATGGATCAAATAGTTGACAAAGGGTTTAATGAGAATGGATTTTTTGTGGAAGATTTTAAAAACAAAGTGTTGTCTTATCAAGCAAGAAGAATGGCAAGTTGCTTACATTGTGGATGTTAGTATGCTAGAAGTGAAAGTTGCTTTGCTTACAAATGGTACATGTGTTATTTTGGACATGAACATGTGGCACAAAAGAATTAGTCATGTGAACATTGAGAGGTTGAAGGTTATGCATGTTGAAGGCATACATAGATATGTATGGAGACCTACACATAGATAGTTTCTCTTAACGGCGCAGAATGAATGCTCACAGGACATGTTTGATTCGCTCCTACCTTTGTTTAATAGAGGACAGCCATATGTAGAGCAATTGAATGCTCAACCAAGTGCTAAAATTCTGCCTTTGTAAGACTTGCAAATCAGCCTTTTGATGAGGCAATTATTGAGGATATAGTGGATGAGGAGAGAGAAGCCATAGAAGAATCTAGGTGTATGCCAAAATGGCTTGTACAAACATCGAGGGATAGCAAGTTGGCAGCTCCTTTACCTAGCAAAACTCGTGCAGGTTCTCATCATACAGATTATTCTCATATGGATCATGTTCTCATTTCTACTTTATGTAATGAGGAGGAACCTATTTTCTTTGAGGAAGCACAGGATGATGATCATTGGTGGATGCATACTATGCAGGATGAGTATAACTCTATACTCAAGAATGACACATGGTATTTGACAGATCTACCTCATGGCAAGAAGGCCATTGGTACTAAGTGGGTTTACAAGTTAAAACACAAAGTAGATAGTAGCATTGATCGCTACAAGGCCAGACTTGTTGCAAAGGGGTATGACCAGCAAAAGGGCATTGATTATGATGAGACCTTTGCACCCACATCTCGTATGACTATCATTAGGTGTCTCATTGCTTTGGTAGCACATCATGGGTGGAATGTATATCAGTTGGACATTAAGACCATATTCTTGAATGGTGATTTACATGAGGAGGTGTATGTATTGCAGCCTCTTGATTTTGCTGTTAAAGGAGAAGAGTCTAAAGTATACAGGTTGAAAAAGGCTCTTTATGGCCTTAAGCAGGCTCCTAGAGCATGGTATGAGAAGATTCATGCATTCTTGGTTGTAAATGATTTTTACAAAAGTCCAACAGAGAGTACCCTCTATGTGAAGAGGATTAAGGACACATTTTTGGTCATCATTTTATACGTTGATGACATGCTGCTCACATAACCCGATATAAATCGAATTTCAACCTCTAAGTTTGATTTGCAGTCATTGTTTGAGATGTGAGATTTGGGGTCCTTGCATTACTATTTGGGAATTCAATTTATGCAGCGCAATGATGGCATTGTTATGTTCTAGGCTAAATATATGCAGAAGCTATTGAAGAGGTTTAATCTTGAAGATTGTAAACCTGTGGCTACGCCTATGGAGATTGTAAACCAGTGGCTACGCCTATGGAGACAGGTACTCGACTTAGTCTTCAAGATGTAGGAGACTCTTTTGATGCTAGTTTGTATCACTAGGTTATTGGATCCCTTCTTTATGTTGCAACATGATGCTAAATATATAGTATGCGGTCTTACAGTTGAGTAGATTTATGCATAGCCCAAGTATGACACATTGGCAGGCTGTTAAGTGGGTTTTTTGCTATTTACAGGGCACTCAGTATTTTGGATTATTTTATCCAAAGAGGGGTGAGTCCCAACTGCATGCTTTCAGTGATTCAGATCGAATTGTATACTATGACACATGAGTGTCCACTAGTGGATTTTGCTTTCGCCTTGGTGATTCATATTTATCATGGTTTAGTAAAAAGCAGCCTACAGTGGCCACTTCCACCAGCTGTGAAGCTGAGTACAAGGCATCTTTTAAGCGACAATTGAGTGTGTGTGGCTCAAATGTCTTATGGCTATTTTGGGTGTTGGACAGTCATCTAGCACTACGATTTTCACTTATAGCCAGAGTGTATTAGTAGTTGTGAGGAACCCAGTGTTTCATGCTCGCACTAAGCACATTGAGGTGCATTATCTCTATGTCAGGGAAAGAATCTTTGTAACAGAGATTAGCTTGGTCTATGTGCCTACACATGACAACATGGCAGATTTATTCACAAAGGCTCCTCCTCTCATGAAAAGTTTGAAGCTTTTCGTAAAGCTTTGGGCTTACTGCCTTTTCAGGTTTGATCGGCCATACCTTGTATATGTTCACATCCTCACTCCAAGGGGGATTTGTAGCATTATATGGTAGTGATGTGTGTGAACACACTTAGGACCGTCATGGCACTTTTTCCCTCACTAGGAGGTTTTTCCCCCGTGCGTACGTACACCATCTTATCTACTCATTTTGGGACGTGTACTTATCTTTTGTATCTGGCACACATTTGTTTATTCTAATCTAGTGAGTTTCTAGTGAGATTGTGTGCTCTCAAGCTTCTCTATCTTGAGTGTGTGTATTATTGCAACTCTAACCCTAATTCTAACATAACTTAATTAGTGTGATTAGAATTAGCTTCCATAGCCTTTGATCAGGGTTTTATAATTTCATCAATCTTAAAGATTGAGATAAGTATATGGTTAATGCACCCCAAGAATGGTATGAGAAGTTACAAACCTATTATTACCCCCTTGGAATAGAATGTGAAGCTCTCAAATTCAATGTGGGAGAACTTCTTGAGGATCCTACCATGTATATATAGATGGTGGGAAGCTTGATTTACATGACAATTATAAGGCTAGAACTTAGTTATGCATCGCGATGGGTTAGTCAAGTTTATGTAGGTACCATGTAAACCACACTTGGATGTGGTGAGGTGCATTATGAGATATATGAAGAAGGGTAATGTTCATTTTGGTTTGTTCTATGAGGGTGGCAAAAATTACGTTAATGTTGTGCATGGGTTTATAGATGCAGATGGGGCTATTGGTGTATTTGACATAACATCTACCAGTGGTTATTTGGGAAGTGTAGCATTTTCATGGAGTTTAAAGAAACAACCTACATTTTCTCTATCTAGCATTGAGACAGAGTGCAAAGGTGCTATTGTAAGAGGATACAACATGTGGTGTATACAAGAGAACACTCGCAGAAGTAGGATCTTTCACATCAAAAAAAATTAAAACACAAATTTCATAATAACAAAGATAAGAGAATAATACTATAATACCAAAGTGATATAATAGATGTTAAAGACCCACACCCCTGTCCTACTATGGAGGGAGATTTGATAGATGTTTTGGAATAGCAAATATAATGGTTACATGCTAGTAGAAGCTAGGGAGTAAATGTAGAGAAGGGGCTAGCCATGTATCTTTATAGGCATGTATACACAGGGCATCCACATGACCTATGTGTGGCCACATGACCACAAATAGGTTTGCGATCATAGTTGATGCCACTGTTCATGATGTAGGCTCAACCTGTAAAGATGTACTAAAACATGCATAGTGGTCGGCCCACCTCCCACCACCATCTAGGCTCATCTTGGGCCTTATTCAAGCCTCACAGTGTCAAGATCTAAGAGTAAAGTCTACCTACTCCATGTGTGGGGGTAGTTATGAGATTATGATCCAGTGAGAATGTAGCCTCTTTGGCAATGTGCCGAATCTAATTTAAGCCATCTATAAACCATCTTGCCTCTTAGGCCGCCTTATCATCATGTGAATTTGGGGATATCAAGTGCCCAAGCTACTCACTCCTCAAGATGGGTACCTAGATTATACAATATGAGGGTGAAGCATTAATATCCAACCACCCCCCTCAATGTCCACCCGAAAATGAACTACCTTTATGGTTCGATGCCGAGTTCATGAAGATGTCACTCCATTTGATCTCTGCTCTAAGAGACTTTGTGAAGATGTCTGCATATTTCTGTCGTTGGGCAATAGACCATGTCGATCTCCCTGAACATGATGAGCTCATGCACAAAGTGATAATAAGTGTAACTGTGTTTCATGTGAGCATGTACCACAGGATTCCAACAATGGCCATGCAACTCTAGTTGTCACATTGCAGTGTTATAGGCTGCTTCTACACCACTCCCATATCTTGTAGAATCCTCCTCAACCACAATGTCTCACATGATGTAAAGCATGTAGTTTTGTACTCAGCATGTCAACGAGAGTGCAACACTGGACTGTTTCTTATTGATCCCAGAAATACATCTAAACTAAGAGAAAAACAATGCCCTGTTAATTGAGCACCTGGTGTCACCCACCCAATTTGAGCCACAAAAGCCACTAAGGGTCTGCCCACAACATAGGTGATACCGTGCTCTTAAGTACCTTGGATATATTGCAACACCCACATACCTACTTTCCAATGATACTCCGAGGCATATTGGAGAACTTGCTCAAAAACACCAATGAAAAAACCGATGTTTGTTCTAGTATTACACAAGAAGATAAGACTACCAAAACTAGTTTCCTATATAAGGTCTCATCCACAAAGCTTCAAATCAACCTCCATCGGGGTACCAACTGCCTTGCATTTGGTCACGCCAAATACCTTGAGTATATCACCTGCATATTTCTTCTAAGAGATAAAAATGATATTTGGGTTCTACTAGACCTCAATCCCCAAACACTAATGCATATGAGCCCAAGAGCTATCATCTCAAACTCTACACTAAGCATCTGTTATATTTGTTAGATGTTTTTTTTGGTAATCCCTTGTCAAGCCGAGGTCTATTATATTTGTTAGATGTTTTTTGGTGATCCCTTGTCAAGCTGAGGTCATCTACATGGAGAACACTGATCATATACTTCCCTTGCTCATAAAAGACATACAAATTTATATATGAAGGGCTACTTAAAAGATTAATATTCACAAAGTAAGCATCAATCCTTTACTACCATGCTTGTGGGCTTGTTTTAGCCCATAGAATACCTTTTGTAACTTGTAAACTTTGCTTTCAAAATCAAGAAACATGAACCCAAGTGGCTATTCCACATAGACCTCCTCAAGGTTCTCGTTGAGGAAAGAAGATTTTGTATCCATTCAGAGAATAGGCCCATCCCCTTTGCACTGCCAATGTAAAAACATTGCAGGTTGTGGTTAACCTAGCTATAAGAGAAAAAGTTTCCTTAAAGTCAAAACCTTCAACTTGTGTAATACTTTTGGCTAGTCATGCATTATACTTTTCCAAATTACCATCAGATTTGTATATTGATTTGTAAACCCACTTAATGCCTATTATCTTGCATCTTGAAGGACGATCTACAAAATCCTAAGTGTGGTTTTTCAAAATGGAGTCTTATTCTGTGTATATGGCTCCCATCCACCTTGTGCTTCAACAAAGGTGGCAGGCTCCTGGGTCTTGATTGCCTCTATCATAAGAGTAAAATTCATACGATTCTCTTAAGCCATGTATTTCTCCTCTAATCTTCTAGAGCAGTGAACATCTTGAGGTCCATCCTTGATGGCTTAACTTAGGGAATGGTTTCACTTTTTGTGGTACATCATGCTCTTATTATTCATCTTCAAAATCCATGTCCGTAGGAAATGGGGCAGGCTACCCTCCATCAGAATGCAAGGATGCCCTTGTTGCATATGGAGGTTATGTTTCTTTGGTGATTTCCTTGTTACATGATGAAGAAGAAGTAAGATCTTCCTCCATCCGATGTGGTTGTCCCTAGAAAACCACATCATGACTCACTATGATCTTCTTCGCCTAAGGATCATAGAGTTGATATCCCTTTGACTCCATGGTGTAACCTAAGAAGATGTATTATTAGATTTTGGCAATACAATTTGGTCCTCTCAACATCTAGAACATGTACGTATCATATCCAAAAACTCTCAAGTGTGCAAATGAAGGTTTTCTTACTACTTTAATAGGCCTACAAAGGAGACATCCCTTTGATGGCCTTTATTGCACTCCTATTAAGAATGTACATAGCCATAGGAAGGTTTTCTTACTACTTTAATAGGCCTACAAAGGAGACATCCCTTTGATGGCCTTTATTGCACTCCTATTAAGAATGTCCATAGCCATATTAATTGCCTTATCGTTAGGATCCTTTATAACTTTGCATCCTCATCTCCTCACATTTCAAAGTAATGAGTTGATGAACTCCTCAAATGTGAGAGGAGTAGACATGACACCAACATTCAAAGATGTAACAAAACTATCATACTTAGGCAGTAATATCCTTAGACAACACAATGAGCGAGCACACGCATGCCGATTGTAGCCATTTAGTCATGGAGATCTTTGAGTTTCTATAATGAGAAACACTTCCACCATTTCACCTTCGTTCATCTTCTCTTGTTGAAGCTGATTTTTGAGATTCTAAATCCTTGAGGGATTTGTGGTCTTGTACTAGCTCTGCTAACAAGGCACATACGAGAGTTGTGTGGAGACATGATGAACCATGATCAACACATTATCTTCCATGCTCTCATGTGATGATGGCACAGAGAGCATCTGAATCCCTTCTTCTCCAAGCTTCGACAAGGTCGGTAGTAAGTGGTATAGGGTTGTAGTTTTCAACCCATGTTGGTGGTGGGTGAACCTCAACATTAATGATGGTGTCTCAGAGCTCATAGGAGGAAAGAATAGAGAGGATAGGTGGTGTCATTAAGCTTTCCATCAGCATTGAATGGTGGTGGGTGGGCAGGGTCTTGTAGAAGATGGCATTTCTCCAAGAGACTGCTAGTAGACGGTAATTAGCATAGAAGTTTTGTACCGAGCCCAAGCTCCAATACCATGTAAGAGGATACAATGTGCAGTGTATACACAAGAACATTCACAAGAAGTAGGATCTTTCATAGCAAAAACTTAAAACTCAAATTGCACAATAACAAAGACTAAGAAGAATATTATATTATTGAAGACTTGATGAAGTGATACAATAGATGGCGAAGCCCCACACCCGTGTGCTTTTATGAAGGGAGCTTCGATGGTGGGCTAATCTAGAACTATTAAGATAGAGGTTGTATACTAGAAGAAGCTAGGGAGAAAACTCACAGTGATGAGACTGATGACTGTGTGGAGAAGGGGTTGGCCGTGTATCTTTATAGTCATGTATATGCAGGTTAGTAGAGCCACCATATGACATGACCGCATAGGTTTTTGGTCATTATCCCCACCACCGTTTGTGGTATAGGCTCCATCTACCATAGCCATATTCAAGATGATCTTGGGCCTCATAATGTTAAGACAAGGTGTCAAAGAGTAAATTCTACCTATACGTTATATGTGGACTGTCATGAGATAACGATCCACTATAGCATGTAGCATATTTGGTAGTGTGCCAAATCTAATCCAAGCCACAGTCCTCTAAACCATCTAGCCTCTTAGGCCACCTTCTCATGTAAATATGGGCATGTCGGGCACCCAAGCTGCTCAACCCCATGGCTACCCTCATAATGGGGACCATACAAACATGAGCTATCTAATGCCTAGGTAATATAATATGAGAGTGGAGCATTGATATCCAACAACTATTATGGTTGCATGAGGTAGCTTGCTACTTGGTAATTTTTCAGTTGAGCCTTGCAATTAGGATAGCCATTTAAAAAGATAATATAGGGGAGGCCCTTGAATAATTTATTCTAGATACCCCTTAGAATAAGTCTTGACCTTGTGTGTATTTAGATTAGAATTATGGTTAAGGGGTCTTACAAGTGGAAATGCATGAGGGTATGTGGAGGAGGGTATGTCCTCCTCCTTGGTGGTGAGAAGGGTATGTGGAGGAGGGTATGTCCTCCTCCTTGGTGGTGAGAAGGGTATGTCCTCCTCCTTGGTGCCACTTTGTTGGCACTCTTGGTAGTGGGTCTGTTTCATCTTTTCATTCCCTTAAGACAAGTGGAAATGGAGGAGGATATGTCCTCCTCCTAGGGTATATCCTCCTCCCTGGTGGTGCTTTGTTGGCACTCTTGATAGTGGGTCTTACAAGTGGAAATGGAGGAGAATATGTCCTCCTCGTTGGTGGGGAGGAGGGTATGTCCTCCTCCTTGGTGGGGGGAGGAGGACTTAGAGGGTATGTCCTCCTCCCTAGTGGTGCCACTTTATCAACACTCTTGGTAGTGGATCCGTTTAGTCTTTTCCTTGCCTTAAGATAAGGCTACAAAAAGAGGTTGTGCATATTTTGGAGTTTTTGAACTTCAAGTTTTTCAATTAACTAGGACTTAAGAGGTAGACATGGTTAAGGATTACTGGCAATTGACTTGGCAACTTGATTTGGGTGTTGCCCTAAAAATGCCCTTGGGCTCTACGCATGGCCTCCGAAATCCACCATCATCCTTTTGGTGCATCTTTGTCGTGTAGAGTTTACATGTGTGATGTTCTTGTTCTATTGAGACAAGAAGGTTGTGTTGTTGTCTAGGGTGCCTTCATAGAATTCATGTTCTTTGAAAAACAAACGATGATGACAACTCTTTACTGACCCACCATGATTGTGTTCATGTGTTCTCGGCGAGTAGGTCTTTCCTTCTTCATCATTTTGGAATGTGGCAAGTACAACTTTCTATGGCTCTTTTGGGTATCTATTTTGTTTTTAGCACCCTTGTGCTTGGAGTACATACTTGGGCCCCACCACTCATGACCTTTTTGATGATAGGCTTTGAGGTTTTGTGGTAGGGGAGAGATCTTGTTGGGGTTGGAGGTTTTGTGACACAAAGAGATCTTGTTAGGGAGTTAGGGGTGTGGCTTACCTTGGCCTGTAGTTGAAGCATAGGATTCTTCTTATTTCCATGGTCGATGGTGAGGTTTCCTTTAATAATGGGATACCCAATGTGGGGGGGGGGGTTATTTAAAAAGGCCATTGCTACAAAGTGGGTTTACAAGCAGGCAAGGCTTGTTGTACAAAGGGTTATGCTTAAGAGAAGGATATGGATTATGATGAGACCTTTGCACCTACGTCTCATATGACTACAATCAGGTGTATTACTACATTGGCAACACATCACGGTTGGAATGTACGTCAATTCGATCCTTCTTCAATGTTGAATTGCATGAAGATGTTTACGTATCTCAACCTCATGGTTTTGTTGAGAAGGGACATGAGTCTAATATATAGGCTAAAAAAAGCTTTATATGGTCTTAAGCAAGCTCCTAGGGCATGGTATGAGAAGCGAAATACATACTTGGTTGCAAATGGTTTTTTGCAACAGTTCAGCTGAGAGTACCCTCTAGGTAAAGAGGAGTAAATATTGTTTTTTGGTTATCATTTTATACATTGATGACATGCTCCTCACAAGTCCTTAATGAGGAGAAGATTGCAGCCTTCAAAGCTGAATTACATGTGTCATTTGAGATGATAGACTTGATCTCATTGTAATATTATATGGGTGTATAATTTATGTAGCTAAATCTACTAAATACTACGTGTCATTTTTATGGATTGAGTCATGCTCGTCCCTACATGGCCTACATCCAATGATCATTTTCTTGTGCTTCTTCAAAAGAAGGAGGTTCCTCTTGATTTCAAATATTGGCATAGAGAGCATGATCCAAAAGAATAAATTGCATGATAAGAACCTACACATGTCTTAGTAGGTAAAGGAGTAGCTAACTTGCTATCCCACAATGTTTTCACCAACCATTTTAGCATACCCTTGGACACATGTATGGTTGCCCTTTCCTCATCCAATGTATCATCCATAATTTCCTCATCAATAGGCAATTTTTAGCATGCTCTTGGACACATGTATGGTTTTCCTTTCCTCATCCACTATATCATCCATAATGGCCTCATCAATAGGCTGATTTGTGGGCTGAAATTTGAGATGATGGCTTAGAGTGTCGAATACCACACTGATGTCTCCACATCACTCAAGTCATGAACTGTACACCTATCATTAACAAATCTAAAGACTTCACAATAAGGTCTTTTTAATGTCTAGGTCAAACAAGGCTTTTGAGAGAGTGATTGTCCCACCATTTGTAGTAGTGAGAACAAGCTTACCAAATTAAGAGTTTTTGCACATGTTATTATGCCTCCTTGAAGAGCTAACTCAAGGGAGGAAAATAAATCACGCTAAAAAGTAAAGGTGCTTGCTATTTTAATAGTGGTGCTGGATAGCATCACTATCAAAATACAAGACCTACTAATTTGTTTGATGTGTCGGGGGAGACCTGCCTCTATAGCTTGTCCGAACTCACCACCATAAGGAGGGAACACCTACCAGCACACCACCACACCAACAAAACACCAAATCAAAGTACCAATCCACTCAGCCTCTGTTCTCTATCCTCTGTCCTTTAGCTAACACCTGAACACTCTCAAAACCCCTTAAACTCATTCAGCTAACTCCTCCAACTATCCTCCCAAGCCAGTCCTGACCTCCAATATCTCTAATCTTCATTTAAAACCCCTCAAAATGACCTTGGCTGACCAAAAACACTCCTAGTTGACACAAACTAATAACTAAAAACTGAATCAGACAGCTGCCTGCCAACTCCAGTCAGAATTATGTCTACCAAGCTTCCTCAAAGTTCCTCCAGCCTCAGCTATCTTCCTCAAAGCTGCTGACCCCAGTCAGCAGCTTTGAGGAAGCTACTAACCCCAGTCAGAATTATGTCCACCAAGCTTCCTCAAAGTTTCTCTAGCCTCAGCTATCTTTGAAAACTTGCTTCGGAACCTCACAGAACTTGCCAACACACCCTTATTGACTCCCTATTGATTGAGATCTAACCTATCTACTTCAGTTGACTCAGTTCTGAGTCAAATCTCAGCACCCCAATGTCCGCTGACATCTCCAATCCCTCAAAAACCTCAAATTCCACCAAAGCAGGGTGGTGCATACACCCAAGGTTGACAGCAGCTGATTGTTTCTGACCCTGGAACCCTTTTTCCCTTAAATTCTATAAATCTGACTGCTGCTGACTAATTGAAAATCTGATAGTCAGGAAAAATCCCTATATCACTTCCCTTTAACAAAAAAAAAGAATATCTACCCTTGTACACTCTCAGCTGACTCCTTCTGATACTCAACTGACCCCTTTCTGACCCTCAGTTGACACATACCACCATGTAGCCCACAATCTATCAAACTATCAGACTGACTTCCGCCTATGCTCAGATTGTCAGACCAGACTTCACAAGTGTCAAACAAGACAAAATATATCCTTCAACAACATCAGCTGACTAACCCTGATATACAACTGGCTCTGTCACACCCTGCTGACTCCAAATTAGAGCTTTTTGACATAGACTTGACTTAACAATCCTCAGATCTTTACTCACATGTTTGTTCTCTTTTTAATCTCAAATAGCACAACATGAACCATAGCATAAACAACTCATCAATCAAAACCATAGAGAACCTTCTATATTTAGAATGATAAAAGAACCGGTCTCAATAACCCTACGACATAAAGTACAAACTGAAAGAGAAAAAAGCATCAAGAACAAGGGGAATCCACCACAGGAAAATCCCAACAAAACTCTTCAAGATTTTTCCTTCAATTTCCACAAGAACCAACAACAAAGAGCTCTGGAAGCACACTCTGCGGGCCTCCACCATCAAACACAGCCAAGAACTATTGAGCAAAGCTTTGGGTTGGTCCAAGTTCCAACAGAGATGTAGCTTCAGAGATCCTAGGGCACCAACCTCCTACAAGATCCTATATCACCTTTGAATCCTCTGCTCTGAACAAACCCAAGCAAATCCCATGTCTCCTTCTTCCCCAACAAACAAGCACAACCCAACAAGCTTCCATAGAGCTGCTACACAACCAAAACCCTTATCTTTCTCGCAATCCTTCACCTCTATCTGCTTCGCTGCAATTATGCACTTCTGTTCTGGCTCTCAAGAATCTCCTCTTCTCCCTCTCGTCTGGCTTCAATGCGCCTCTCCTTGTTGTCGATTGCTCTCCATTCCTTACGCATGTAGCAATTAATTGGACTGACAACAATAGTTCCTTTTTGGAAGGTGGCCATTCAACAACCCCTATTCCCTAAGGTTCTAACTTTACTCTACGAGCTATTTTAGTTTCTGGGGTTGGGGTGGACACATATGTTAGGCTCAAAGGTTTGGGCACAAAAAAACCTATCATAGTTTGCAGAGCCCCCCCTTGGTTAGGGCATTCATTCTCAACCACTTATTCTAGGCAACAACTTATTCAAACACTGCTCAAACTCCTATTGGCTGATTTGTACCATCACAATATCAACATATCAAATGGGAAACAAGGATGCAAGCCATGCATCTATACCACATACTCTATTCTCCTAGATCAAATGGCCCATACACCTCACTGCTAGATAGGTTCTCGTCCGTGTGCACTTGATCCTCCAAAGCATGTATGTGAACCTGGTTTTCTCCATCAAACCACATCACTGAAGAAATTAGATCGCACAGTACATCATCCAAAAAACCATCAAGCAGATTTCTCTGCAAGTCCAAAACACCATCCATAATTGGCAATGGCACATGATCTAAGAAGCCAAAAACAAGGTTATCCCAAACTTCACTCTCCAGAAGCTCTTCATGCACACCTTCCATTACTATATTCTCAGCTCTCTCTAGGCTAATGGTGTAAAGACCAGGGCTCACAAACCCTTCCAATGCGTCATCCAGAATAGTCATTAAATCTTCATCAACCTTTGACTCGTTTCCATGCATCTGAGACCCACATACTTTTCTTGCTCTATCTCAAGACCCAACACCTCCTAATTATCATCAAGATCACCTTCCTAGCATACACAAGGAGCATAGACTTGCTTGGAATCCATACCAATACATATAAAATCCATTAGATCATCAAACATCATTCATATCATCAACACTCTGCAACTATTCCCTCTCTCTAGAGAAAGCTCTGTTATCAGACTCTCTCTCTCTCTCTCTCTCTCTCTCTCTCTCTCTCTCTCTCTCTCTCTCTCTCTCTCTCTCTCTCTCTCTCTCTCTCTCTCTCTCTCTCTCTCTCTGTGTGCAAGCAGGCTCTTTTGAGGAAAGCTCTTTGCTACCAGCTACTCAGAGGAAAGCTCTTTGCTACCAGCTACTCAGAGGAAGCTCTGTTATCAGCCCTTCTCTCTCTCTAGAGGAAGCTCTGTTATCAGACTCTCTCTCTCTCTCTCTCTCTCTCTCTCTCTCTCTCTCTCTCTCTCTCTCTCTATGTGTGTGCAAGCAGGCACCTAATGCAATCTCTCATTTGCTTTCTTTTGAAGCTTTAGCTTTCTGTGTGTATGTGCATGTGTGTGTGTGTATTGTGTGTGTGTGTGTGTGTGTGTGTGTGTGTGTGTGTATGGATTTGCAACGATCTTCTTTGAAGCTTTAGCTATCTCTCTCTCTCTCTCTCTCTCTCTCTCTCTCTCTCTCTCTCTCTCTCTCTCTCTCTCTCTCTCCCTCTCTGAGCAGGTATTTGCTTTTTTGCCATATTCTTAACATTCACTTTCTTTTCATTTGGGCAATCTATGGCTCTTCAGTGTCCATCATCCACTATCGAGTCCATGGCTATTTCCAAAGTACAGGATGATGAAGGTTATTGGATTCCTACCGTTTTTAAGCGGTTCATGTGGATAACAATGCAACCCAGTTTGAGGGGTGCACAAAAGGTTCATCGAAGGCATATGGCTTCCACAAGCCATCACTGGAAAGGAAGGATCTTAGAATTCAAAGTTTGCAACAAGGATGGAAAGCGGCTTGCAAAGGTGCAACATGTTTACACCTCAAGCCAAATACATCTTGAAGATGAGAACTCACCACCACGGTTCCCAACTAACTGTAAGTTTCAAAACTTGTTTATAGTTTCTTTGCTTTAGAGAAATGCTTGCATGAAGACTATGTGAATATCAAGAACTCCAATGTATTCTATTGTATGCAGATGTTTTCCCTTCAACATATGTGGAATGGCAGCCTCTAGAATGTTTTACAGGGACCTTCGAAGCATGTCATGTTGATCTAGGTAGGTTTATGTATGCTGGGGAAACAAGTTCCAAACTTGCAAATAGAGGAGTATTTTTCATTGCTGCAACATATGTTGTGCCACAGAGGAGAAGGTTTGGAGCACTTGAGCCAATTTCTCCTCCTGCACTAAATAGCCTGGAATGGCCCATTCCAAACCCCACCACAATGGAGAGCTTTCAGCGCAGGATTTTCCATGACATTCAGTCAAGCCTAAAGGCTGCATATGGATCCCACAGGATAAGTGTATCTCTTTTCATGCCTTTACATGTGTTTATTGCTATTTTCAAAGTAGGCAAGTTCCATCGCACCCCAACAATGTGGATAAGCAAAGATGGGGCCTTTGAAGCTCTAGATACATTTCTAAAAGGCGATTGGACCACCAAGGTGGCATAACATCAGGGCGATGTAATAAAGTGCTCAGCGAGACGGTAATGTCAATGGTAAGATGCAGGTATCAGATAGGCAAGCAAAATCTAACTATGGTGTACCCAATTAGAAGGTGGAAATGCTCGCATGGTGAATGGGAAGCTTTGGACTCTGATCTCTATGCTAGGGAGGAGGTAGAACTTCATATTGAAGTTCACCCAGGAGAGCAGCATACAGTGGTAGTTAATGATGATTGGAATTTCGCTCAGTTGAGAGATCGTATTGTCATGTCCTTTAATGTAAGGAACCAATTCAAGTTTGTTGTTTCTAATCGACCTATGCGTCACAGGTCAAAGACACATACACTCTGTGTGTCATTGGAGCCCCCTAGGGTCCTTAGCTTGAAAGACTATTAAGTTGCAGACTTAGGTAACATTTTGAGTGATTTTTGGCGATAATTTGTAGTGGTGTACTTTTGAATACAAAAATTTTGATTGCACCATAGCCCCAATGTCCTCTGTATTTCACTGTAATTTGGATTTTAATTTTGTTAATTTTAAAATTTTTAAGTATGTTTTATAAATTTATTAAATGTTTAAATGGAATGCTTTATAAGAATAGGTTTTGCTCTATAAAGCTCATTTCATTCTTAAGCTCTCACAATTTCTATTTCTGTTCAATATCCCGCCATGGCTTCAAGCTCTAACTCGCTACGCGCAAAGCTTGAGAAAATTGGGCTCTCAGCAGGTGTAGTCAGAACATCGCCATTTTTGAGGGGGTGATTGATATGCAGAGAACTATAGACCTTCACGCAGAGGCTTTTCAAGAGCAGGTCCAGTACATGAATGATGTAGTGGCACAATATGTCGTGCAATTGCCTGAGTCCATCACTAAATGGGTTCCAGTGGACTTAATCAGGCATCTGTACCATGGTGACAAGTTCCGATTCAGGCTCAACCGATTTTTGAAAGGGCTTACATCTAGTAATTACAGGGTTGAAGATGATGACACCGTTTATGAATTGCAGGTTGGTAATGTAGGCACCACCTTCCTTTCATGGGATATGACGTTAGCACTGTTTCTGCAAGAAGCCAGGGATGCAGAAAAAAAGAAGGGAAAGGCAATGAGTAAAGAAGTAGCTCTTGTGAAGGAATCCAAAGGCGAGGTGGAAGAGGTTTTCTCAGAAGAAGCTGAAGCGTCCATGGCCTTGGTGCTTCTCCAACAAGGGTCAACTGAGGATGAAGTGCCTCATCGTGACCTCGACGAGAGGGACGAAATTATGGAAGAGATCCCTGAGTTGGGTGTAACCACTTTGAATCCCATCATCATGGATGACAAGGAATTTCTTTTCCTTGATGACATTTGTAAATCCTTGGGGTTAAGGGAGGATGAGGCCCTAAGTATATTAGCAATTGGGTCTGGTTTCTACAAAGAAGACACACCTGAGCAATAGACTACATGTGTACACATTGATTTTGATGACCATGATCTTACCAAAGCGCTAGCATTCCAAGGTTATGATATAGAACGTACAATTGAGGAAACTGTTTCCAATGCTCTTGTTGCTATAGAAAATGTAGAAAATGTAGCAGCAGAGTATGAAAGTGTCCCTCAAGAAGCATTTCAACCACATAAGCGCTTGCATGTAGATACATCAGTTGAGTAGCGTGGAAGCAGACATATGCAACCCACGCACAAGCCAATGTGATGATGACATTGAGGTGGGGTTAAATCAAAGTTCTAAGAAGGCGTGCCTTCATATTTATAAGTGAGTTGTTACTAACACCTAAACTTTTTCTCTCGTAGAAAGCTTATATTTTTGACAAGTTTGCTGCACGTGGAGGTGAAGTTCGTGTGCAATCCGATGGACGAGACACCTCCCTGATTCATTACCTTCCTAGCCTCTCTCCATCATTTATTCGAGTAATCCATTTAGAGTACTCTGAGGAGGCACAAGCAGAGCTCATCAAGTGTAAAGCTCTAAGTGGGGTTCCCACCGAAGATGGGCTAGCAAATAATGCAAACAAATGTATACTTATTAGAAGGGAGGCAGCTATGTATACATTTGCAGGCAACTACACCGGCCATGTGCTAAGCCATTGTGCTATATCAATCTCCAAAGGTGTAACCAATCCTAGTATTATAGCTAATAGCCTAGGTGAGAAAGCCACGCAGAGTGACCAAGATAAAGAATCTCTCAGAAATCTTCTCAAGAACTTGTAATTTTCTTTCTACAAATTCAATACAAAATGTATACTTTTTTAATTGTAATGTTTTTAAGAATTCTCAACCATTTCTCTTGTTTATTTGTTGTGTCAGCACTGTGCCCTATAAACTATTGGCAGCCATGTGAATGTGTAGGAAATTTCATTGATAATGATCAAATATTTGTTCAAATATTGTCAATTAACATCCAGCTGAAATCTGGCAGTACAAAATCTAAACAATTTAAAATAAATCAACTTTTTTATATTTTTGATGTTTGTAAGCAGATTAATCATAAAAAAAGTGTACATAATGCATGAATGAGTACAAAAATTAAAAAAAAACAGGCCTGTGCGCTACGGCGCGAATTTAAGTTTTCAAAGGTGAGGAAGGACTTAAATTCGCGTCGTAGTGCACAGGCCTCATTTTTTCATTTTTCTACACTTTAATGCATTGTGTACACTTTTTTTATGATTAATCTGCCTAGAAACATTTTAAAAAAAAGGAAAACTTTTGATTTTTTTAAAAATGTTCTATCTACTGCCAGACTTTACCAAGTGATTTTGAGCCCCAAATGACTTTTTTTTTATCCCTGAGCTGCTGCTGCTGCGTCAGACGGTCCCTTGACACAACCCAATGCTGATACGGTACAACCTAATGCTTTTCTGAGACCTTATTGAGCTTTAAGCCTTTTTTTATCCTAAAATAAATTCAATTTAATTTTGTTTCTGCACTATGTAAGGATCCTTTGTTCAATGCCAACAACAATACCACGTATAACAAGATAATAATCAAATTTCATATTGGTTTTCACAATCACCTTATCAATAATACAAATTTTGTTCCTGTTTGACTAAAGCTCTTAATACATGATCAACAGTTTTACCCATTCAAACCACAGTACATGAAATGAAATGTCTGCTTTTATAACACAGTTGAAACAAATAAATACGTTGGTTAACGAGTCATTTACAATATCTTATAGATTCAAAAAAATGTATTACAATGTTGGAGATTACAAAAGGCACAAAGGCCGCCGCATAAAAGCTTAATCCTATCCAATAAAGCCTTCCTTATGGAGTGCTTTATCCTAACGTAGACGTAGTGTAAGTGCCATGTCAAGAGGCTTTAGGGTCACCCTTTTTGTGTGAGCATGGCACAGCACCGAATCTTGAAATAGAGAGACCAAAATTGTTTCTGATGCCTCTTTGGAGGGCCTCGAGTGCCATACTCTGTACCCGAGTGACCCTGTCATTGTACTTGTCGATGACTTCTTTTACAACTCTTGCAAAAGGGGCCTTCGCCATGATGGGGTCTGTGCTCTTTTGGTACTTTCTGATTTCTCGCAGAGCCACGGTCCCCGGTTTCCATCTTCTCTTCTTGTTGGCTACAGGGGGTGGTGGTGGATGCGACCTCTCTTCCCATGGTTGTCTATCATTTCTAAATTTTTTTCGCCTTTCTTGCTCGGCTGGATCTAGATTTAGTCTTCTTTTACTTGCTTCTGCCTTCTTCTTTTATTGTTCTTGTTTTAATCTGCGTGCTTCTTGAATTCTTTGTTGCTCCACCTGCTCCCGTCTTTCTCTCCCCCTTTGCTCCTCCTGCTCTTGTCTTTCCCTCTCCCTTTGCTCCTCTTCTTGTCGTCGTTCCTCCTCTTCCATCTCCACCTCTTGCTACCTATTTGCACGTTCCTTCTTTCTCTTGACACAAATCTTTATTCTTTGTTTTTTAGGTGGAGGCTGGGGCTGATGCCTCTCAAGTTCCTCATGTAGTGTTTGTGCTAAGAGCCTATCCTGCTCCTCATGACAGCTTATTTCCTCTGCTTCATAGAAGTCAGCAACCTGTTGATACTGCTCTTGCTCATCAGTACAGAGAAGTGCTTCCTGGTCTTCCTCAAATGCGACCCTTAGCTCCTCTTCTAGCTGCTGAGGGAGTAGGGCTTGCTGTTGCTCTCTTCTTCTATGCGCCTCCTCATCAATCTGGCGTTGTTGCTCTTCCAGCACACGCTGCTGCTGCTCAGCCTCTGAGAGAGGTCGGGGGAATGGTGTACGCGTGGCTCTAAATGAGTCGGTGTCTCTAGGCTGCTTGGAGACATCCTCAATATTGTCGAGTCCTGAAAACACATCCGGCTGTATATCTTCCTATTGAGTCTCTACCTCTCTGTCCATGCTTGTATGCTTCTTTTTGATGCATTTTTGCACTTGTTGAAATGCCTGTGCCACGGCGACTTCTTGTATCGAATTGTGTGCACCAGACGGTATGTTTGGGTTCTTAGTTTTGCGTGCAGTGTGCTTAGTTCTAGCCATCCATTGTGACTTACACGAGTGAATGAACGTGAAAATGTACTTTTAAAACTGACTTTTACAGGTTTATATAGTTTTTTGAAAAAAATGATTTAAAAAAAATCTCTAATTTTTTTTTTAAAAAAAAGCTTTAACTTAAAAAAGGCTATAATTTTTTAATATGGAACCCATTTTTGACCGATACGCCTACACGCACCGAACCACTCACGCATCCCATGCATGGCACTTGTTGATGCTCGCCATGCAATTGCTCGTTTTGCAGATTGACAATTTTTTACAACCTTTCGTAGTAATGACACCTGCCCTTTTGGTTTCTGTCGGCGTCGACCTCCCAAACTGCGATAAAACCAATTAAACATCTCATGCAAGGCATTGCTTTTTTCCTTACCACCTCCACCATGTCGCGTGTTCTTAAAGTATGCTGCCTTAGCTTGATAATGAGAGCGCTCCATTCCTTGGGTGCTCCAAATTGCCATTGGACCATATTGGTCGAGAAAAAACTGTGCATGGGCAAATATAAAATGATAAAAAGATGAGGCATGGAGGATGAGAGAGTGTGAGATATCAGCATTTGGAAGTGCAGAGGTTATGGAAGCTTACTAATCAGAGATGCAGAGCCATGGCACACCCAAATGTGAGAAAGGGGAAGAGAAAGAGAGTTGTGAGATGAGGGCGTCTTAGAGAGAGAATGTAGAGAGAGAAAGTGGGGGGTCCTAAAAGTGGAGGGAAGAGAGGAGGGAAGGCTTTTCAGCCATTTTGAATTTGGTGAAACCAAAAAGTTACCCCCAATTTAGCTCAAGCAAATATATATTTGAAAAAATAGAAATTCAAATAATGATTGCATAAAGATCCCCTTGTCAGGCTTGGTCAAAGTTTGCTTAGAGTCCTTAAGCAAAAGTACTTAAAAACATAATATGGCAGCTTAAAGGGCCCCCATAGACCTCAACCTTCCCCTAATGACTGCTTTGGGATGAGGACTCTCTGGAATCAACGGGTCCAAAGCTCCCCATTGTATCCTGCATACCCTCAGATGTTGAGAAAATGGAGGAATCCATGCTCATCCTCCTCAGTGACTACATCTGCTTTATCACTTCCTATGGCATTCTTGAATGAATTAACCTGTCTGTAAAAAACCTCTCTCCTGTCATGAATCATCTCTACTGCTGCCCTATGCATCCCCCACATTGCTTCTTCCTCTTCATGGACTTGGCCTCTCACTAAAGTTCATAATGTATAGCCCTGGCATAACTATCACATCTATGCCTAACAACTCTTATCTGCCACACTGGCTCCAAGGCCTCCACAAAGCACATAAATTGAAGGTAGTTGTGCACATAAATTGAAGGTAGTTGTGCACAATATCTATACTCCCTGCTAACATGATGGTGAACAAATGCATGAACATCCTCAGACCCATGCCCGTAAACTTATGGCTTCTTCCTTAGCACAAACCTATCTGGTATGAACAAAATGCAAACTGAAGGGTGCTGTGTGTCGAGGGAGACTTGTCTCTATAGCTTGTCCGAACACACCACCGTGAGAAGGGAACACCCACCAGAACCACCACACAATCAAAACACCAAATCAAAGTACCAATCCACTCAGCTGATGTCCTTTGTCCTTCAACTAACATAGTCGGACACCTGAACACTCTCAAAACCCCTTAAACTAATTCAGCTGACTCCTCCGACTATCCTCCCAAGTTAGTCCTCCCGACCTCCAATAGCTCTGATCTTCATTTATAACCCCTCAAACTCACCTTAGCTGACCACCTGACCAAAAACACTCCCAGATGACACAAACTAATCAATTACTCACTGAAAACTAATTTAGATAGCTGCTACTAACCGCAATAAGAATTATAACTGCTGCCAAGCTTCCTCAAAGTTTATCTAGCCTTAGCTATCTTTGAAAACTTGCTTCGAAACCTCACAGAACTTGCGAGCACACCCCTCTTGACTCCATGCTGACTGAGATCTGACCTATCTACTTCAATTGATTCAGTTTTGAGTCAGATCTTAGCACCCAGTGTCCACTAACACCTCCAATCCCTCAAAAACCTCTAATCCCACCAAGATCCAACTCCATACACCCAAGGCTGATAGCAGCTAATTGTTTGTTGACCCTAGAACCCTTTTCCCCTTCAATTTGCAAATCTGACTGCTGTTAATTGACTAAAAATCTAATAGTCATTAAAAAACCCTATATCACTTCCCTTCAATCCAAAAAAATAATATCTACCCTTTTACACTCTCAGTCGACTCCTTCTGATACTCAATTGATCCCCTTCTGACCCTCAGCTGACACATACCATCTCTAGCCCACAACCTATCAGATTGTCAAATTGACTTCTGACTATGCTCAGATTGTCAGATTGACTTCTGACTATGCTCAGATTGTCAGACTAGATTTCACAAGTGTCAAACAAGACAAAAGATACTCTTCAACAACATTAGCTGACTTACCTTGATATACATCTGACTCTGTCAAACCTTGATATACATCTGACTCTGTCAAACCTTGCTAACTCCGAATTAGAGCTTTTTGACACAGACCTGACTTAGTAATCCTCAGATCTTTACTCACACATGAGTTCTCTTAGCAATCTCAAATAGCACAACATGAACCAGAGCATAAACAACTCATCAATCAAAACCATAGAGAACCTTCCACATTTAGATGATAAAAGAGTCTATCTCAACAACCCTGAGCCATGGGGCTCAAACTAAAAGAGAAAAAGCATAAAAAACAAGGGGAATCCACCACAGGAAAATCCCAACAAAACTCTAAGTTTTTCCCTTCAATTTCCACAAGAACCAACAACAAAGGACTATGCAACCACACTCTGCGGGCCTCCACCATCAAACACAGCCAAGAATTGTTGAGCAAAACCTTCAGAGATCCTAGGGCACCAACCTCCTACAAGATCCTCTATCACCCTTGCATCCTCTTCTCTGAACAAACCCAAACTTCCTCAAGCAAAATCCCACATCACCTTCTTCCCCAACAAACAATCACAACCCAGTAAGCTTCCACAGAGCTGCTACACAACCAAAACCCTTTGTCTTTCTCATAATCCTTCACCTCTATCCTCTTCCCCGCAACTATGCGCTTCTGTTCTGGCTCTTGAGCATCTCCTCTTCTCCCTCTTGTCTGGCTTCAATGCACCTCTCCTTGTCGACTACTCTTCATTCCCTGCGCATGCATTAGTTAACTAGACTGACAACAATAGTTCCTTTTTGGAAGGTGGCCATGCAACAGCCCCTATTCCCTAAGGTTCTAACTTTACTCTACGAGCTATTTCAGTGTCTGGGGTTGGGGTGGACACAACTATTGGGCTCAAAGGTTTGGGCACAAAAAAACCTATCACTGTCACTAACATGCATACATCATGGACAAAAGGGTCATAACTACAGTGCAAAATGCATTCCCAATCATTATGTGTATAGTTCACTAACTCCTTCTTTTCAGCACTTGGTGCTGATGCATCAGCCAGCCATGCCGGACTGTCTGTTCTTTTTCTTCTCTACCCTTTTTCTACATTCATTAATATAATGGCGTGGCTTCATATAGTAGTTGCGTTTACCTTTCTTCTAGGCTTATCAGTCCCTTCTCGGTATCCTTGCTACCAGAAGACTGGGTTGATTCTAGTTTTCACTTATAGCCGCCCTAAGCAAAGGCTTTGTCTTTACCTTTTTTACTGGTAGGGAATGCTTGATCTCCCACATGCATACTACTTTGATTTTTCTAGGATTTCTCTTCTTGCAAGAGAAATACATCCAGATACAAAAGAACCATCCAGATAGACCTCATCAATACATGCAAGCTACTCCATTCAACCCTTAGTCAAAGTGTGGATACAAAACCCTAGTATGAAACGAGAAAGACTATGAGAATTGTAGACACTAATGAAATGTTTGGACAAGTCTCATCAATACATGCAAGCTCCTACCTGAGATCTTATGAGCCAAAGAATGCCCTAGATGATTGTGAGTATCTTGGGAGTGGATTATTCTTTGAGATGCTTTTTCAGTGGGGAGGGATTGTTGTGAAGATTTTTGATGGGACACAATTATGTACTTCAAGAGACAATCCTTGGAATTCCTTTCCATGAACTTATATGATTTATTGGGACTTTCTAGTTTGAAGGAGCTTAGAATATATTATAACTACTCTTCCTTCATTTTAATGAGGTGTTGGGCTTCGTGTAAAAGTAGTTCACATTGCTTTTATTAAATATTAGTTTTATTATTGATTCCATGACTATATGACTGAGTTAATTGATTGTAGTCTTGAGTTGGGAACACGCTTGTTTTTTAACAGGACTCAAGACATTTTTGGATATTTTGGACGTAAAAAACATGTAAAATAGTTCTCAACTATCAAAAATTACATGTAAACGATGAAAAACTTACAAGTCTCATCCTTTTTCCGCCGTCAAATTTGACAAACAAGGGTGCCCATGAAAAGTTAACATTGGTTGGGAGGAGTAACCTGGGAACTACATAAGGTCATTTATGAGTTCTAGATAGAAAATTGGATAGCAAGACTTAATGACATGGGAGGTCAAATTGGATAGCATGATTTAATGACATTTTAGGCAGAATGAGTGTAGGTCTAGCATCAAAATTTGGAGATTACCAAAGATGGTGGTAGAACTTATCCACAACCCCTTTCATTAGTCTTTATGTGTGTGTTTGTGCCTTTGATTAGTCTTTATGTGTGTGTTTTTGCCTTTGATTAGTCTTTACGTTGTGACAAATTCTTTTGTGCTTCATATAAATGATCTCTTTACAACTCCAAAAAGATAGGGGTGCATGTGTAGAAATCTAGAGGTGATCTAATGCAGTTTGAGTGTGTTTGCTTTTTGTGTTGTGTGGACTAGCTTTATTAGCTTGGGATGGGGATTTGCATTTGTTATATATTACTACATATCATTGTACAAATATAGCATGATTTCAAGTATGTTAATCATGGTTTAAATCTGTTGTGAGCTTGGGGAATAACGACACAAGGCAAATCTCTTGCTTAGCTTTGACTAATTGAAAGCAATCAACAATTAAGGCTAAAGAGGCACAACCCAAGAAGGATGTAGTATGGAATTTATGCACTTATTGTTGTTAATAGGAAAGCATGTTGGGGATCATAACATCTTATGTGTGTATTGTGGAAGCTCTTAGATTAGGCAGATGTATATTGCTTTCAATACATAGAAACCAGTTCAAAACACAAAGGCACATAAACCCCTTAGAGGCACACATGGATGGGAGGCCAATTAAAGGGAAGACAATGGTATATAACATGGCTTTTTGTCCAATACATTTAAGAAGATTTTTTGGCCAAACCCTAATTATGGAAACGAGCCCTAAAACCTCATCGTATAGAACCTTAGGGTCAGCATGTAGTACATGATAACGGGTTGGCGTGGCAACACTGACAACTCAAATTACAAAAGCTAGCGACGTCAATGATGTTGGAGCATTCGCACTCGCACATAAGCCGTGATCAGTAGAGAGCATGAAGGAAGAGTTCTTGGCTTTGAGTCTATCTACACTTCTATGACCAGAGAGAGTGGAGGTGTGTGCATAAGCTAAGAAAGTGTGGCTCTTGGGTGGCTAGTGCGCCTACAAGCAAGCTGAGAAGAGGAGATTCTAAAGAACTCTACTGAACGAATGTTGTTTGAGTGCAAAGATGATGTCTAAGCTCCAAAGGTGACTGCTTGTGCAAGTTGACAAGAGTAGTAGAAGAAGCTGTCTAAGAAGAGCTTGAGGTTGCCAACTACTGCAAGGGAGGAAAAGACATCATATTTTGGGTATCAATTCAATCATTTTAGCTCTCTTCTCTACTATTTTTTTTTTCTAGAGATTCCCCCACCCTCTTATGCCTTTACGTTCACTCTTTATATCATGTCTTTTTGACTCACTTAAGCTCAAGTATTTTCCTTAGCATATTGATGGGATTATACTGAATGAAAGGCATGTGAGCAATGGCAAGGAGACACTTGTATCTACCTCTTACCTACTTTAAAAAGACATGAAAGCTTTCTTGTTATCTTCCATCATCTCAAAGTTTCACTTGAATGGCTATCAGTGAATGTCAAATGAACTTTTTTTCAGACTGAGAAGAGAGGACTTGTACTGGTGTGTGTTAATAGTTATTTAGTGTGACTTCATTTGAGATTTACTGTGAAAGTTGGTCAGTTATAGAGACATTCTGGTTCAAAGGACAAGTCTCACATGTTTTGGTGCCCCCACTAAGGAAAGAAAAGCTTTGTGTTAGTGCTTTGATCAACAAGTCAGAATCCACGTGTGGGCCACCAACTCGACTTATGGGGATGGTTCAAGGTATGAGTTGTTCAAAGGAGAAAAAGGGGAGAATGTGGATAGATTTCTAAGGATAGAATTGGTAGCCCATAGCAACAATAGGGATGATGATGCTTATAAAGTTAGAATGGTAGGGTTACTCTTGGAAGGAGCAGCTAGAGAGTGGTATGAGGATGTTTTAGAGCAGAAGAGGACAAGGGTGATTGGGAGCATTTGAGAAAATATGGGAATGCCAATAATCTAGAAGACCTTTGGAGGGATCTTAGTAGATTGTATCAAGGAGAAGAGGAAGAGATTATAGCCTTTGTAAATAGGTTTGAAGAGGGGTCTGGAGAAGAATTTTTTAGGGTTTTGGGAGAAAATCAAATTCTACCAGACTTCTTTAAAGAAAGACAGATTTATAGGACTGTTACATGGTGTTTTTAAGGAAAAGGTGGAGCTTAAGGATCCTGACACTTATTCTGAAGTAGTCAAGTTGGCTACACAGAAGTGGAAGAAAAAGGTGAGGAAACAAGAGTTGGCTTGAAATGAAAGAGAAATAGGCATGTCAGATAAATACAACCATGGAACATGTGGATATGTGGTAGAACCTTTGCATGTTGATATGTGTGTAGAAAGGGAGCATCGTGTGGAGACTCCAAGGACTGGAGAGATAGATAGAGGACAAGATGGTTTTCATCAAGATATTCAAAGGTTAACTAAGAAAATTGGAGATCTTAATTTTTCCATGCAGGTTATTCGGAACCAAGTCAGAAGACCACAAGGAGAAAGGCCACAAAGGAATCGAATGGAACACTTCCAATGCTAAAATTGTGGGGAGAGGGTCCATATAGATCCTCAATGTCCTCAACCAAGGAGAGAGTCAGGAGGTGTGTATCCTATCATTTAAACGCCAGAAAGGTAATAGAGGTGTTGGCAAAATTGTGGGGAGAGGGTCCATATAGATCCTCAATGTCCTCAACCAAGGAGAGAGTCAGGAGGTGTGTATCCTATCATTTAAACGCAAGGTCGGAGTCTGAAGGTGAAGATAAAGAAGCAAGAGCCAAGAAAAAGAGAGAGAAGAGAAAGTCAACCATGGAGCAACCATAATCTAGCAAGCAAGGAAAGGCTAGAGCTAGGAGAAGAAAGATTGGCATTGATGATTTTCAGTTGGGTGAGAGGGGATCCCCTTATAGTATCTGGGCGGATGTGAAACACAAAAAGGTAGATATCAACTATGCTCAGCTTACAATTGAACTCCAGCGTAAGAAGATAATGGCACAAACTTGCAAGTGTTAGACTAGCTAAGTTTAAAATGCCAAAGGCTAATGTGGTTCAGTTAAGTAGGGTTTCTGACATTTTTCCTATTGTTGATGTTTGGATCCATGGCAAGAAAGTGAGTAAGGTCTCTATAGATGGTGGAGCTCAGGTATATGTCATGACTGAAGGAGATGTACATGATCTTGGTTGTTTAGAAGTAACAGGCACGTCTATCTTCAGTGTAAAAATGGCCAATAGTTCAAAGGTAAAATATCTTGGTGTGATTAAGAGCATGGAGCTAAATGTTCTTGGACAAAAAGTGGTCATTGATATGCATGTCATGCCATCAGGGGTTGGGGCATATCCCATCATTTTGGGAAGGCCCTGGCTAATTACAATGAAATCTAGGTAGGAGTGGTACAAAGGTTACATTGATTTGTTTGTTTGACATGCCTAAAGACAAGAGGATAAGATATGTTTTAAAGACTGGCAAGATTGTGGAATTTGGAGAAGATGGAGTCAGAAATGGGAGCTGACTCAACCTCCTTTGATAGCTATGATGCTTATTCTACAAGCTCTTTAGATGAAATCAATGAGATTCAGGAGTGGATCAAAGTCTTTTGGAACTTGAAGCAGACATATGTGGAATGAAAATGGCTAATCACACAACAGGACAAGCTGGTGCTCAAGGCGAGAAGCCCAACATTCCAAAAGCTGAGTTAATGGAGATGCTTGCCAGGTGATCTAACTAGTGATGAGAAAAGAGAGCAGTATGGAGTGTTACTTGTTGACAGGTACCCCAAAAATTTTGCCAAATACTATAGTCAAATGAGAGGTACTTCCAATATGGTTCATAAGATTAAGTTGAAAGAGGGAGAAAAACTAGTAGCCTAGAATTTGAGAAGATTAGGGACTATTCAAAAATAGATCTTGGAGGCAGAAGTCACTAAATTGTTGCAGGTTGGTTTCATATACCCTGTCGATGATGTAGAATGGGTTTCCCCTATAGTCATTGTGCCTAAGAAGGGAAACAAGTGGAGAGTTTGTGTGGATTACAAGCCCCTTAATGTTGCTACAAAAAGGCATCATTATCCCCTTCCTCTTCAAGATAAAATATTGGACCAGCTGGCAGGGCATGAGAGATACTCGGTTAGTGATGGGTTTAGTGGCTATCACTGGTGCACGAGTTGTCATGAGTGTCAAGCCTTTCAAAAAAGAATGCTAGTTCTCAAGCCTATGCATCATAGTCTGAGCTATGGAGCCTTTGAAAAATGGGGTATATATATTATTGCACCTCTTCCCAGTAACTTGAAGTAAGAAACATTATATTATCACTGCTGCAATACACTACCTAACTAGCTGGCCAGAAGCCAGAGCAACCAACAATGCCACAACACAACAAGTTTGTAAGTTCATTTATGAAATTATTTGTTGTAGTTTTGGTGTTCCTTTGGATTTTATTAGTGACCAAGGAAGAGAATTTATGGCTGATGTGGTCACAGATCTTACCAAGATGTTGGATATAAAACATAGATTTGCCACTCCTTATCACCCCCAGTGCAATGGGCTTGTGGAAAGTTTTAATGGTGTCCTATAGAAATTTTTGTTCAAATTGGTGGAAGACCACATGAATGATTAGGACTTGTATTTGGATAGAGCTTTGTGGGGAATACAGAGTGTCTGAGAAGTATGCCACATGATTTACTCCTTATCACTTGGTTTATGGGTAAAGAATGTGTATTGCCAGTAAACATTATGCTTCCTTCACTTGACTTTCTTTTGCATCACAATGTGACACAAGAGAACAAGAAAAAAGGATGTGGTCTAGTCTACACTCTCTTCTTTTGGATCAAGAAGAATCCATCAAATGGTATGAGGAGACTAGTGAGAAAAGAATCAAGGCATTCAATGAGAAGCTGGGTAATAAGGACTTAAAGGAGGATATGCTTGTGTTAAGATATAATAATTCTCTTGACACACCACATTCCAAACCAAATTTAGGATACGATGGGAAGGCCCTTTCATACCAATCTTGTGTCGAGACTAGACACACTGGCCATGAATCATTATCTAGACACTGGCCGTGAATCATTATCACGTGCAAAGACCTTCCCGATCTTCTCACTACAAATGTGTATGAGATTAGACACTGCTAACAGAAAAATAAAAGCTTGTTAGCAAGACCTTCTCAGTATGGAGTGTGTTGAAGTTGTTTCAAGATTTAATGGTGATGGTTTTTCACATGGCAAAGCTTATGTGTAAGGGGCTTTGGCACCTTATTGAGGATGAACAAGTGGAGGTTGAGCCACTTCAAAACAACAAAGCATTGGGTCTTATTGCTCAAAATCTTGATGATGATGTGATTAATCACATTGCTGGCATCAAGGATGCTAAGTTGGTATGGCAAGAACTCAACAAGATTTTCGGCACTGACTCAAAGAGCTCAAAGATCAACCTTCTCATGCAGTTTTACAAGCCCGACAAAAGAAGGAGACCAAGACCATCAGTAAACTTAAAGGTATCAAACAAAAACTTAGTGCATTAAAGAAAGTCATTGAGGAAGATGAATCTATTGCCGAATTGTTAAAAAGTGTTAACAAAGAACCTTAGGAATCACTTGTTGTGCTACACTTAAAAATGTGACCAACACTAAAATTCAAGATGTAGAATCATCTCTACTTGAACAAGAATCAAAATTCAAGGATAAAGAACCATTTAAATCACATTCAAGTGGGCAAGCACTATATACAAAGGATGGGAGATTTCAAAGAATAAATTAATCAACATCTCAACTTCCAAGATGTAATCACTGTGGCAAGCTTGGTCACATCTTTGCAAATTGTCATTTCAAAAATAAACCAAAAAGAATTTGTAGTGCATGCGAAAGGATTGGGCACTTGGAAGAACATTGCTACTCCAAACAGAATCAAGAAAATAACTATGTGGAAGATGGTCACTTTGTGGCAGAATATGATGCCTCTAGCTCAAAAAATATCCTCTAAAAACATTGTATGTCCTACCCTGTGGTACTGATGATGTAGCCAAGGTAGAAGAAATAGCCAAAATTTGTAACCCTAGCTAGTCTTAGAAGAGACTTCTATACCTCAAAGATAGGTGAAGTCTCTATCAAGGGAGGGACCTCACTCTTAGAGATGACCTCTAGGCCTCAAAGATAGGTCAAGTCACCATCAAGGGGGGGTGTTGTGATTTGAGGTGACATGTGAGCTAGAGAGAAGAGTGGAGACTTATCCCACATTGATGTTCAAGGCCAAGAGTGTACCTCCTCATATAAAAGGGGACCATTTTAAGCAATGAAATATGAAGCAAGCTCTCAAGCGTCTCTATAAGTACAAGTCTCAATCTTGTGACCTAATTGTGCTTAAGTCTTACACTTAGTTAGCATAATCTTTTCATAATCATTATGTTAATTAGATTGCACCCACCATAAGATAAGTGTTTCTTAATCATAATAATTAGGGTTAAGTTAGCTATGCATGATGAGGGTTCATCTTTTTTAATAGTGTTTGTGCTGAAGCTTTTGCAAGTTGACAAGAGTAGTAGAAGAAGTTGTCTAAGAAGAGCCTGAGGTCGCCAATACTGCAAGGGAGGAAAATACTGTATATTTTGGGTATCAATTCAATCATTTTAGCTCTCTGCTCTACTGGTTTTTTAAAGAGATTCCACCAATCTCTTATGCCTTTAAACTCATGGCGTTTTGACTCACTTAAACTCAAGTTTTTACCTTAGCATTGATGGGATTATACTAAATGAAAAGCATGTGAGCAATGGTGGCAAGGAGACAGTTGTGAGTATCTAGCTCTTACTTATTTCAAAAAAGCTAAAGGAAGCAAGAGATTGACCAAATTCTTGCTCTCTCCGTGGTTGTTTCTTCAAGACAAGATATCTTAAGGATTAAGAAACTCTTTTAAAAAGGCTCAAACAAAAGAAATAATCCCAAGGCTATTACTTTTTTCTCTTATACATGAGAGGGGTTCCTTTTACTTTATAATCCATCACTTCAAAGAACCCAAAATAGATTAGAGAAAATGTTGTCTAATCAACAAGTCTAATCCCCAGCCTTATGTCAGCTTCCCTAGTGTTGTGGATGTTATGTGAGATTGTCTTGTCATCATCAGAGTTTAGGTGAGAGTTAGAATCAGTATGTAACAATCATTGTATAACCTTTGAACACTTTGTAAAACCTTTTACCCGAGTGAGTGAATGAGTCAAGGGGAGTGTCAGTTGATTGTCTTGGAAGCATGCATGTGTTGCCCCCAAGTTTGAGTGATTTCCAAGAGTTTTACTTTGATTTTTTGATGGAGCTTCATTAAAAGAGATCATAAACACCACAAACCTCTTCTTATTCCTAGTGCTAGAGATCAAGTCGACAATAATAATTGTATTTTTGGTTCTCGAGCCTCATGTCAAAAATATTCTGTCTTGGAAGTGCTCAGCTCTCTAAGAACGGAATATGAATGGTTCTTACTATTGAGGCTTCTTGAATGGATGGGGATTTTCCAAATCCCCACTATCCCCACATCTTCTAAAAGAGATCCTGCATGCAAAAATTTGTGATGAAGAAGATCTCAACGGATCCAAGTTGTAAATTACAAGTTTGGTTTGTCAGTTACTGTAAATGATGTGAGTTTCTACTTTGTTGGTTTGCTATCGATATTGAACTCAATGTAAATGAAAGCTTTTTAGTTATCTTCCATCATCTCAAAGTTTCACTTGAATGGCTATCACTGAATGTCAAAGGAAGTTTTTTTCAAAGTGAGGAGAGAGGACTTGTGTTGGTGTGTGTTGATAGTTGTTTAGTGTGATTGCATTTGAGATTTATTGTGCATCTTGGTCAGTTGTAAAGGCATTCTAGTTTAAAGGCCAAGTCTTACAACATGTATGTTTGTCCAAAACTAGGCATAGGCAAACCACTATAGACTCCCTATGACCCAACCCTGTTTGTGCAAAACTAGGTATAGGCAAACCACTATAGACCAACAAGGTCCTCCCTATAGACCCAACAAGCATCCTTATGTATAGATATGTCATACTAGACCTCCCTATTATCCAACCCTCTACCTACAAGCATCCTTTTGTATAGATTTAGAGCTTTTTGTGCCATATCTTCCTAAAGCCATCCTCTAAGCCATTTGTTACTAGAATGTGAACTCGAAGGTTCACAACAACTAGAACCATTCTTACCTTAGTGGTGTATCAAGAATGCAGCCATGGAAAGTGCCCCACAATGCATATTACACAAGCAATTGTCCCAAAAAGGTGCGGCCATGGAAAATGCCCCACAATGGCAATTGTCCCAAAAAGGTGCCCACATAGGAAAAACATAACATTTTGGGTTTGAACAACCGGAGGTGCAACCCACCGGCATGACTCTTGTGCTAGATTAGGCCTAATACCATGTCCAAATTAGTTTCCTAGATAATTCAAGAAAGCCCTTATTTTCAAGTGTGCCAAGTGTAAAGGCAACATGAGTACATAGCCATCAAAGTGATGTATTATTGTCCCCTTTTAAAAAAAGTTGTTTTACCCTTTTAAACCCCTTTGAGAACCCATGTCTTGTTGTGTCTTCCATCAAAACTTTGACCTATTTTAAAAATGAAGAACCATGGCTAGCTATTTTTGGCTCCGAAAGGAAAACAAAAGAAACTCCCTAAACTTCCTTTAAGGTTAAAGTAAATTTTTGATTGGATCATGGAAACCGTTGTGAGTGCCAAGGAGAAGTTGCAAATACATAAGCTATATCCATGGAATGCATTTTCACAAAAAAACAAGGTGTTGCAAGATCAATTAGTTGTCATGAATATTCTCAAGTTCAAACTTTGAAACTAGGATCATTGGTCTTAATGACTACAAAGATTGTGTAGATTTCATTGAGTTTTTTCAATGAAATCTACAAGAGTTTTTTGATTAATTAACTTTTTAAGCAAGTTTCGTTAGTTACAACTGTCCTAATAACTAAGTGATGATCATAAACTACAAGGCCTGAAAACTTGTGCACGACACAATTTCGCAGATTTCTCCTAAACCACGTTGACCTCATTGGTCTCAAATGTCTCCTAAACCATATTGACCCCTATGGGCTTACAAGATATTGTGATGGCTCTAATTAATGCAATGGTTTGTTGTCAGTGTGCATATGGTTTTGGATCTATATTGGATCTACCAAATTGTAATAGATGATTTGAGGGGGCATGCATTACTTCCTATATATTAGAGGGAATAAGGTTAATTACTCCCAAGAGAGCCCATAAGAGAGTGAAAATTAGCACCGAGCATGGGATTCATTGATAATGAAGTATGAAAATACATTAGGTTCTCCTCTTGATTACATCAAAGCAAATATAGAGGGAGGGGGAAACACAGAGAAAGCCAACCAACCAAAGCTTCACTTCAACCTTCTGTACAAAAAGGTCATACAATTCTAGATTGCAATCTCCTATATATGTCCACAACTATTTCCTTTAATGGATACAAATCCCCCCTTACAGTACCCCAAAACATGGAGTAAAACATTCATCATTGATTTCGTTCATGAATCAGCTGAAACTAAATAGGCAGGTTTTACCACTACTGAAAGAAAGAATCTGTGACCTCTCCTTACAAATGCACACTTACACATATTTTGTGACAAGCTGGACGGATGTCCAAAAGGCATTGGAGGCAGCTTGGACCATGGCTGGATTATTATATAAGCTGCAGCAAAATGGCACTGCATCACGTTGGATCCAACTGAGGTGCTTGTCATGTTATTTTACAAGGAACAGGCAGATGTTGTGAAAGAGGTTTAAACTAACCTTACTGCAGTGGCTCCCCAAGAAGCTGCAGTATAAAGAACTTTACTGCTGCTCCATAGCTTCCGAAGCCTACCCTTCTTTGGAGCACTAAAAGCCTTCTTGAGAGCTGTTCAGAAATTAGAACTCATGGTAAGCTACACAAAGGGTTCAAGAAAATTCTTCCAAGAATTTCAACTGATTATTCAAGATTGCTCACCACTCTGCAGCTGCTTTGGGGACATGTCCTGCTAACATCAAACCATGAAACACGTCAAAAGCACAATTCAAAAAAATGCACCACTGGTCAAGGTTTTTTTTCTGCTTGGAAAGAAATAGGCACCTTTGCTTGAGGTAGAGAAGAGACATATTTGGCCATGAAACAGGCCATGCCCTCTATGATATCTTCTTGATTCACCAAGACATAGCTTTCCGGCTCCATGCAATTTCGTGAATCCTCCAAGTCAGTGCTGATCAGATCCGTCTCGTTTATGAGATCCCATGAGCCCTGATCATCTGAAATCAAAACAAAGCATATAGAATACAGTTAGTTTTAGACTGGATACATGTAAAATCCATGGGAGGGCCTGGGGACTTGGACAGGCACAAGCCTTACAGGCAGTCACACCACTCAAATAAATGTTCATGATGTGTAGATGGTTCAGAAAAAGGGGTACTCTCAATCCTCATGTCCAAAAACTGGAAAACGTGCCTTGAGTTTCAGGTAGAGCTTTGGCAGGAGGCTCATGTACGTCTCCTAGCCTCTCGAGGAAATCAGGTGAGGCAATTTTGGCTTCCAACCTGCTATACAACTGCAAAATTTTCAAGCAATAGGCCTGCTTAAAGTGCTGGCCAGACACAACATGCATGTACAAATATACATACATGCAAGGACATTAACACATACAATTAATACAGAGAGATACCATGCGTGCATGTGCATACACAGATGGATACGTACATACAGAACAACATGCACGCACACATATAGAAGCATACACTGGCATGTGCATACATACAAATTACATGCACACACACGTGGATACGTACATACACCCATGCATGCATATAGAAATGAGCATAAGAGATAAAAGAGTTATAGGCATACATATGGATACGTATATTCATGGATGCATACATCCACATACATGCAGATGTAGCAGCATAAATGCTATAACACAATACCAGATTAACAGAGGCGAGGCGACATGGAAAGGAAAAGGGTGCTGGGAGAATACTTGATCACCATCGAAGTGTTTGTTGTAGGATTTCTTGAGGGCGAAGGTGCGGAGGTCCTGAAGGGCCTGCTGATAAAGGTCCAAGACGGCGCAGAACCGATCTCTCTCGCCGTGCCCTTCTCCATGCCCTCCTGCCAGGTCGCCTCTCGCTGCCACACCCCCTTTCATTTCTTCCACACTGCATTCTGATACCAGAGGCTCCGAAACTGTAGTCTCCACCATCGCTAGGGCGAGACGGAGCTCAGAAAACCGCATGCGTGTTTCTCTTGGAGTTCCCCTAAACCTAACACGCAGACAATGGAAAACCCTGATTTGCAAACTAACCCTAAAACAGATCTGCAGAAGTAATGGAAACCCTAACTTAACCCTGACGCCCAATCGCAATCGTACCTTCCAAAGCTGTTAGGAAAGCCCGATTGCATCGACTTTTCGAGCTTCTGCACGAAAAAGCCCTTGCAAAAAGCAGCAGCAGCAGCAGCAGCAGCAGCAATTGCAATCGAGTATTTATATTTGGCTATTGACTAAAATAGACAAATGTGCACGTCATTGATTGCTTTTTCCCCAGGTTTATTTATTCCTAATATGTACAATCTTCTTAATTACATAGAGTTGCTAATTGTAGTTGCTTTTGGTCGTTTGGCACGTGTCCCCAACTCAATTTGCCACATACGCTCGGTACACTCAAGCTCCACGGTCTCTGTCCCCAACTCAATTTGCCACATACGACGCTCGGTATGTTCCACCTTCTTTTCTGCACAGTTGCCGCCCGCTTGAGTGCCACCGCTGCTCCACGTTTTCTACGTCACCTCCCCCACACGTGTTTTCTTTTCTACACTATTGTGAGTGTAATGTCACCTCCCACCCAATACGGAGAGACAAGACCATGGCACCCCAGCTCCATTTCTCTCTCTCTATATAGAGAGAGAGAGAGAGAGGAATGTGTGCATTATGTATATGTATATATATATATATATATATATGTAATAATGTATGTATGTATGTATGTATTGTATCTATAAATATAAATACATAAATATATAATACACATACCTGATAAGAGAGAGAGAGAGAGACCAAACAAAATTTTGCATGTTACTACAAAATTTTGTGCAACCGGACCTTTAATTTTTTTGAAGAGAATAATCAAAAACTCATAAATTAAATCAAATATCAAAACAACTACTTGAATTAAATTAAAAATTAAGCATATAACAAAACATAAGACAAGAGAAAGAAAAACATCACCATCAACACAAGGCAACACAAGACTGGGTGCAATCTTCCCCCCCCCCAACGTGAGTGGCTTCTTCTCGCATGGGTATTTTTATATATTCTAAAAAGTAGGCTTTCAGCCAAAAATAAAGTACACATCCATATTTGGACTTTGCCATTTAATTAGCCTTTGTCCTCAATTAACCTTTGTCTTCAAACCTTCTAAGGTTTGCACAATTCTTCTAATACAATAATCTAACTTGTGCACATATGCACATTACAAAATAAATCAACTAATGCTCGTATGCACACTGTACAATAAATTGACGCGTGCACACACACACATCACACTGATGTCAAAATAACATTAAATGCCATAATACAGCCACAAAATATTGTGAGATCGGTCCACACACCATGACTCAATCCACCATCCGTGCGACACCTAAATCGGTACCCTCGCACTGTGCAACACCTAAATCGGTACCCTTGCACACCTCATCACCTAAACTCATAAACATAAACCACGTCAGTAGTAACAATCAATTGATATCACATCAATCAATCCTAACGTGTTCATGAGAAATAGGCATCATAAAAAATATATACAAATTTAAATGACCATGATTATTATTCAAATAACATGGGTCATAACAGTCCTCCCTGTTGGGAATCAACTGTCCTCAGTTGTGGGATCAATGAGTGGATGGCTTCATGGCACAAGTGGAAGACAAGATCATCACATCAAACAATTTCTGAAAATAAAACCAAACAAATGAATGCATGTAAAAGGGATCTAAGTGTCCCATACCACTGAGGTACCTTCCACATACAAACACTCGCTGGTGAAAGATAGAAGACATAGATACGTCTGGGGTAGCTATGTAAAACCAATCTAATGTCCCATACCATAGATTAATTCCACACGACACTACTTTAAGAATAGAAGTTTGAGACGGAGTAGCTAATTCTCTCTGAAACTTTCATTCCGACATAACTTTTCTCTATCCTCAAAATTAGTCTACAAGTCTTATTCCAAAAATGAATTAGGTCGAAATGAAAACTCTTATCAACTTAGAATTGAAAAATAATCACTTACATTACTGTCAATAACTTGATGAATTCTGGGAATTTGTTCTTGATCTTATTCTTGTAATTGTCTAACTAAATTCTTGGGATTTGTTTTTGATCTTAATCTTGATGAATGCTCGAGATTTGTTTTTGATCTTAATCTTAATCTTGTAATTGATTAACTAAATTCAAAAATTATAGTCTTTGAATAGGTATATAATTCTTGAATTTGTGAATCTTACTTGTAAACAATGAAATCTAAAGGAGATCTTGATCTTAAGCTTAATCTTAAACTTGAAATCAGAACTTGAATAATGATAGACATCTTGCGTCCTAGTTGATAGCAAGAACTTGATATACTAGTAATAATCTTGGCTTGGATTAAAAATACTTGAATAGACGAAAATTGAGAGATTAGTCTTTCATTAATCATAATTGCAATTCTTGAATAAATCTTGTTCCTAAGGGGTTTAAATCTTGTGGTTGAATATATCTTGGACTTAGAGCAATTCTTGGTCTAAAAAGAATCTTGTAGTTGGATAAATCTTAAACTAGAACACTTGAAAATCTTGTAGTTGGATAGATCTTAAAACTACAACACTTGAAAATTTAGATAAAACTTTACTTGAATTGTTATAAACTTAAATCTGAAATTCACTTACTTGTGGATGGCAGATAGAGGATCAATACCCGAGATATTTGTCTGTGTGCAGCTATTAGTGGAGGATACCAAGGATGTAGCCGCCTGACTGTAAGAATTCACACACAGTCGCCTGGCTGTAGATGGTTCACCTTGGCTACAAATAGAAGATGGAGGCAGTGTAGTCACTTGCAGCCTGCTGGACAGAAGGAGCAGCCACTTACAGTCGCCTGCTGCTGCTGGAGATGGCGTAGAGGAGCAGCTGACTGTGGAAGAACAGAGACGTGGTCTATTTGTAGAAGTCGTCTGTAGCCTGTGTTGCTTGTAATGCAAAAAATTCAGCCACTTATATAGACCCTGGTTGTGTGCAGTGATTGGCATACAACTTAAACTTGGTTTCTAGTCACTTGAGAGCTATTTCTTTACTTTTCTCATCATCACTAAATTCGATGGTGAAGCAATTGATAACTTGAATCAAAGACTGGAGAAACTTGCTTGGTTCTTGAATCTTCAAATTGGTCTTAATCTTCTATGAAATGTCTAGCAATCATTTTTACTTGAATTGGGGCAACTAGATCTTGAAGATAACTTTTACTAATCTTGTCTCGATCTTTCTAGTTAGGTCACTATATCTAAAATTCTTTTCAAGAGCTAAAGTTTTCTAACTAGGTCTAGAAAAAAAGAATATTCAGAAAACAGATACAAAAGCAAACAAGAAATTGTGTACAATAAATAATTTTTTTACACATACCTCCACCTTTGGTTAGTGTGTCAAGTGTGTTAACCTCTTCGGTGTCAAGCTGTTCCTGAATAGTACGAATTCACCCATTTCTTGACAATTAAAAGGAATAGGAAAAAAAATTAAAAACAAGAGAAAAGATAGGATTTCTTATCTCATATGGAACGTCGAACTAGATGTGAGTCCTGCCAAGTTAGCTCAATACACAAATGCATAATTTTTCAAGAAATAATCCATGTACTTTTAAAATTAAAGCTTTATTAATTAAAGCTCAAAGAGTTTCTTAATTAAGCTTAATAATAAAAGCTTTGCTTAACATGATTTTCTACTAATTTAAATCCAACGCATAATTAAACCCAAGCTTAATAAAGGCCTAAATGAAATGATTAGGTGAATTCAATCATCTTGGAATTCATGAAGTTCAACGCAGATTTGTTTTATGAGATTACAAGCTTTAATAGTAAAGCTTTCATAAGCTTTTTAATAAGCTTAATAAGCCTAATATTAAAAGCTTATAATCTGGTCGATGGTCGATGCCCAACAAGCCAACGCTGGAGAAAAAAGTCGCCCACCACCACATCAAAATATAAAAAGAAAAGTAAACTTTTTAAGCTCATAAAGCTTTTAGCTAATTTAAGCTTTGTAATAATCAAAGCTAATTAGCTAATTTGAGGTCTAAAAATTCCTCCTTCCAACTTGAATTCACAGCCGTGGGCACCGCCGACCGGAGGTAGGAGTGGGCTGCCGCCCGGGTATGAGGGAGAGAAAAAATTACAGCAACAAAAAATATATATTATGCTGGTTAATGAGTCTTTAATTAAGCTTATTCAAGCTACATTTTCAACCTCTCCCACAGCGCCAGCACGATTAAAAAGGGAGACTAATAATAATAATAATAATAATAATAATAAAAATTAGCCTCTATTTCAGGCAAAACTGATAATCCTCCCGGCCCTGAAATCGCTTGTCTCGCCGCCGCCAGCCGGATGGAGAAAGAAAAAAAAAATCAGTGCCTCCCTGAATTCGCACGCTGGCCGTCGGAAGGAGGGAGGAGCCGCTGCCGCCCGGTAAGGAGGGAGAGAGAGGCAAATTAGAAAATTATATATATATATATATAACTTTAAGCTTGCGCCCATCGCAGCACAAAGGAGGAAAATTAAATAAAAAGCAAAGTAATTTTTGAAAAGACTCTTGAATAATCTTCAACCCTCTATTATAGAAATTGAGCAAAGGAAAGGTTTAGCAATTCTGCTTGTGGCTTTCCATGCTCCTCTGCTTGCTCTTTCAATCCGTACAGACAGATTAGGAAGAGGATTAGTGAAGAGGAAGGTGGTTTCATGGTTTTGAGAAACCCACTAATGGTTTTCCACCTAGTTTTACCTTTTGGGCAATAGATTGATGGAGATTGATTACCCAATGGTCAAAAACAAGCTTAATTTCATCCATACATAAACAAAAATCCCCAAACGTGTTCTTCTTCAATTTAAATTCAAGAAAATTACCAAAATCACCTCTTTTTTTGTCTCTTTCACCTCTTTTGACCGCCTTCAAGAAAATTAAATTACACCAAAGCTCTGATACCACTGCAAACCGGACCTTTAATTTTCTTGAAGAGAATAATCAAAAACTCATAAATTAAATCAAATATCAAAACAACTACTTGAATTAAATTAAAAATTAAGCATATAACAAAACATAAGACAAGAGAAAGAAAAACTCGCGTGGGTATTTTTATATATTCCAAAAAGTAGGCTTTCAGTAAAAAATAAAGTACACATCCATATTTGGACTTTGCCATTTAATTAGCCTTTGTCCTCAAACCTTCTAAGGTTTGCACAATTCTTCTAATACAATAATCTAACTTGTGCACATATGCACATTATAAAATAAATCAACTAATGCTCGTATGCACACTGTACAATAAATTGACGCGTGCACACACACACACATCACACTGATGTCAAAATAATATCAAATGCCATAATACAGCCACAATCAAAATATTGTGAGATCGGTCCACACGCCATGACTCAATCCACCATCCGTGCGACACCTAAATCGGTACCCTCGCACTGTGCAACACCTAAATCGGTACCCTTGCGCACCTCATCACCTAAACTCATAAACATAAACCACGTCAGTAGTAACAATCAATTGATATCACATCAATCAATCCTAACGTGTTCATGAGAAATAGGCATCATAAAAAATATATACAAATTTAAATGACCATGATTATTATTCAAATAACATGGGTCATAACATTTTGCCTCTACGCATTTGAAGGAGCCATAGACCATGTGTGACTAGAACCCAGTGCTACAATTCACACAAAGGTTGTATCATGCGTGTAGACTAAGGTTCTAGTTCTACAAAGATGGCGTGTTGAGGGAGCTTGAAATTAGGTCCAAATGGTGTTGTGGTAAGTGAGAGACCAAGGGGGTAGTCGCTTGATAGTGGCATATTCACTCGTGGTCGCCTTGATGATAGTGAATAGAGTTGGTGGTTAGTGCGGAGGTGGATTAGAAGTAGAGGCTTATTGATAGCATTCACGATTGATCAGCATTGGTGGTAGGGTTGTGCTGGCACAAAAAATCATCACGTGCAATGGCTACCTATGAAACTCTTGCACGATTGTAAAAGGTATTGAATAAGGGATGGTAGATGGACATAAGTGAGAATCCTGGTCTCGATTAACCAAATAGCTCAATGCATTCTTGATTGTCGATAGCAACGCCGAGAAATTAACTTGATGTTTGAGAGGATGAAAATAGAATCTTTGGGAAAAAATATATACACATTCATAAATATACACACACTCATACATACATACATATATCTACCTATTTATTATTAGAGTATAAATTGATAGTCTAATTATAATTATGATACATTGTCTAAGATTTTTGTGTCGATGAACTATGGTGTTGGATGCGATAAAATGGAGCATTTCATACCCCTTATATATAACAATATAAAGTGATAGTCTAATTATAATTATAATAAGTTGTCTAAGATTTGTGTGTTGATGAACTATGGTATTGGATACAATAAAATGGAGCATTTCAACCCTTTAGATAACACTATAACACACACACACAAACCCCCACACTTTTTTCTACTTAGAATGCTACCAATGTTAAGCAGAGCTGTTGATTGATGCCACATCACCAACTCAACTTGTTGCTACATGTCACCGCCTCGCCTACCCTCACGCTCGGATGACACTCAGCATGCTCAGGTCAAGCTCATCACACTCAACATGCTCAGGTCAAGTTCAACTCCATGTTCTCTCTATGATATCTATTACACAGAGCTTTTGGTCGTTGCCATGTGTCACCAGCTCAACTTGCCACGTGTCACCACCTCATTGCCCTAATGCTCGAATAAATTGTGGTTAAAGATGTTCATGATGATGATACATGATCATCTACATCTGACATCCATATGGGGTCTCTTCATATGGTAGCATGAGTTTGTTGGGAAATAAAGTCTGGGTGTGCATGGTTGTGAATAGTCATAGCATGTTTATCATATAGGGATGATGAGATGGGTGAGTGTATATGTTGATATGTTAAAGGTGGGCCATAGATGATCATGCGCATAGGGGTGATACATGGCCATGGGAAACTATTTATGCATATATGGTAGTCCACTTGACAACATTGGTGAGTCCTTAGGTCAGGGATCTACTATAGATGAGAGGCTAGGTGGGTCTATGGAGTGCCTGCACAGCAGGTGGGGATGCCCTTGAAGTTGGATAGCTAGGATGCAATGTTAGAGGATTCCTACGCGTGGTTACAAGTTAGGATCTCGTGGGCAAGCCACTAGTATGTTTTTGGAGTAATCCTTGCATGAGGACGAGACAAGTTGATGAACAATTGTTGGAGCTTTTGGATGATGCATTGGAGTGGGCCAAAAAATGAAGAAGAGATAATGGATAAAGTACATAAGGAAAGGCCCATAATCAATGAGCAGGATATTCCTACCCATGACTTCATAAATATTGATGTGGTTATGCTACCCAATGTGGATGCCTTAGATGTGAGGCCAGATCATTTGCATATGTGGTGCATTATTTGACTATCGTTGGGTTGTATGACTACATACACTCATGGTGTGCACGTTTGGAGATTCGTTGTTGTGATCATGCGAACCCTTTGGATAGGGGTGCCATGATTTGGTCAAAGAGTTTGTGAAGGCATGTTAAAGGTGGCAGTTCAAAAATATTGCACGTCAAGGGTGGTGGTCCCAGGAGGCTGCACCATTAGGAAAAAAGGGAGATCCTGAAAGAGATGAATAGGGGGGACTCTTGTGATGATGGGATCACCAAGCAGCGTGGAGAGAAGAGAAGAAATCCTTGACCCTTGGCCGTTTGTGAACCAACGAGCAGAGAGGGAACAAGAAGAAGCCTCACCGACATTGGGAGGAGCATGACCACGGCTATAAAAAGTATGAACCAGAGTCTTTGGTGCTTGGGAATCCCATCAAGGTGATCAAGACTGAGGTTGGTGAGATGCGCATCCTACCACATACGAGCTCGCCCCCACGAGCAGAATAGGGTTAAGATTCCTCAACCTGGAGCCCAAGGCCACCCAGATACTGTTTCAGAAGCTCAAGGTTGAGAAGGAAGCCAAGCATTGCCTAAGGAAAGAAGGTGGCAATTTAGTGCAGAGTCAAGAGAGGCCATCGGAGGGAGGTGGACATGGTAACCAACTAGTGGGGATGGTTGCAACAACATAGGGACAAACAAGGAAGAAAGCCAACTAGAACCTGGAAAGAAAGCTTTGGAGCAACTTAATGGCAGATAGGAGAGAAGGGTCCCGACTGTGAAGTTGTGTCCGTGTCTTGGTGTTGGGGCTTTGAGGCTCCCCACCCTCCCTTCATCATCATATTTGGTGCAGTGATTGTTGGACCGAGATGGTTGGCTTATGCCGCAAATTAGCCTCTTATTCCAAACACTAGTCGGGTTTCTCTAGAGCACCGTACCCCTTCTCCTAGTGTCAGCCCATCAACCTCTCCTGCAAAATGGTAGCTTTGTCACACTCTATGCGAAAGAATCAAGCAAGTAGCTTGCAGCTGGAATTGTCACTTTGGGTGTTATGGGAATATATTTCAAGCCCTCTTAAATATATTATTCTACCCTCTTAGATAATTCAGGGACTCTTGGATCATCTTTGCGTCATGCCAAATTATGTTAATATCATGGGTGATACCATTATAAATATTAATATGGTTGGTGGATATTGACGTATGCTTGGGGTCTCCAATGTTTGTTTCAGTTGTGGTTCGTATGTAGGGGTGATTCTCGGGTTACTTATGCCTGGCAAACATGTGTGTGATGATGGTTTGTATGCTTATGGAATATTTATTTCACCAATTTATCGTTGGTTATTTTATAGGTGAAGAGGATTCCAAGGATTGAAGAGAAGTCGCACAAATTTATTACTTGGCACACCATTTTTGTAAACAAGCTTTGTATATACATGTGCTAACTTGTGCACATTTTGATTTATTTTGTAAAAGCCATAGTTTATCAAGCATAGACTTGATCTTTAATATTTGGTTAAGTGTGATATGCTTTAAACCCAAGCCTCAATTTATGGGCACTCTATTTTTGAAGATAAGAGAGTGTTGTGCAAGAAAAGCACCCTTTTTGTATTTTTGGAGGCTATGGCCTAAATTGGAATAAAGTATCTAGTAAATACTCATGTGTGGGGAAAATAGGCCATACACACATGAGGGGGGATGATTGCACCCAATCTTGGAGCCGAATCTTTGTGAGCTAAGTATTTTTATTTGTTTTTTGAATATTTTGATCATGGTCATGTGATGTTTGATGAATTGTTTGAATTTAAATCAATTCTTGTAATTTATTTGATTTCTATCTCCCTAGAAATTTAGATCGCGTGGTATCAGAGCTAGACCTAGGGAAGAGAAGGGTTAAGAGAGGAGGGTGGTAAACCTTTTTCATAGAAAACCATAAAACCACTCTATATTTGAAAGCAGTTTTGCTAGATTCTTAACCTCTTTTAGATCCGTCTGTGTATGGATGAAATCTAAATTTGAGAGCAAATCCGACTTAGCTTTTAGATTGCTAAACCACTGCTGGAGGAAGAAATCTATAATGGACAGTGTATGTATCTCCATGAGTCAATTTATGGGAATATATACAGTCTTGAAAAATTTCAAAAAATAGGGATCTGGTTAATTAGAAAATTTTCTTTTCTTCCTTCCCTTTTCTACCCACGACGACAGGTTATCATCTCCAAGGGAGATTTTTTTCCTCTCTCTCTCAAGACCACCGTCGGCCGGGCGCTGCGCGTTTCAGGGAGAAAGTGGGCTATTGCGCCAATTACTTCACCAAAGCTTTGTAAGCTTTTACTAATAAAGATGTGTTGATTAAAAGCTTTGTTAAGCTTTAATAAGCTTTATATAACAAGCTTTAAATATATATATATATATATATACCTTATCCCATCCACATCTCTCTCTTTTTTTTAAAAAGCATATTCTTGTGACCAAAAATTCAAGAGAGAAACTTCATAAGAAGAGAGAAACCCGATAGTTTCTTTTAAAGCAAGCTTTGCTAAAAGGCTTTAAGAATTTTATAAGCCTATCCTCATCACTTCGAAAGAAAACTTTTCGAGAGAACTCATCACTCCCCCACAAAGGCAACAATTCAGAAATCTCAAATCTTTTAGAGGACGGAATTGAACCCATCATTTCGTGATTGATTTATAAGCTAAAACTCTCCATCTTATTTTAGTTGTAATGGAATTGAACCCATCATTTTGTGACTGATTTATAAGCTAAAACTCTCCATCTTAATTTAGTTGTAATGGTTACTTTACCCATTCCGCCCAGAGTACAAGAACAAATCTTAGTGCTTCAAGAACAAATTACTAATGAACGAGAACTCCAACGCAAATTAGAGCGTCAAGTCAAGCGTACCAAATGCAAACGTGTCAGTCGAAAGGCATTCACTTTCTAAAATTATGATGGCAAGAAGGATGCACGAGTTCTCATTGCTTGGATCAGCCAACTAGATGACTATTTCTCTAGCGAGAAGTTCTTCAAAAAAGATAAAATTAAATGTGCTTGTAATCATTTAATTGAAAGTGCGGCTTTATGGTGGAACATGATTAAGCAAGGTAAACATCGACTTTCAACATGGAAAGAGTTTCAGAAACTCTTAAAGAAACATTTTCTACCATCACAGTACAAAGCTAAAGCATGTCAACGGTGGGACACTCTATGCCAGATTGATAAAGGGAATGTCCAAGCTTATATCGATAATTTTTGGGATATTCTTTTACAGGTTCAAGTAATTGCAAAAGTCAAGGAAAAAGAGCAATGTAGAAAATTCATTGTAGGACTTAAGTCTACCATTAGGGTTGATGTTAACATGTTTCATCCACATGACCTTAGCACTGCTATGGACCTTGCCCTAAATTTAGAACGTAAAACAGGTATATCTAGAGATTTCAAGATTCAGGATAAATCTTTTACAAAATCTACTAAATCTTCTTTCCTTTGCTAGTACTTTTGATAAATCCAGGATGTGAAAGGGTAAAGATATGGCCAAAGGAGGTATCCAGGAGGACAACAACAACAAACCTTCAAATGGACAACCAAAGAATCGAATCTTCAGATGCTACAATTGTCATAAGGAAGGACACCTCACGCAAGATTGCCCTAACAAAAAGAAGAATTCCACATCGATGGCTCGACTCAACGTTATTGAAGAAGAAGACGAAGATTCTTTCAAGCAAGAGGGTAACTCTGATCCCAACTATTCAGATCAAGGTAAGTTTTCAATGGTGTGGCATGCTACCTAGCACTCTCATATGGTTGTCCTTAATGTCATTATCCGCACTTGGTCGTGCCAATGCCTCATGAAGCCCATACCTCTGGACATACTCAATTGTTATACGACATTGTCGTATATATTGGCCCTTGTATCGATCACACATATAATAATTTTTTTCTCTCAACCATGCTTCGAAACCAACTTCTAGTCCTTGATCACTGTCAGACATCTCAAACCTACCAAAATTGATTTAGGGTTAGAACAAAAACACTTGAGCTATCTAGAACTTATGACAGAAAATTTCCTAGGGTTTCGTTTGCTAGAGAATGATTATAGAAGCATTTTTTCGCTGCTATAGAAGCATTTTTTCGCTGCCCAGCAGAGCAAAGTTAGCAGTGAAATTTTGTTGCTGGTGGGTAGGGACCTAGAAACTGGGACTCCCACCTAAATTGCCGCCGATGGGTGTGTTGAAACATGCAAGTGAATGGGTGTGTGCGCGAGAACAAGCCCTTAGCTAGAGACTTTAAAAAGGAGTCTGTAATTGAGTGGCTAGCAGTGAAAAGGTGAGAAGAATCTATGGGATGAGAGAATCAAGGGTAGCATGAGTGAATATAGGGGTGTGGAAAGATTGTAGGAGAAGGTGCCCCTAGGGGAGGTGGCACAAATCAAGGAGAAATCAGTGGGATTAGATGCTTGGTACCTTGTGGATATAAAAGCTATAAATTGAGGCATTGACCTAATGAGAATTAGTTGGTTTTTTGAGTATCCATGCCTACATTATACCAGTAATTAATTGTGCACTAATCTTAACTTACTTACCTTCTAATTACTTGCTAATGATGTTGATTCTTGCATTTAATCCACCATAGCTCATCACATTGCTGAAAATTTAACATTGTATTAGAGCCAAGCTTAGGCTTCAGCTAATTTTTAAGCCTAATCATCATGCTAATCAAAGATTAAGAGTTAATCCTTATTTTTAGTCTTTTTCAACTAACCTTCTACACCCCCAATTGGTGGAAGGGCTTGATCTCCCTCTAGTCTTTAAATTAGCTAAAATCCTTTTAGCCACACCTAGGTAGTATCCCCATGCATCAGCCTGCCACCACAAGTCTTCAAACCACCGTCCGATGTAGCCGAAAATCGTAAATTTGCAGGCGCCTTTTTTCTAGAGTAAATTACAGATCCACACTTCCACAGATAGAATTAGTCTAATTCCTCTCAACCACATGGGTTTTCAAGGGTTCTCTACACGCCTATGATCTCAGATTTTAGAATTCATCAAAGAGAAGTAGCATCAAGCTTTAGATCAAATCTACAGTGACTTTGGTAAAACAGAGATGAAGCATTCAATATTTGGTTGAATCTTATGTTTTTGGGCTTGATCCTCTACTAGAATAACTACTATTGATACCTTTGAAAGGATTTGAGCTCATTTGAAATCTAAGACACCAGATCTGGCCTCCCCATACACTCTATTTTTTACACACAAAATAGGGAATTAATTTTATTAATTAGTGATTAATTAGTACTAATCACTATATTTTGGTGCAATTGATGGTTCAAACTTACCATTGGGTATCTGATATAGATCCCTATCACTTTAGATTGCAATTTGAAGTTGGTTTGATGTCCCAATCATCTAGTACAAACCAACTATGGCTTTATGCAATTTTTGGTGTATTCATACTTGTAAACTTGTTGTAATTATCATTTTAACACCAAATTGGAGTTGTAAAAGGGTAGACATTGCCCTTGAATCTTGAATTGAATAAAGAGGTAAGACCCCCTTCACATCATAATGAACATTGCACAAGAAGTAGCTAAGTTCAACGGGGAGCAATTCCATACATGGCAAACAAAAACCATGTATTTACTCAATGAGGAAGAATCTATGGGGGCTAGTTGAGGGAAGAGATGAATGTCCAGTGGAGAATGGGGAGAATAAGTGGGAGAGTAGAAATGAGAACGCACTAGGACTCATTGCACTTAGCTTAAATGAAATCATTCACATTACATTGCAGGGATACAACAAGCTAAAGATGCATGGGATGAACTTAACAAATTATTTGGCATTCAAGCAAAGAATTCAAAGATAAATCTACTAATGCAATTCTACAAAATTGACATGAAGGAAAGTGAACCTCTAACTACACACTTGAACAAATATAAAAGCATCAAACAATAACTTGCAGCCCCCATTGGGAAGAAAAGTAGAAGATGACGAGGCACTAGCAGTGCTTCTTTCTAAAGAGTGTGGATAAGGGAGATTATGAGAACATTGTGGCAACCTTAAAGAATGTACCAAATTTGAAGCTGCATGAGATAGAAGGAGCTCTACTAGAGCAAGAGAACAAGGTCAAAGAGAAGAAAGGATTGGACCCAACAACTGGAGAGGAGAAAGCACTCTACACCCGAGGAGGCCCCACATGACCCCACATGAGGATGAGGATGCGGAAGAGGCAGGGGAGGAGCAAGGATCTTCACTTGCTACACAACTGTGGGAAGCTAGGACACATGGCCAGAGACTGCTTCTACAGCAAACCAAATGAAGAAGGATCGTCATTGCTCGTCGCGACAAACGTCATGGAGACTCCTAAGGTAGAGGAGTCAGAATATCTTCTCCAGAGGAAGAGAGAAACCCCACAACCCAATGTAACTTGCCCCAATAGAGTAAAACCAACTCTAAGCCATCGATGATGTAGGCCATGTGGTAGATGTATGTGTAAGCACTTTAGTCAAAGTTACAGGCACTTGTAGTAGCCTTGGACACATAGAGAGAGAGTATCAAGGACTACGAGTTAGGGACTTGAGGCATTGGTTGTAGGCTACCAAGTAAGAGGGAAACTTGGTATAAGGTCTAGGTGTGCTAGAATTATTCACTTGAGGGGAGGTGTTGAAATATGCAAGTGAATTATTCACTTGAGGGGAGGTGTTGAAATATGCAAGTGAATTATATACTTGAGGGGAGGTGTTGAAATATGCAAGTGAATGGGTGTTGAAATATGCAAGTGAATTATTCACTTGAGGGGAGGTGTTGAAATATGCAAGTGAATGGGTGTTGAAATATGCAAGTGAATGGATGTGTGCGGGAACAAGTCCTTAGCTAGAGACTGTAAAAGGGAGTCTGTAATTGAGTGGGTAGCACTGAAAAGGGGAGAAGAATCTACTTGATGAGAGAATCAAGGGTAGCATGAGTAAATATAGGGGTGTGGAAAGGTTCTAGGAAAAGGTGCCCCAGCAGATGTAGGGGAGGTGGCACAAATCAAGGAGAAATTAGTGGGATTAGATGTTTGGCACCTTGTGGATGTAAAAGCTATAAATTGAGGCATTGGCCTAATGAGTATTAGCTGGTTTTTTGAGTATCCATGCCTACATTATACTATTAGATTAATTGTGCACTAATCTTACCTTAATCACCTTCTAATTACTTGTGATTAGCTAGTTTTTTGAGTATCCATGCCTACATTATATTATTACATTAATTGTGCACTAATCTTACCTTAATCACCTTCTAATTACTTATGATGTTGATTCTTGCATTTGATCCACCATAGGTCATCACATTGCTGCAAATTTAACAGGGTATCTTTTCTTTCTACCTACTTTGACTGCTTGCACATATGAAGAGGACACCTGCACAACAACATTTCCTCCCACCACATCTCTTCTATCAAGCCTCTCTTCCTCTCTAAGGTAATCACCCCTTTCCTTTCTTTCTTTCTCCCAAGCTTTTATGGAAAGCTTCAATGCTTTCTTTTATTCTAAGCTTTCATGGAAAGCTTCTACATAGCTCTATGTGAGCTTTTCTTTCCCTTCCCCTCTCTCTTTCCTTTCCCTTTCTCCCTTGCCCTAACCCTGGCCCCATGCATAGAGCTCTAAAATAGAGAGTTTTGATGGGATGGAGAGCTCTCCATTAAGCTATCTATTAAGATAGCTTAATGGAGAGTTTTGATGGGATGGAGAGCTCTCCATTAAGCTATCTATTAAGCATTCTATGCATAGAGCTAGGGTTAGGGCAACATAAACCAATTTCTTTCGATCACTTATGCATTAGGAATAGGGTTTAGGATACTCACCTCTTTTTCTTCTTCTTCTCCTTGCTTGCTAATATGTTAAAATGAACTAACTTTTTGATTTATTATGTTTCATTTTTGTAGGTTTATTCAAGTGAACAACTAATAGGGGTTTAGGCCAATCCTTTCCTACGGCTTCTCAAAGAAGAGGTAAGCCCTCTTTTTCCATTCTTTGTTTATGCTTTTCTCTTTGTGTTATTGCATACTTGGGTGTCAAGAGGATTAGGGTTAGGTCAAGTTATGCATAGATAAGGCTTATGCATAAGCCTTATCCTCCTTAAGCCTATGCAATAGGCTTATGCTTAAGCCTATGCAATAGGCTTATGCATAAGTCTATGCTTAAGGCCTACGATTAAGCCTTAAGCCCTTTACATAAGCCTATGCATAAGGCTTAAGTCTTATGCATAAGCCCTATGCAATAGGCTTATGCTTAAGTCTTATGAAATAGGCTTATGCATAAGCCCTATGCTTATGGTTAAGGCTTATGCATAGGCCTATGCTTAAGGCCTATGCAGAAGCCTTAAGCCTATGTATAAGGCTTATGCATAAGCCTATGCTTAAGGCTTAAGGCTTAAGGCTTATGCTTAAGCCTTAAGCCTTATATATAAGCCATAAAGCCTATGCATAAGGCTTAAGGCTTAAGGCTTATGCATAAGCCTTAAGCATAAGCTTATACATAAGCCTAATGTGTAGTGTTATGCATGCGTGAAGTTTAAATGTGTAACTAACACTTTTTCTCATATTATGTTTTGTAGGTCTTGCATTGTTGTCATCTCTTTCGGCTTGACATTGTCAAGGTAAGGTCTCTTATTCATGCAACCTCATGTTTATTACACCCTTGGGTTCCAGGTTTAGGCATAGAGATATGGGGCATTATTGTAGGCCATCTAGAATGCTGGTCAAATTAAGTTAAGAGTGGTTATCTGCAAGTAGATGGTTATAGTAGAGGGGGGAGCCCTTGATCTTTTCACTATCCGCGAGTAGGTGGTTATGGTGGAGGGGGAGCCCTCAATCTTTTCACTATCCTTCTCTTGTAAAAGAGAAGTTCCATTTGGATTTAATAGTGGGGAGTGTGTGGAAAGTCCTCAGAAGCTATCATCCAAAAGGGGTGTTGTCCACCTTGCTTATCTAAGCAATATTGTAGAAGGTCTCAAGGATGTTCTAATATCGCATGTTTCCTCTTTTGTTTAAGCTTTAAGCATTCTTCAGAAGCTATCATCCAAAAGGGGTGTTGTCCACCTTGCTTGTCTAAGCAATATTGTAGAAGGTCTCAAGGATGTTCTAATATCGCATGTTTTCTCTTTTGTTTAAGCTTTAAGCATTCTTCTATTAGAGCATTCTTGTGTTGTTGCCTCTTTTGTTTTGCAGCTTTTGCACTAATCCTCTCTTTCGGCTTTACATGAGGGCGGTAAGCTCTCTTCTTCTTTTGATTGATTACATCATGTTTTTCCTTTATTGCACCCTTGGGTGCTGGGTTTAGGTTTACCTTTTACAATGTCCTCATCATGGGCACCACGGCTCAAACTTGCGGGGTCGCTATTCCCACCTGCACCTGCACCATTTGGTAGAGCTCCCTACCCCATACCACCTTCCTTCTTCCACCAACACCCGCGGCGTCCTTTTACTGATGTATTTCACTCGCTTGTAATAAAAGAAGTCTATTGTTTTAGACATTATTGTTGTGCACTCAAATTATGTCAATGGTATTGTTTTTAGCTTCTTCCATGTGACCGTTTAGGTAATTAAATTGACAATTGAGAGAGATGGAGGAAGATGGATAGAGATCTAAAGGACACGAGAGAGAGTGTGAGTAAAAGAGAGTTTGAGCGAGACCATAAAATAATTACCTTTGTACTTAAAATAGTTAATTTTTTATGCTTAAAATAGTAATTTCTATTTCTGAGAAGTTAAAAATACAGTAGAGATTTCTGAGAAGTTATAAATACAGTAGAGATTTCCATGTTCCAATACTCTTCTTCTAGGCACACATCCCACTCACCCTCCCCTTATATCTTCATATTACAAAATAGGCTCTTTGTAACTCTTTTATCATGGCTTCATCTAGCAATCCCTCTAATACTACTACGTTTGCAAGCATCTTAAGCAAAGATCTTCAATCTTTCATGCACCTCAAAGAAAAGGAACCTAGATCAGATGCCCTTATGGGAGCATGGACAACAACGTCTGAAGTGATAAGAAGCTCATAATAGAGAAAGTGGTAGACCTTGCAGACAAGAACATGTTAGAGGTGAAAGCTGTAACATCTCATTGGGATATGGAGAGCTTTTGGCATCATTGAAGAGGCAAAGGAGACTCCTCTTCGAGCTGAAGTTACCACCTTCATTGCAAATTTAGGGTCGATAGAGAAGGGCAAGATGATAGTTGAGGCCCAAACTGCTTTCATATAGTGTTGCATGTGTTCAACATAGTCGCACGTGTTTGTCATAATATGCTACAATATTGCTATTTTTATTTGAAATATAATAGAAGTTGCATCTCTCTATGGTGTCTTTGTGAAGAAGTAGCAATGATAGTGGCCCATGGAAGTAAAGAACAATATGTACACCCTTGCTTTCATGTATTGTTGCGTATGTTCAACATGTTGGCCAGAGTTTTGCCATGTAATGATGTGATCTGTAAATTTGCTTTGGAATACAATGCAAGTTTTAGATTATAATAGTTGCAATGATAGTGACCCATGGAAGTAAAGAACATTATGTACACACATGCTTTCATGTATTGTTGCATGTGTTCAAGTACTCGTAGGTGTTTGTCATGTAATGTTGTGGTCTTGTAAAATTTGCTTTGGAATGTAATGGAAGTTTTAGATCATAATATGGTGTCTTTGTAAATGAGTTACAACAATGATAGTGACCCATGGTGTGTAGTACACCCTTGCTTTCATGTATTGTTGCGTATGTTCAACATCTTGGCCAGAGTTTGCTTTGGAATACCATGCAAGTTTTAGATTATAATATGGTGTCTTTGTAAATGAGTTACAATGATAATGGCCCATGGAAGTAAAGAACATTGTGTACACACATGCTTTCATGTATTGTTGTGCGTGTTCAAGTACTCATAGGTGTTTGTCATGTAATGTTGTGGTCTTGTAAAATTTGCTTTGGAATGTAATGGAAGTTTCACATCATAATATGGTGTCTTTGTAAATAAGTTGCAACAATGATAGCGGCCCATGGTGTGTAGTACTCAACATCTTGTAGGTGTGACAGTAGAGGGAGAGAAGTAGACGGATACAAGAAGTGTAGAGAGAGAAACTGCTCGCCTGAACACCAAGCGCTCGCCAAAAATATACACCCAAAACAAGGATACACCATTAGTGGTATGGTAACTATAGAAGCTTGAATTTCCTTCTATGATCATTGTTCTTTCTAAAAAACAATAGACTCTCAAATATTTATCACTTCCAAGATTAGCTTCTTCCAGGTTTGGCATCTACTTTTGAATTTTGAAAGGGTACTGTCTAGTTGCGATCGTCTGGCCATGTTGAAAAATATGCTTTTTCCAACCAATCAAAATAAAGGTAATGCATAAAAGTAACTCAAATTTCATCCTTAAAAATAGAAAGATTAAATGTATGATTTTTGTCTCTTGAAAACTAAGGCAATGCCATATTTCAAATAAGAAAATTACACTACAAACCGAGTTTTGCAAGCATTGCATCGGGTATGGGAAACTCCATAAGTTTTTAATAGTAGTCTAGTCGAGATCTCGATATCTTACGTCCGCTTCAAGTTGGGCATAAGACAAGTTCTATTTACGCGCACTTGTTGTTCACATTGGGTGCATGTTCATGAACTCTGGTGACCCCACCAACTTCGCCACCACTCACACACCATTAGCCAAGAGTGGATAGCTTGAACAATGGCCATGTTGTGACGGAATTTTGATTTGTTTATTCTTTTTTTTATTTTTTACTCGTTGGGTTGGGCACCCTCAGAGTCCATGTCTGCAAGGGCCCATCCACTAGTCGCAATGCTGATGTGGAAACAGTGCAGCTTCCCGCCAAGCAAGTTTCCCGCCATTTTCTTGATCCATTCCTGTTTCGCCTCCACTCTACACAATCAGATGCAGAAATCGTGGACAGAGAAGCCCTACGCCCCAATCGTTGCAGGAACCTGAAGACGCTGCACAAACCTTAACCCTAGCACACGCAGAGACCAGACGTTCGCAGCAACCCAGAAACCTAACATTCGCCACTACGGAAAGTGTGTTTTTTGAATCAGAGTAACTACGCCGTCTTCTCGCAGTAGATCAACTCAGGTTTCCTTACCATGGTACATCCCTCTTCTCGTGCTTTTTTATGTGGAGGTGATGTGCCATCTTTCATTTTTGAAATAGTGCTGCCCTCGCTATGCAGGATGCTGACAACAATCCCTCATCACATCCCTCTACCCCTGGATCGCCATCGTCAGCTGGAAACTTTAGCACTGACAGGTTGCCTCACACAAGCAGCCCTCGCAGGAGAAGCTCTGGGCATTCGATCTCTGATGAAGCCGAGGTTGATCCAGAAGTGTTTGCAACAGACCCTGGAGATGACGAAGAAGATGAAGGAGAGGACCTCTACCATGATAATTTCATGGAGCAGTAAGCGCCTACCCCTGGTATTTGCAACTTGTTATGATGATTGCTTGCATTCTGGTTTGCTAAATATCTGATGTGTGTATGTAACCAGAGATTATCAACCCTTGGGAAGCCAAGACCGTTATGAGTCTCAAGACATTGATGATGAGGTGGAGGACGATAGAGATTTAGATCAAATCATGGCTGACCGCCGTGCGGCTGAGGCTGAGCTGGATGCTCGGGATACTGTCCACGGTGTCGCATTTAATCGCAAACTTCCTCGCATACTACATGACCCTGGTATTGTGAACTTGTGTATCCTTGCTTTTCTATTCTTGAATGGGTCTTTTCTTAGCCTTCAGTATAATGCTGCCACGTGTACAGGCTGAGAAATTGGATCTTATGATGGGTTCTGTCACTTGAAACCCTCAGTGTGTTGAATTTTGTCTCATCAGATGATGATTCTGAGGTAGACTATAGGCCCCGGCGTAGGGCTCGTGTGGAACCTCCTGTTGCAGATCAAACAGATGATGAGGCCTTTGAGGTATATAAATGCCCATTGCTTTCTCCTAGTGCTGCTAGTAATGGCTCTTTTTCCCACATCAGTATGTATGTTGTAAATGGTAACAAGGTTACTCCATTCCTGGCATCAGTTACACTCACTTGTACATGCATCCCTGCCACTGAGTCACATGTATTGCTGTTTTTGTGACCATGATTTCCTGTTTTACCATATGGAACACATGTATTCCTGCCTTTCTTGAACAGGAAGAAGAGGAGGATGAGAACGACTATGAAATGTACAATGTGCAAGGCAGTCTCAGAGAATGGGTTACACGAGATGAAGTTCGTAGATTTATAGCACGCAAATTCAGGCAGTTTCTCATGACCTATGTGAACCCGAAAAATGAATCTGGAGGACCAGAGTATGCACGCCTGGTTGATGAAATGGTAGCAGGTGAGGCTATATGAAAGTTGTGTATTGCAATTGACAAGTTCACATTGTTTTCAAGTCCTTTGTGAGACTTTGTTAACCTTTTCTTCTTGATGCCTTCAGCTAATAAGTGCAGTTTGGAAATGGACTACAAGCAGTTCATACACACTCATCCCAACATAGCTATTTGGCTTGCTGATGCACCACAATCAGTTCTTGAGGTCATGGAGGAAGTAGCCCTTAATGTCGTGTTGAGGTTCCACCCCAACTATGAGAAGATTCACGATAAAATCTATGTGAGAGTAACCAACCTTCCGGTTTTTGATCAGATTCGTAACATCAGGTACATGTTGCTAGATCTTCGTGAGTCTTTTTGCAGCTCAATTGTTTATATTCCGATAGGGATTTGAGTCTTCACACGAGCTCTTTAGCACCCATTCTCCATTGCAGGCAGGTGCATCTGAATACAATGATTCGAATTGGAGGTGTTGTAACAAGACGGTCGGGTGTTTTTCCTCAGTTGCAGCAGGTCAAGTATGATTGCCACAAGTGTGGAACCATTCTAGGACCCTTCATTCAGAACAGCTACTCAGAAATCAAAGTTGGATCGTGCCCCGAGTGCCAGTCCAAAGGACCATTCAGTGTGAACATCGAACAGGTAATGACAAGCCCATGTCTACACTCTTATTAGCTGAGGGATTTTGTTTGAAGTGTGTGGGCTTACGGTGCAATGCCTGTGGGAATCTCCAGACAATATACAGGAATTACCAGAAGCTAACTTTGCAAGAGAGTCCAGGGATAGTGCCTGCTGGTCGGTTACCTCGTTACAAAGAAGTTATTCTGCTCAATGATCTCATAGACATTGCAAGGCCAGGAGAAGAGATTGTAGGAATCTCACTTTAAGTCTACTTTTTGCCACATCTATGCTTAGTTTTCATCATTTGTACCAGAAGAAACCTTTTCGACACTGCCGGAACTGCTCCCAACTGATGCTCTCCTGTTTCCTTGCTCTTTACCAGGAAGTTACAGGCATTTATACCAACAACTTCGACATGGCTTTGAACACCAAGAATGGGTTCCCTGTTTTTGCAACTGTGGTAGAGGCAAACCACATTAGTAAGAAACAGGATCTCTTCTCTGCTTACAAGTTAACTGAAGAGGACAAAGCAGAAATAGACATGCTATCCAAAGACCCTCGAATTGGTGCACGGGTAAAGCCACTGACCCAGATCACCACTGACTAGGATGCCCTTACATGTTCAATTTTCATGCAAATAGGGGCCAAGTTGCTTGCCATTGAAGGTCAGTGCATGAACCTGCAGATCATCAAATCCATAGCCCCATCAATTTATGGACATGAGGACATCAAAACCGCCATTGCACTGGCAATGTTTGGAGGGCAGGAGAAGAATGTGAAAGGAAAGCATCGTCTACGAGGAGACATAAATGTCCTCCTCCTTGGAGACCCCGGCACTGCAAAGTCTCAATTTCTAAAGTAAGGCCAAAAACAATTCTTGTTTGATCTCTTTTTGTTTGTAGAACCACCTTCTCGATATATATAAACAACTTGATTTGTGCAGATATGTTGAAAAGACTGCTCAGAGAGCAGTGTACACAACTGGTAAGGGTGCCTCAGCAGTAGGTCTAACAGCAGCTGTACACAAAGATCCAGTGACACGTGAATGGACTTTGGAAGGTGGTGCACTTGTCCTTGCTGATAGGGGGATTTGCCTAATTGATGAGTTTGACAAGATGAATGACCAAGACAGGTATTTCCACCCCATGATTACATTCAAATATCATGCTTGTAAGATGGTCTGAAGCACTTTTCATGTACCATCCTCTAAAGCTCTGCTTTCAGTCATATTGCATTCCTTATGCTGCATTGGTTGTGTTTTCTACAGAGTGAGCATTCATGAAGCCATGGAACAGCAGAGCATCAGCATATCAAAGGCTGGCATTGTCACCTCCCTACAAGCTCGCTGTTCTGTTATCGCAGCTGCAAACCCTGTGGGTGGCAGGTCAGGCTACACCTCTGTTTTTACTCTGTTTGAGCTGTTCTTACCTTTGTTAGACTCTTCACCCCCAATGTTGCCTCTTGTGTATGCAGGTATGACTCTGGGAAGACATTTTCAGAAAATGTAGAGCTTACAGACCCTATTCTATCACGATTTGATGTTCTTTGTGTAGTCAAGGTATGCCACTCTCACTCTTGTTCAAGTTTCAATTGGCATCATTCGTTTCATGCATTACTGTGTTGTCTTCTTGATGTCCAGGATGTGGTTGATCCTATACGGGATGAGATGCTTGCAAAGTTTGTGGTGGACAGCCACTTTAAGTCCCAACCTAAAGGCTCACAAGAAGTCAATCCAGATGCTAATCTGGAAGAGCCAGCAGGTTCTTCTGAAAGCTCTGATCCAGAGGTGCTGTTCACGCATGTTTTCAGTGTGTTGTTAGCTGGGTTGCATCGTAATTTTAGCTACTATATCTGGATATGTCTAACATCTACAAGTCTATACAGGTGCTTCCTCAAGAAACTCTCAGGAAGTACATTACATATGCAAAGTTGAATGTGTTTCCCAAGTTGCATGATGCTGATCTTAACAAGGTCTCACTAGTCTATGCAGACTTGCGGCGGGAATCAATGGTATTTATATTATATTCCAACATCATAGCTCAATTGTTGGAAATAAGCTTAGCTCAGCACAATGAAATCTCCTAAATTGTTGGATTTGAATGCTCATAGAGACGGACTCTGCGACGTAACCTGTATGCGTAAGGTTTTCTTTGATCTTTGTGGAGGTTAATTGATTCTTGAACACAATGCTGCAGCATGGGCAAGGGGTCCCTATTGCTGTGAGGCATATTGAGTCAATGATTCGAATGTCGGAGGCACATGCTCGGATGCACTTGAGAAATTATGTCACCGAAGACGATGTAGACATGGCAATTCGAGTTCTACTAGACTCCTTCATTTCTACCCAAAAGTACGGGGTGCAAAAGGCTTTGCAGAAGGTAAGATCATAAAGAGAGATTACACTAATTCATAGGGTTTATGTTACATGACAGTATGGTCAAGGAAACATAACCTTATGATCAGTGAAATGGTTAACAAGTATGTGCCTGAAGGTGCTCCTTGGTACATGATCCTTGTGAGCAAGCTAATGGCTGATTAGTATGCTTCTTTGCATTGTTTACATGGTTGTGCTGATGAATTTAAGTGGTTCATTTTGGCAGAGTTTTAAGAAGTACATGACTTACAAGAAAGACTTCAATGAGCTTCTACTCCATCTTCTCCGTGGCCTTGTGAAAGATGCAGTGCGGTTTGAAGAGCTCATGGGTCGCCCGAATGTGCCTCTAACTCAAGTGCAGGTCAAGGTGGAGGACCTTGAAGTCAAGGTAAAAAGGTTTTATATATGCATTCTTCCATGTGGCCAAATGATTTTTATATGATTGCTAGGAATCCATCTGTTATAGTGAAGGATTTCTGTTGTGCCGAGAGCTTCACTCATCTTAGATTCTGTGTATTTTTGCAGGCAAGGGAGTATGGTTTTACAGATCTACAGCCCTTTTATAACAGCAGACAGTTTACCAATGCCAACTTCACCCTGGATGCCACCCAAGGGGTCATCACTTATCCATTGATGTGAGATTTTTAATGCCTATCCACATTCTCTTGTACTTTTATCCCCCTCCTGCTCTAATACTCAATTGCAACACTATAATACACCTTAAAATCTCTATGCAAAAGTTCTAGTAAGGAAGTTTTTGTTATGTCACATTGGCATTCTTTCAATCCTCTGTTCAACCCTCTACGGCCTTCTCTCTCTAGCTCAACCCCATATGCTCTTGCTCGTTCAACCTCATATGATCAGTTCAACCTCACATGCGTGCGTGTGTGTGTGGAGAGAGAAACAAGCTGCCCTTTTATTTGGCCCTTTAAACTCAATCGGCATTGTCTTAATTTAATAAGAAAAAAAAACACGACGAATGAAGTTTCAAGTACAACACCATAGGGTAACTAATGCATAGAATATGCACTATAATTTGATCCTGGGAAAATGGTGTGAGAAAGCTCAATTCATATGATTGCTTCGCGTTCATAAAATGCAAGTGGCTAAGATTGCATGGACCATTGTTTTTACTAGTTGACAATCCGTGCATTGTTGCGGCATGTGAAAAGGCATTCCATACGAAAGATTTTTATCCATGTCTTTTCTTTGTCAGCTGAAATTGTTGGTGTGGTGGTTGAGTTGAGATTGTAAAAATAGCTCGAGAAGGTCTTCTTAAAATTTGTTGTTAATTGCAAGGTGTGAAGGGTAAATAGAGACTTGGAAGTTTAAAAAAAAAAAAAAACATATATGAGTGAATTGTGAGAATCAAAAGATAAGGTTTGCAGCCTATAAAAGCATGCACTATATATTAATCAATCTACATTGAGTTGTACAATCATCTCTCTAGAGCATCTCTTTTCTCTCTCTTAATGTCTCGTCAATGGAGAGGTTACATCCCCCTTAGATGTGTAATGCTAACCCTAACCCTAACACCCATAACTAGTTCAGCGTTGACTATTACGCACATAACATCGCCAATGCTGTCTTGCACCACTTGCGTGTTTGCCATCATTATCAGCACTCCTCAGGACTAAGTGCCACGGGGTCTTAAATGTCCTTATTAGGTGACATCAATGGATATCATTGATCAAAATCATGATATCTTTTTTTAATCGTTGAATAAAGTAAACTAAGTCGAGTAAACTAGAAAGTAAACTAGATCGAGTAAACTAGGGGTGAAAAACATAGAATATAATGGCTTGAAACCACATGGTTTTGTTGCTTGAAGGTAGTGTAGTGGTAAGATGTTTCCAATGGTGATCCTAGGTCTCGAGTTCAAATTCTCTTTTGCACATAGTTTTTTGCTCCAAAAATTTCAAAGTCCCAAATCTAAATTCACCCTCATTCCATGATGTAAACTAGGAAGTAAACTATGTCCGCTTAGTAAACTAGATAGCTTAGTAAACTAGGAAGTAAATTATGCCCATCTAGTAAGCCAGGAAGTAAACTACGATCACTTAGTAACCTAGTTTACTCGGCCTAGTTTACTTTATCAGACTTGAAAAAAGACGTCGTGCTTTTAATCAATGTCATCCATTGATGTCACTTGACAAGGGTCTTTAAGACCCTGTGGCACTTAGCTCGAGGATCAGCATCCCATAGTTGTTGCTCCCTCCAACCTCTACAGTGCAACCTCATGTTCGTACATCCATCGACTTGCACCTCCAGTCGACCAAGATCGCCCATGATTGTAACCTTACCCATGCCACTACCTAGGCTGACGCTTGGTCTCCACGATCTCTCCTGGGCATTCTTTTCTAGCCACCTCTCTCTTTTATACTATGCATGCCTTCACTTAGTGCCCTTGCAGCCTGAGGAAGTCCCCTAACAATACCTGCAAATTCACAAGTTCAAGACAAAAAAAAGGGGGGGGGGTTCAATCACCTAATTGAAGCTTTTCCACTTTCTATATCTACATCAGTCAACTACATTATCAATAAACTGGCAGTTTCAAAGAAAAATTAGGGTTTTGGGATTTTTCAAAATAAGGTGATAATCCTCTAAATCTTGAAAACAAGGTGATAATGCTCTAAATAAACTGTCTTGAAAACAAGGTGATAATGCTCTAAATAAACTGTCTTGCTTTGAATTTGTTTGGGTTTTCTATAAAATTGAGCCATTAGCATCGAGATAAATCTCCTATACACATAAATTTGGGAGGTTTTACTTAAATTGACCAAAATTGGTTAAACGGGACTAGTATTCAACGCATTGAGTTTTCCATAATACCATGGAGGATGTGGACTGGATTAACGTTCTTTTCCAACCATGGACACTCTTCCATAGAAGCATGAGACAAGGTTTGCACAATCGAATCATATCCCTATTCGTGCTCGATGCATTTACATAGAATGAGCAGGTAGAATTGGCTTGCCTTGAGTTAGAGTTCCCCCAAACAGATCATTTGGTTGCATGAACCACCTTGGTTGACACAATTTTGTCTTGGGAGAGTGGACCTCATTAAGCCATCCACCCCTCACATCATCTGTAGAGTAGGAGCAATCAATACCAGGGTAAATAATTTCCAATCTATGACCGTTAGTTGTTTTGAATCAGAGTTTCTTATTGGATCTAAACCTACATCATGCAAGTTTTATGTAACTCTTATAGATACATTAAAAGAGAGCACCATGCTTAAATGGGATGGATCATGGTGATTGATTGCATCATCAATCAATGAAAAAGGACCACAATGCTCAAGCTCCTCTCAAAATGGTTACCCTTGGTGGATGAGGGCACCTTGAACCTATCAACATCCTGAGACTCGTTCTCCTCCACTTACAAACCACACCCTCATATAAGCACTAACACTAAAAAATCCTCTCGCACACCCTCAAACCATTATGGAGATCCTCAACCTCACCCCACTGAAAGACCACACCCCAAACCTCAACCTCATCAACCTTTCAGGGAGGTCACTAAGAAAGAATGGGTACCCAAGAGTACCTTGGCTAGCCAGGGAAAGTACGATGCCCATGCAAGAACTTGGCAAGCACGAGCCCCATGTAATAGTGTTTTACCCAAACCTCGAGCCTCGTTGTTGGATCCCCATCAAGCTACAAGAAACCCAACGCCTCTACGAAGGCAACCCATCTATTTGGGTCCCAAAAACCTCATTGTTTGCACAACCTCGAAAGCTAGAAAGGTCCATGCGATGGCCTCAATAACCTCAAAAGTCAACGCTTCGTTGCATCTCGACATAATTACTATAAGCACAAGGATTCTACAAAGGAAACCCCCACACCTAGGTCTTGAGATTAAAAAAACCATGTCCTCAGCAAACGCACCCTCGAATGTCAGATCTAACTGGGTGTGGAGACCCAAAACCATGCCTCTGATGCCAACCCCAAAGCTAAAGCAAGAGTGGAGAGCAATGGTTCCCTCCTCAACTCGTGCTGAGACACCAACTTCATAAAAGTTGGAATAAGCATTGAGGGGCAACACCTTGCCCATGCGCAGTGGCCCCATCCATTTTTTTGTCCATCAAAGAAGAGCCACCCATGGTACCAAACCCTAAAGAGAACCATGCACACACTTCCCCTAGCATCGTCGAGCAACCTAGGGATCGAACATATATCCTTGACCCCATAACACTTGGATGCGCAACGTTGTAACACCAACTTGCAACTTGGAATTGGAGAGACACAACTCAATCAAGCACACCAGCAAAGCCGGCTATGGTGGCGTCCAAGCTTTCATTGTGGTTGGGCAAAAGATACTCTACCCTCGCCCACCGCTAAGCATGCAATTATAGACCCGAACCCTAATCCCATGTGTACATATGTAACATAGCCCAAGCGTACAATTACTACCTTCACCCAGAATGATAAAAAACAAAAAACCCCAAAAAACGTGAGAAGAAAAGTAAAAAAACACTTGAAAACATACACACTTACACCATGTGTGTGTGTGCACGCACCCATTTACTTTTGCACACACTCCATGCATTTGCACCATTCATGCACACTTGCATATACACATTCACTTGCATGCACACTCACCTGCACACATACGTGTGCGCATGCACTTATATTCATGCATTAGTATGAGCACCCCACCTTCATACATTCACATACATGCACCCTCCCCACACATTTTCACACACATGCACCCCACTCCATTGCACCTACTCGTGTCCACACACTCATATCTGCACTTCTTGCACCAATGCATGCACGTGTATCCACATTTGTGCTGAACATACCCCCCACACTTGCGTCCCTTACACATTCACATCCGCTTGGGCATGCACATTTACACCTACACATTCACATGCACGTGCACCATATACAAACTTTCGCACCCTCGTGTGCGCATCCAACACCACCATCCAAGATTATAGTCTATGGCTAGAGTTTGTTTTGGATATCTATATGAATCATATTACTCATATGACTCATAGCTCTCCCATTTTGGACTCTGTGAGTCTATGGCTGGGGGTTATTCTAGATATCCATATGAATCATATTTGTTCGTATGACTAATAGCTCTCCTGTTTTGGACTCTTTGAGTCTGTTGGGAATGTCACCAAGTATTGTTATACTAATGTAGTTCCAAGAACAGCTCGATCCCTCTCGATATAGGGTTTTGATGAATGGGTGCTAGATTATGCATCGGTTGAGAAGCATTTGGCATATATGGGCAGTAGGGCTCGTGGTTGCTTTGGCACTGGGAGCATAAGTTATGGTGCCAAGTTTCCCTGGTACAAACAACGAGCTATGGCATGGTTCATGTGGCCCTAGCAATGAGTGCAATTGTTATCATCCACCAGGTCTCAACATTGGACAATTTGTGCTTGTATGATTTCGGTGGCAAATTACACTATAAATCATATCTCTTCATGGGAATAAATGCAAGTGTCTTGCTTGAGGTGTTGGGCAAGGACTTGCCTAAATGTTGGCCTTGGGACTAACTACCTTGCCACTACTGGCCTAAACCATTGAGTAGATTTTCTACTAACTCATCCATGCTCATGTCCTTGACTAGGGCTCTAGCTAGTGTAGGTGGGGCACCCTTGGCCAATGATGAGGCTTTGGATGATGCATCTCCTATCTCTTGGTTCGGGTGGACATTCTACATCCTTGTCTACAAGTTATCTACCAGGTCTATTATGCCTCGCCATGCAGCACTCACATAAAAAATGTAGTGCCTAGATCTATAAAGATGGTCATGCAGCCTCTTACTCTTGAGACTGATCATAAATCAATCGATGAGCGATAAGTCATCTCTCTAGTGGGTGATACTTGGTCCTAGCAATGTAACCCCTCTTCCTGCTTGAGCTTATATATTTGCAAATGGGGCTCCATCTGGCTTTACGCATGAGAGAATACCACTATGAAAGTGTATCTCAAGCCCTCATAGTGACCTCATAGCTGGCCTTTTCAAGTGGGTTTAGTGACTTAAACTAGTGGCATTCTTTCCCTTCAAGGCAAAGCTCAAATGAGAACATCTTGGTGGGATCATCAATCCTTCCCATGGCCTCATAAATTTCTAGGCGCTAAATGGGATCTCTATTTCCATAAAATTGTTCATCATCCTTGAGATTTGTCTTGGTTTTTCCCATCGCAACCCCCCTTCCCATTTCAAACGCCATCCTCAACGTCCTCTACGTATTCACGTGGTAATGGAACATAGGAGGTCGTCTATTCCAATGTACTAATCTCTTGCCCTATGCGGTTTCCACTTATGCTTCTCCTCTGCCAACCTAGCCTTGAGTGTGTAGGCTCGCTTGGCTAAGGACGCATTATGCAATTGCCCTTGTGGATCCCTTTGTGATGAGATAGTCCCAGATATTAGCTACTTATCCCTCCTCATGTTCCCTGTTTCCTAGTCCAAATGGAGAAGGAATGGAACTCAATTCCACGGTAAAGGCACTTCTATAATGGGCTCGTACGTTATGTGCACTTACTATCTATTGGGTGTATTATGAAACACTTATCCTAAGTAGTATTGCAAAAGAGACATTTCCTTGGTAGTACGACAAAAGATACATGTCCCGTTTGCCATAATTATGACTGTTGCACTTTTTGTTGGTCATGGTCAAAACCCAGCTTAGAAACATTGTAGATTTTTTGATGTTGGACTTTTTTGCTGGTCATGGTCGAAACCCAACTTAGAAACATTGTGGCATCTAAGACCACTTACTATGGGAGCAAATCTTGAGGTGCATGGTCCTTGACTCTCTCCTTCACTAGAGCTACACACAAAAAAAAGGTGGTTAAACACATTCTTCGTAAAGTTCAAGGCATTGTTTACAAAGCTTATTAGTGAATTTGGAGCTCGAGAAGGCCCGTGTGGCTCCTATTTCTAGGTGTTCTTCGGATCCTCCACTTATGTCTATGTTTCATTTTAGCTCATTTCTTCCTAAAGCTCCTCATTGGAGGTGGATCCAAAGGAGTCGAGTCTTCTTAACTAGGGAGAGCACTTTGCTGATGAGTACTAGTCATTTGTTGGGACATAAACCTTGGTAGTAGGTTAGAGGAGGTGTGGTATGATGCACTACAATTGACTGTAATATCATTTCCAACAATCAGTCTAAATCAAGCTTGCATCAAAGATCCCTGATGTTTTTGGAACAGGTTTGAGAATGGTTTTGGACTCTCTTTTTTGGGCGAAGAAGTGTTGTTTTTTTACTAGGTTCACGTGTCCAAGTTCACACATGTATGCAGGTTCACGTGTCTGGGCTTACTTTTACAAGTTCATGTCTCTTGGCTCACATGAACAAGTTTATGTCTGTAGACTTGCATCTCTTGGTTCATGTCTCTAGATTCGCGTCTCTAGGTTCACGTGTGTAGATTTACATATACATGCTCACACCTTTTTGTATGAACTCAGCTTGCGTACTTACCTTACATGAATGGAGCCTACCTAGGACATAAAAAATATAGAAACTGGGTCTATGGCATGGTTGATGTGTGTAATTATTAGGTAATAAGTGTACTTAATTTCTCAATAATTACAAAAGAGAATTTTTATAAGGTAATAAGTTTAATTAATTTTCCAATAATTATAAATGATTTTTTTGGAAAATTGTACTGATACGCATTTTATGACAAGAAAATCTTCTAAGAACATAGGTAGGTGTGTCTGTACAAGTCTTACAACCATAATAATTAGTCCATACTATATTAGGTATCTCTACGCTCACGTCTCTAGACTCACATCTGCAAGTTCACGTGGTGTCACAGCTCATGTGTCCATACTTATGGCTCACATGTCCAACCTCGCGTCTTTTTGCGTGGGACTGTGGGCTCAAGTTCCTTATTCGAGAGCTAGGTTGGCTCACATTTCCTACTCATGTATTTTTTGTGTGGGATCATGGGTTCAAGTTCCCTACTACTCGAGAGCTTGTTTGGCTTAGTTTTTAGTGGTTTTTATAAAATTTTAAACTTAATGGGGTGAGATTAAGGATCTTAAGCTATAATTCAACTAATGAAGTATTTTTTAAAAACATTATTTTTTCCTGCTTCTACTCTACTAATTCAATAATGTATGAACAAGTTATATAAAACATGAATAAAAATTAACAATTCCACTCTAATTCAACCTAATGGAGCTCAATGATCCTATTATAGAGTGGATTCCATGCCTAATCACAATTACTAAGCTAATCCTATTGTAGAATGGATTCCATGCCTAATCACAATTACTAAGCTAATTCTTGAATCAAAGCATGAAATCTAAGCCTTTTGGGCTCCAATTTCATGTAAATCGTCCAAGAACCATGGTGTTTTCCTACCAATGGATGAAAGTAGAATGACTTAATACAAAATAAACTTCAAATCGAAATCACACAAACAAACAAACACATCCAATGGCTCCAAAACCATATGTTTTTTAGAGTGTGCCCTTCTAATCAACACCATGAAATATTGGGTAATCCCAATAGCTTGGAATGGATGAAAAAATGGAGTTAAAAAACCCTAGGCTAGTCCCTAAAACGACACTAAATATGTTTAAGTCAAAATATTACTCTAGTCTTGTCAAAGTATGTGTCGTTTGGGTATTGCCTTTGAGTTGTAAATATAACTTCCCATTGTAGGGGTGCTCACTCATCCGTGATTGTTGGAATTAGGGTTGCAGGAAAGCACACAAAGCTTGGAGAAGAAGAAGCAAGAATGCACACAACACAAAGTGTATTAGATTGTGTCAATGTACAAAAGATAAGTTAGCCCTAGAAGGATGGGCGTATATACAAGCCGGGGGAAAAAGCCTCCTAAAGAGGGAAAAAGTGCCCCGGCGGTCCTCAGTGTGTTCACACACATCACTGCCTATATATATATGGCAACAAATCCCCCTTGGGAGTGATGGTGTGAACAAGAGCTGGCACTCATGTATAGGGGAGTGCCATGCCCAAAGTAGATCAGTCCACAAAGGGGAGCAAGCCCAAAGCTTTGCGGAAAGCTTCGAACTTCTCACGAGGAAGTGCCTTTGTGAAAAGATGGGCGAGGTTATCCTGTGTTGGCACATAGGCCAAGCTGATCTCTCCTGCTGAGAGTCTCTCCCTGACATAGTGATAATGCACCTCAATGTGCTTTGTGCGAGCATGAAAAACTGGGTTTCTCGCATCTGCCAATGCACTCTGACTGTCAGTGAAGATAGAGGTGGCAGACTCCTGTCCAACACCCAAGTCAGCCATAAGCCGTCTGAGCCACACACACTCAACCGTAGTAGCTGTGAAAGCTGCCCTGTACTCAGCTTCACAACTAGAAGTGGCCACAGTAGGTTGCTTCTTGCTCAACCAAGATATGCATGAGCTACCGAGCATGAAACAAAAACCACTTGTGGACACTCTTGTGTCATAGCAACCAGTCCAATCTTAGTCCGAAAAAGCATGTAAATCTGGCGGCAACGATCCCCCCTTGGGATAAAACAACCCAAGATGTATGGTGCCACTCAAGCAGCGAAAGATGTGTTTAACTGCCTTCCAATGCTGAGACCCTGGGCTATGCATAAACCTGCTCACCTGTGAGACTGCAAACTGAATGTCCGACCTCGTAATGCATACATAAATGAGGCAACTGATAGCTATCTGATAGAGTGTGACATCAAAGTGATCTCCAGCATCATGAAGACTCAACTTCAAACCTGTCTCCATTGGAGTAGCAATAGGCTTGCAGTCTTCAAGGCCTGCACGTGTATGTATTCATGTATGCACATTTACACCTTCACACCCCCCATTTGCCTGTGCACACGCCTCAAATGCATATGTGCACACTCGTACACTCACTTGCACATTGTGTACCTAGTTGTGCACACACTCACATTCACGCATGTGCAACACCTGTACACCGTACGTGCACTACACCCCATTTGGATGCATATTTGCACCTCCACCCACTCGGCACATACACCTACCCTCCCGCTCTGCAGACACACCCACATTCACACATTCACCACACATCCATGCTCATTCACATTGCATGTGTATACACCTGCATACATGTATGTCCACGCATTTTCACTCCATGCATGTGCACACGCGCTCCCATTTACACCACAAGCATCCCCACATGCACAACTCAATCCCCCCCTCCCCATACTTTTAAAAATTTGGCCCCTTCTCTTTCCCTTCCTTCATTTGTCTCCATAAACCCTTAAAATCCCCCCCTCTTTTAAATTCTCTTATTTTCTTTCTTTTTTCTTTATTTTTATCTTCTTTATTCATATATATATATATATATAATCCCTTATTTTCTTTTCCCTCCTTTTTTATTCCTTTAAAAAACCCTTACTTTCTTTTTTCCCCCTTTTATTTATTCCTATTTTAAAAACAAACAAACAAACCCTTATTTGCTTTTTAAAAATTGTTAATTATTTAAACATTTTATATTATTTTTTATTTTTTTCCCACTCTCTTTTTCTTTTTTAATTTTTTATTTCATATTTAGAAAACGTTCTTTTTATATTTCTTTTCCTTTTCTCCTTTTTATTTTTTTATGTTTATTTAAAAAACCATGCTTGCAACCCCCTTCCCCTGCAAAAAAATAACATAGGTTCAAAAATAGTGTAAAAAAGGTTCGAGGAGATATCCAATGGGTTCGAGGAGATATCCAATGGGTACTTTTGATAGAAATTGCATAGCTTTGGCAACTAGAAACATCTTTGTCAAAGCGCTAAGGGTCCATTATATATGGACCCCAGGCAGCAGCAGTCTGCTCCAGAGGCAGCCGACAGGTGTGCAGATTCTCCACGACCAGCTACAAGACCAGTCGACCATCAAACATAAGTCGGGTACAGTCGACCAAAGAAAGAATGCGCTTGCCAACTCACAATTGCCCACCAAGCCATAGATAAATGGAAAAAATATGGGGAAAAATACAGGGAGTGAGGAAAGATGAGAAAAGCACCTACAAGGGTGGGCACACCCACAACAGAAGCCCTGGCGTTTTAGTAAAGACAAGAGATGACTTCTAACATGAACACCCTCTTATTAAGAGAACATAAGATAGGGCTGTGCCTATATAAAGCATTGTACATGGTGGAAGTATCAATCATTGTTGTGCTGTGCAACAACTCTCTCTCTCTCTTTCACCCATCCATGTCTATGCACCAAGTCACCATGGCTTGATCTCTCTATCTCTCCTTCCACTCACTCTTTCTCATGTTTGGAACCATGTTCACCTACACTGACGTGTCCAATGGTACCTTTGAATGAAATTGCATAGCTTTGGCCGAACATCCTTGTCAAAGTAGTTAGAAAGGATAAAACAAAGGCTATGGCATGATCTGCCGCGTATATATTCTTTATCTCAATACATATAGCCCAATAACCCTTCGTGCATGCCCAAGTTATGGGTAGCAAGACAAGCAGGGATGGATGTCACACTGGGTACCCCCTTGCACCTAGAAGTCAAAACATGTATGGGCGTTGGGATATGATTGGCTACTTACATGGGTGCCCACGCATGGGCAAGGAAAATTGGTGCCCATGAAACTCAAAATGATATACACGAGGTGATAGATCACTTCGTTCTTGGGCACTCCAAGTTTGTAGCTGTGTGTGAAGAGGGTAGTTTTCAATTTGAGTATGATGATTGGTTGCCCTTGAAAAGGTGGGATGGGCACGTGTAAAGGGCCTTGATAACAATACTATTACTTCCTTTCAAAATTTTCAAAGAATCATAGTACTTATAGCTTCAAAATAGAATCATAGTACTTATAGCTTCAAAATTTTATTGTTTTGGCGCCAAAGCGCAGAAGTGTAAGCGCACACAGCAGAAGGCTAAGCGAACTGTTGGCCTGGATTAAGAGCGATGGAGAAGAGGAAGCGCAATGGATTGGAAGTAACTTGCATCGGCAGCCTCTACCAAGGCCCCTGGGAGAAGAAGTACTGGAGCAGCTCTAGGGTACGCTTGTCTATACTCTAACCCTAACTATTACAATGCTTTTCTCTGTAACCCCAACTGCGAGAATAATCTACTCTTACTCGAACATTCTCTTCACGCGTGCTACCTCTGCCGTTTTTCTATGAAAAATAGGCGTGATGAAGGTTTAATCATCATGTATGCATGCTCTTGAAGGAGTACTTGGATCAACTCCAGGTTGAGCCCTCTGTGTGTGCGTGCGCGCGCGCGCACCATCCCTTCAAAGAGAAACTCTAGCTGTGTACTATTTTTTCAGTTCTCTGTGCCATTTTCGACAAATTTCTATACAAGTGACATTTTCATCAATGCATATCCTTGAACTTAGAACGGGATTGCCATGGTCTATTTGCCTGCATTTTTTTTTCTTGCTGAAGGCTTAACCTGCATCCGTTCTCCTCTTATCTGAGCCATTTTTCATCAAATTAGTGCATATGAGCTTCACTTTTCTTTCTTAAAAACAGGGAGCTTTACTTTTATCAGTATTGCTGAGATTTGAATGATCTAGGTCTCCACAGTGGAGTACTGGAACTAGAAAGTGGTTTTATGAGAATTGTTTTGGTTCTGGTGCATCAAACAGTGGAAATTTTTTTTATAAGATTAGAAAGGCACAAAGAAACCCTCTCTGCAATGCAGCTTTATTCTGCTCAGCATTTGTCTTCACACTGGTTGTCTTTGTCACTAAGCATTTGTCTTCACACAGGTCATCTTTACCACTTGTCACTACAGCTAGGTGATTACTGCTTCCTGATTCTCTGAATCAGTATTGATGAAATCTTATTTTTTAATGCACGCTTTTGAAATTACAACTGATTTGGCAAAGGACTTCTTGTGGGTTTTCAACGTAATATATCTCTGTAGGCTGATTATATCTCCATTTTTCTTCATCTCGCATGATCAAGTATTGAACTTGTCATTCTGGCTTTAATGCTGTCCACATATACATCATTGTAACTCTTTGAGGTCATCTGCAATCCGAAAAATAAAAATGAATATATTTTTTTATATCTTACGCTTTTATATCACATTATTGGTTTTGAGGGTTTTGTGTTTACTAGTTCTAGTTTGTCTATTTTGAAATACACATGGAACATGTACTTTGCATTGATAAGAGTCCTCCATCCACATGAGAAATCATCATGTTGAGGTGGAAACTATATACCAAAAAATATAAACCTTAGGATGTTTTCATTCAAGAGAAAAAGTTTTGAACATAGAAAAGAGGAAGAGGTACTTATAGGAAATCAAAGTGGAGTTACAAGACCCAAGAAGATCAGTATTTGGAGGCAAATTACCCAGCATAGAGAATAGCCTTTTAAAATATCTACAACACATGATATTTTAGTAACTTGAAATTAAAACAAAGTAACTAAACATAAAGGAACTAATAATACATACAATCCAAGTTCATTTTATGAGTATCCTTGAGAGAATTGAAAAGCGAGAATTGTTTGTTAGCAATATCAATTCTGTTACTCGTTTGCACTTATTATTATAAGCGATGATGTGCAATAGTATGCCGCCATTGGTTTTCCCACGCAACGTCTTCGTGTCCCACGCATTATTGGTGTGTAAATCTTGGGTATCAGTGTGTACGCGTCCCACGTGTACAGGTCGTAACATTCTTTCTTTCTTTTAGGAAGCATCGTCTTGGATGACAAACCGAGGATAACGCTTATGAAACTAAAACTCCGTTTTTCAAGTTGCATCTGTCAAGGGATGTCCTTTTCATTTTACAAGGAAATCTCGAAGAGTACGATTTTGCAATCGTCTTTCTCTTCCTTCTAGGATCTTTTCTGGTCCATGATCTTCTTGATGAGGTTCTTGCAAAGCAATCATACCAACAACTAAATTATCATCTTCATGAAGATAACGCTTCAATTGACTCACATGAAATATTGGTGGACACGACAGTCTTGTGGTAAGTCTAACTTATAAGCTGTATCTCCTACTCGTTTCGAAATCGTCCATGGTCCATAGTATCTAGGCAACAACTTAGTAGATTTACTTGCACGAAGCGTCTCAGATCTCCAAGGAACAAGTAAAACACTTTCTCTTCTTCTTTAAAAGAATGAGCTATTCTCTTGGGAGTAGCATACTTAACTACTCGATCCATAGTGCGACGGACATAATCTCGAGGTCTGGCTAAATTAAATTGCATTCGAGATAGAATTGTAGCTGCACTCGGTGTCTTCATAGGTAATCCAATTATACCTGGCATCAATGGATTATAGCCATAATTCAATTCAAATGGAGAAAAGTTTGTGTAAATTATTCGCAATCTCCAGTAAAGGTAAATACTTTTTCTGATCACTTTGTCGTTCCTTGACATAAGCACTTAACATATCCTCCAAGACTTGGTTGACTCTCTCGGTTTGACCATCAGTCTGTGGATGATCATTGCTACTCATGTAGAGTTGCGTGCTAAGTTTACTAAAAACATGCTACCAAAAATTACATGTAAACCATGGATCTCTATCCAACACAATGAATTTTGGTAAGCTATGTAATCTAAACACATTGGCAATAAACAATCTCACTACTTGCGGAGGTTCAACTTTATTCGTGTCATCTTAGATAATCTATCCACAATAACAAAGATAGCATTATAACCTTTCTTGGTTCTGTCAGAATACGCAGCGGAGATGATGACCAAATCTGGGAACATGAGCAAAAAACGCAGGCAGAAAAACAGCACAAGAGAGAGAGAGATGTAGGCGTGTAACTTTGCTCTATATACACAAGAAGATCCCGAGAAATGATACAAATGAGGTATGGGGGTTGAGGACCTATATATACCTCCCTGGAAGGGCAGTCGGCCAGCACTAAAGTGTCCACGACTGAAGAAAGAGGTCCCACGACTGCATAAATGCAGTCGGCTAGCAACCTGGTGCCCACGACTGATGAAAACCAGTCGGCCAGCAGCAAGAGTGCCCACGATTGATAAACACCCAGTCGGCCAGCACTGTACTGCTCTTGGCACCCTCTGGCAGCTCTCCCAAGCCTTAGAAAAAATGAGAAAAATAGGGGAAAAATACGGAGAGTGGGGAAAAATGGGAAAACACCTCATAAGGGCAGGCACACCCACAACAAAGGCCCTGGTGTATAAAACTGGACAGGAGATGACTTCTAACACCCCTTCTCAGCTCTTGGCTGTGTAACCAACCACTGGGAGCTAGGGTGCCGCCTGAGCAAATCCTGAGAGAGCGACTTCGTGAAGAGGTCCACTGTATTGTCCTCCGTCGAACTCCAGCAAGATGTCATCAGCAACAATCTGTTCACGAACAAAGTGGCTCTGGATGACCATGGGTTCCTCCAGTGGAAGCCCAAACCTGCAATGTAACCTCCTCCTGCTCCATAAAACTGCTCTTGGGTCATAAGTAGATCTCCTTGTGTCCGAATCTCCTCCCCAAACCGAGTCACTCCAACCGTGGAGTCGGACTCCATCCAACAATCCCCCTCCTGTGTACAAGAGTCCATGATCCTTCGCATGTCGCAGAAACCACAGGAAATGCAATCCTGCCTCCCAAAGAGACATCTGCAACCATGAGCTCAACCGCCTCATCAGGAAGCTCCCGTCCAATCTGGTGTCCATCAACCAGATCAATGAACCATACAGCTTCTGAGTCAAAGAGACATCACACTGCTCACAAGGATCAACACCTGTTACGGTGCACAAGCAAGTCCTGGAAACCTGAGAAGACCACGCAAGGCCTTTTGAAACCTGTCAACCACCCCCTTTGAATCCGGAACCACAAAGCCTGGAGAAACCACCTCCTTCTACAAGTAAGCACCTGCCACCTGCCTGGCTTTTCGAAAGGTCCGCGTGGAGAGAACATCCTCAACTATTGGAAGTTCTATGTCCCGAACACTACGAGACATCAGAGCATAAGTGACTTGTTCAGCTTCCTCTGACTCACGAACACAAGAACTACCAACATTAGTACTGAAAAGTTCTTGCCAATTGCTGCCATCTACTAGCAAGCTATCCCCACCACTTGGTCTCGGAAAGCCCGCACCTGTAGCGTATCCACACACAAGTGGCCATCACCAGATTGCCACTCATCACAATCCTAAGAACCTGGGAGAGAGAGTGCTGAAAGCCTGTAAACTCCATTCTCCACTCCACCTTCTCAACTTGGCCTGTTGCTTTGTCTCGGAGAGCAACAAAATGCTCATCAAACTCCACCCGTACGCCAGTCTTGCAAACCTGATGCACTGACAACAGATGAAAACCAAGTGCCGGAACATACAACACCTGGGAGGAATGCTTCCCCCCTTTGCCATCGGAAACTATCTCCATCTTGCCCTCACTGTGAATTGGGATAGTGGACGTATCCCCAGTAAGAATATGACCAGAAAGCCTGCAGAGATCTTGTAAACCGGAACGGGAAGGAGTCATGTGCCTGGAAGCACCACTATCGAGAATCCACTCCCAAGTATCCGTTGCGGAGAGTCCTCCAATCTCCTCCTTGCTTGAAGAAAATGAAGCATCGGTGTCCATCACCTCTAGGTGCACAAAAGCCGGAGTCTTCATGATTGCTGAGGAGTCTTCATCCTTCTCGGTCTTTCGCTTGGGACACTGCCTCCAGTAGTGGTCTTTCTCGCCACAATCATTACAGGTCCTCTCTGCCTTCAGCTTCTCGCGGTCAGCGTCGGACTTCTCCTCAGAAGACTTCTCCGATGAAGCCTTCCCTTTGCCCGAGTTACGGCCTTTTGATCGTTGGCCAGTTAAGGCCTCCGAACCTCCACCCTGAGGAGGGTTCGTGAATCGTTCTTGCTCGGATGAAGAAGTATCTCGGCCCACGACTCCAGAAATCTCTACCTCGAGAAGCTGGCAAGGAACTGTGAGGGTGCTTCAGCAGTGAAGAGAGCTGGCGGGTGCTTGTGCAGATAGCCGCTTGGTGGTCCAAGACCATGGGCACAAGCTCCTCCCACGTGATGGTGCTGAGCCTGCCACCACTGGTAAATCCCATAAGTGAGTCTACTCAATCTTGTACTTCTCACCTATAAATTGTAGGTGTCACATCAATAATCAATCAATCTTGTGTCTTGTCTACACTCATCTCAAGGTATGTCTAAGCTTTGTGTTTCCTTTTTAGTCTTGCTTTCATTTCAGTTTCAGTTTCAGCTTTGTCTCTACCCCATTTCTCCTACATGGTATCAGAGCAGGTTTATCCTGGCTCCCCTCATCCTTGCCTCAGTCTGCTGCAGCCATAGCTGCGTTTTTTTTTCTGCCCGCCACCGAATTCTGACCGCCCTTGTTTTCATCAAGTTCTGCCTCGCCATACTCTAGTTGAAGGGTTCTTGTTTCTTCTTGACGATGTTCTTCATCTACTCCATCAGCATAAGGCTCTTCATTATGGTGCGAATCTTTTCCTTCAGTTGGGCGACTCTTTCTCTCGATGGCATCTCTCTAGGTGCAGCCCGTGCTGCCCCTACCCTCATCGCTGCCCTGTTTGCCTTTGCTCCGCCTGTTGATTTTGCTCCAGCTTGCAACTCAAGATCTGTGCCAACAACTGCCGTCTCTCTACTTGAGCTTCCCCGCCATATCTCTGTCGCCACGACTTAGCTCCAGCCTGCTGCAAATCTGCGCCATCTTCCCCTGGACCGCGCCCCCTTCTACGCCTCTGCCTCTTCATCTCCAGCAAGGCCTGCGTTGCATCTGCTCTGACATCTGCATCTGCTGGAACTGCTCGCTTGTCTCCTCAGCATCTTGCCGCTCCTATCTGCCACGTCATTCTCTCGTTGCTGTGTGTTTGTGGAGCTGCTGTCTATACCAGGCCGGGTGCTGCTGTTCAGTCAGTTTGTGCCTCATCATCTTCTCCTCCGGTCTCCACTCCAACTTCCATGTCTCCATCTTCTACTCCAGCAACCTCTACAGCAGCAGCTCAAGGCGCTCTCCATCTAAGAAGTATTTTTAGTCTACTCTCTATTTCTTAAAAAAAAAAAAGGTTCTGAATTTCATTTACTTCTCTATCTTGTACGGGATTAGACACTGCCAAATCTGGTAAGACCTTCCCATCTCTCTCATAATTGTCTACGTTTTCATGCTATCTACCACCATTGATCACCAATGATGTAGATCATGGGGTAATATCATGTCTATTTGTCTACATGGACTTATCTTTGTCCCTATCCAAGAGGCACCCCTGCATTACCCACTCTAGCAGGAGGATTGACCTTGAGGAGGGATTATCTATCAAGGTCCATCTCTCTGTCTATCTACAATCAGTCAGTCTCTCTGTCTATGTGTCTATCTTGTGTGATCTTACAGTCATGTCTCTGACACTCTATATGCCTCTCTTTTGTGGATTAGCTACCCACATTCTCTTGGCATTTTCTGTCTATGTCCCCATTTATCTTCTATCTGTCAGACTCTCTCATGTCTATCTGACACACTCTCTCTCTCTGGGACCACTCTACTGGTTGATTGTCTCTCTCTCTGTCTGTCTATGATCCACACTTGTCCCTACCCTTGTGGACCCATATGAGAATATCACTTGAGGAGGGGTATCTCAGGATCTTTTGTCTCTCATGTCTTGTCTCTCAGTCTATCAGTCTTTATGTCTGTCTTCTAGTCTTGTCCATCTTTTCTTCTAGCTTGTCTCTCAATCCTTGTGATAGACTTCATAAGTGAGGTTCTGCGAGGTCATGGTCAAAGTAGTAAACCAGGCAACAACATCATAGTCATCCTCTTTCTTGAGGAAATCTTTCTTGAAGACGTCTTCGAATTGTGTCCAAGTCGTTGGTTTAGGGTTGAGTTCCTTCCACCAAAGCAAAGCTTTGCCTGAGAGGAAACCTGCTGCTAATTGGATCTTTTTTCCATCGTCATATGAATGAAACTGAAAATGGACTTGCCACTTATGTAGCCAACTGTCCACTATCTCCTTGGTACGCTGCTTTTGCTCGCCTCCAAAGTGTTTTGGAGTAATATTGGGGCCTAAAGCAGATGCCAAGATATCCATACCCGAAAGAGTAGATAGGATAGTGGTCAACAAAGAGATGGAGTTCTGTTAAGCTTGCATCTGCGCGGCGATTTGTGCTTGACGTTCTGAGGAAGAAGCTTCGAGAGCACCTTTAAACTCTTGGAAATTTGATTTTGAAACATAATCGTCGAAAAGATCGGCATCGGTGGCTTCCGTAGCCGGCAGGTCTTCACGTTCGAGAAAGGGCTCTAACTCGGATTCTTGGGTCGACATCTTGAAGAGGACAAGAGGAGAGAAAATATTTATCTTGCACAAGGAGAGTGCTAGAGAGCTTGAGAGCTTGAGAGATGTGTGGCAAGAAGCCTGCTTAAGGGGAATATATAGGCTTCCCAAAAAGCTAACTTTAGCTTTTGCTTTTTTGTGTGTATGTGTGTGTGTGTGTGTGTGTGTTTTGTTTTTTTTATGGGCAATATATATATATATATATTCAGTTTTCTTTAAAAAAAAGAAAAAAAAACACTTATAAAGCAATACTTGGGTTTTTAAAACCCTTTTACTAAGGTTCAGCAAAAAAAAAAAACGAAAGCAAGGACAAACAAGGCGTGGGTTAAAAAAAAAGAAGAAGCTAAATTTATCCAAAAAAACCCTCCAGTCGGCGACTTTGCTTTTCGCGAATTCCTACAGCACCTTAGCGCCGCCTTTATGCCACCCATCGACTGCCTACGTGTGCCGCTTGTAGCGATTCTGCGCACGACTGGTACCCGCCGCCTGCCCGCGTGCGCTTGCGATCGCTTGCCTAGCGCTGCCGCCTGCGCACATATCTGGCCGCCTGCGCCTGCCTGCACAAACCAGCCCACGTGCGCTTGTCTACTCGCTTGCTTGCGTGTACATGCCTGCTTGCGTACACATGCCTTCCTTCTTCGCTTACGTGGACTGTGCAGTCACTCAGGCGCCACTTCTCTCCCTCTCTCTCTCTTATAGATTCGCACAGCCGACAGGCTGTTCTACTTCTCTCTCACCTCTTCTCTTTCTCAAACTGTTTACACAGTTGAAAACACACACATCCAGCCTTCTTCTTTGCAAAGCAAACAACCCGTAACAAGACCAAAATCCCCATCACCCCGGCTCCTACGATGAAAAAGCAACATGCTGAAATTGAAAAAACAGCAGTATACTCAGAAAAACAGCAAGCTTCTCGAACTCATACCTTTTCTTCGACCTCTTTTCTCTACCTACCGACTTGCTCGTTCACGAGGCTTGCTCTGATACCATTGTCAAATCCCCATAGGATCTCCTCGTAGAACGCTCTTGGTACAAGACTCGAAACCTGCAAACAAACCAAACAAACATGAGGGGGTGCAAGCTTGACTCACTTCCCAACCTTGACAGCCGTGGGCAAGCCCACAAGTCTTGGCTGTCCCCACCGAGCCACGAGCTGTGCTAACTAGATGGACGTACCGACCAATCTCTACCTCGTGACGTCCCATACTGCCACGAAGCTACCCTTGCGGGCCTTGAGATTGTTGCCAGCCTCGGCTGCATGAAGGAGGTGCACGTCTGCAATAGATCAAGGCTCCTGACCATAGAGCTCTCACAAAGACACGCGAGACTCTATATGACTAATGACTAACCTTGGCCACCCTTCTATAGGCTCTTGGCCGGTCATCGGGTGTCCGCACTTGGGTGCCCGCCCATCCATACTTGGGTGCCCGCCCGTTAGTCTATCCCTAACTCAGCTCGCCAATCAGCCTGCCTAGCTCCAAGCTTTCCCAAACCTTGAAGGTAGTTTTGTGTGCGTGTAGCACACGGTAGATACACACTGTGCACATGACAACCTCGATCGCTTAGAGTTCGTGGTAAAAGTCAATCAGAGGAGCTTTTATAGGTGAACTATGCATTGATGTCTTGTATCGTTTGGGACAAAGAGCCGACTTTAGTTAAGGAAGCTCTTTCCAAGGAGACTTGGAGGAAAGCCATGCAAGTGGAACTTGAAGCCATCGAGAAGAATAAAACTTGGGAGTTGATTCCAAGGCTGTCAAAACGGTCAGTCATTGGTGTCAAGTGGGTCTACATGACCAAGTATACGTCTGATGGGTCAGTGGACAAGCACATGCCCAGACTTGTGGCTAAGGGCTATGCTCTGTGGCCTGGCATCGACTATGAGGACACTTTTGCACCCATAGCGAGGATGACCACGATTCGGATAGTTCTTGCCCTTGCCTCTTCTCAGCAGTGGCCGGTGTATCAGATGGATGTAAAATTTGCGTTCCTGAATGGTGACTTGTAGGAGGAGGTGTATGTTGAGCAACCTCTAGGTTTTGAGGTTCTAGAATCAAAAGGTATGGTTTACATGTTACAGAAGATCTGTATGGTCTTACACAGGCTTCTAGGACTTGGATTAGAAGATTGATTCTTTCTTTTTGACAAAGGGTTTCCAGAGATCAGTTGTAGATCTAAACTTGTATCTCTTTCGAGAACGCATTATGGTCACCTTGATTATCCTCTATGTGGATGATCGTATTCTCACTGGCGGTCATGTGGAGCACATAGATGTGACCAAGGTTGGATCAAAACATACGTACGGATCCAATCCGTACCGTACGGGGATCCGTACGTACGGATCGATCCGTACGCGGTTTTGTTTTGTTTTGTTTTTTTTTTTTTGGTTTTTTTTGTTGCTTTGCTTGCTTGCGATAAACGTTTTTTTTTTTTTGGGTTTCGCTTGCGATAGCGTCTAGACTCCGTACGGTGCACACCTTCCAGTAAGGGCCTCTACAGTCGCACTCTCTTGCTCAGGCTCCAAGGCAGCAACATAACTCTCTCTCTCTCTCTCTCTCTCAGAGCCTTAGCCCACCCTCTGTGGACCGTGCATAGAGCTCTCAGTCTCTCTCTCCTTCAATTCTCTCTCTCTCTCTCTCTCTCTCTTTCTCTCTCTCTCTCTCTCTCTCTCAGTTGAGCTGCCCACTAAATATTATGCATTGCATGATTGCTGAATCCTGATTGAAATTGTATGGCATTGTGCATTGAATTTGTCAGAGCAATCATGCATTGACTTGTGATTCTAATTTCTCACTTTTGAATTAGTAGGTTTTTGACCTTGTTGTGTCTCTATTTCGAAAGTTTTATATGTCAATGTGGACATGGACTGAAATTTTATGTAGGTGGCTGAAATTTCTGAGATTTTATGTATTTTTACCAATGGTACGTATTTTTACGTACCTTAAAATTTTTTTCCGTACCAAACAACGTACGGATCCGTACAGTACATAACGTTTGGAACCACCTTGGATGTGACGAAGGCTGGCTTGTCAGAGGAGTTTGAGATGATGGATTTAGGCTTACTTCATTTCTTTCTGGGATTGGAGATTTGGCAGACCCATAGGGGGTTGTTTGTTTCTTAGCAGCGGTATGTTCATGAGTTGTTGCAGGCCTTTGGGATGGAGAACTGCAAGCCTATTTCATTTTCGATGGACGTGAATACCAAACTTACACTACATGATCCTTGTGAGCAGGTTGATGCCTCCTTGTATTGGGAGCTTGTGGGTTCAGTGATTTGGTTGTTGAACACTAGATTGGACTTGAGTTCTCCAGTGGGGCTGTTGAGCTCATGTATATAGACACCTTTGAAGACTCGTTGGGATGTAGGATTGCGAACCTTGTAGTATCTGTAGGGTACGAAGGATCTTGGACTCTTTTATAACACTGGAGGGGGAATGAAGGACCGAGTCACAGTTTCCGAGGTTGGAGTGACTCTAATTGGGGAGGAGATCCCGACAACACGAGGAGATCTACTTCAGGATACGGCTTTACCCTTGGCTTAGGAGCTATTTTTTGGAGCAGCAAGAGGTAGCCTATTGCCTTGTCTTCTACTGAGGCAAATTATCGGGTTGCTTGTGGTGTTGCTTGTGAGGTGGTGTGGTTTCGGAGGTTACTTGGCGAGATTGGGTTTCCACAGAAGGTTGCTTATCTTTTGTTCGCGACGGAGGACAATGCGGCGGACCTCTTTATGAAGCCTCTACCTTAGCAGATGCTCTGTCAGTACTCCAGCTCACTGGGGCTGGTTCCACATCCAGGAGTTGAGAGGGGGTGTTAGCAGTCATCTCCTGTCCCTACCGTATTACCGAGTAGGGAGTGAGGGCCATTGTTGTGGGTGTGCCTACCCGTGTAGGAGTTTCTGCATTTTTCCTCATTGTCCATATTTTCCCAGTTTTGCTAGTCATGGGAGGATTGTTTGTGCTAGCCGACTTGATCTAGGTGTTGGCCCTTTGCTTTTTATGCTGGCCGACTGGATATTATCCAGTCGCAGGCCCATTTAGGGGCTGTTAGTGGTTGACTGGCTGCCCCTACGTGTATATATAGCATGTCTTCCCCCCACATCAGTTTTGTACCGGATTCAGGTGTATATAGTAGAGTCTATACAGCCTCCTTCTCTCTTTCATTTTTGTACTTTCTGCTCTCAGTACTTTGTCTCATTTTCGCTGCCCATTTTGATAGACTTGTCACCTCTAGCTCTCTTTTACTTCATTTTATGCCACTTTTAATCTAGATATTTATCTGATATTTTTAGGGATTTTTCCCATATTTCTTAGACTATTTTAGCCATTTTTATCAGTCGTGGACATTTGTCCTCTAGTGCTACTTGACTGCCCTACATGAGATGTATATAAGCATAGCCATTGTGCCTTCATAATTCAATATTTTTCAGTTCTTGGCTCGAGTGTTGGATCTCTCTAGGCTGTCTACTCTCTCGTGCGATCTCTATTTGCTTCCACTTCATATTCACATATTCTCACAAGAAAGCCAAAGGTCAAAGGTAGATTCCCAATGATGTGCAATAAGGTGTCAAAGTGTCTTTTGAGGTTGTGGAGATGTGGAGTGATCCTCCGGAGATGGAAAAGGTGGATCTAGATACTTCTATAAGAAGCTATATAATGATGTACTCCTTTGCTCCGTTTAGAGCTTGATTAATATGTGTTGATGTCTTGATTAGTGTACCTCTTGTCTTGATTAGTGTTCTTAATTAAGAGTTAAATGCTCATTAGTTTTCAATCATGAAAAAATTCGAATAGCCTCCCTTGATCTGGTGATCCTAGGGTATGTACAGAGGACCTCTTCCTAATATTTGAGCTACAAGCAATGAACTTACAGACACACACAAGTAACCCTTTGTGTTACAACCATTCCTACTGATGTTTCCTAAAAGGACACACTGGGGGAGTTTGCACGGGTTCACTGTGTGGGACATTGCATGAGCAAGCTATGCTGACAATGTATTATAATGTATGCAAACTGACACAATAATCCCCTTGATTTTATTGATTTTCCCCCATCAAAGGCCTTTCTTGTGGTTTCCGCAGGTGCTAAAGGGATCCTTTGTTTATATGATGTAGGGAAAAGATAGGTATCCCTATCCAGTGGGATATCAGGCTGTACGATGCTATAATGGCCACTCGTATCAGATGGAGGTCCAAGAAGGAGCAAGAGGCCCTTTGTTTGTGGTGAGTTGACGTACTTAAGTCACCTGTATTTGTTTGTGGTGAGTTGGACGTACTTAAGTCACCTGTATTGCTTATGAAAGCAAAGAGTGAAGCTCCCATACAAGAGCTAGTCCCACAGCCCGATAATTTTATAATTCTGGATGTAAGAAGCAATATACATTTTTAGGCAATCCTTGATGTCAAAGTGTGCATAGTTGCAAGAACTGGTCAATTTGAGGTGTTGTTGACAACCATCAACTGATGGATTGATTTGATTATTCCAGTCTAATGAAGTTTTATCTGTATGCATGTGTGTATGTATGTATTATATTGAAATCTATATGTAAATAATAATTTTTTCATGCTTAGTAATGGCTTATTCCTCAACCATTTATGAATCAGGTTTCCTTTGGAGAAGGGATGACATGCTCTGGTGACACACCTACCATTGCCTGGCAAAATGCCATGAAAAAGGAGAGTATACGTTCAAAAAAGATGCAGGGAAGACTTTTGAGCATCAATACCCATGGCTCAGAGGTGCTTAAACCACAGATGTATTGTTTAGCAGTATGAGGATTATGTCTGCAACAAATTTGGAGATGATATGGCTTAAATTATGAATACATGACCATTCCACTCTCTACCTTTTCTCTTCTGCTTTAACATGGTAATCATCCATGCTTACTTTTAAAGAATTTGACTTAAGGCATTTCTAACCTCAATCCTCTCATTTCAAACATGGCTTTTGTGAGCTGTGTGCTTTCCAAGCAATATCAACCTACATGGAGGACAGATTTATACAGGCCAGATTTTTCAAGAGGGTTTCTATTTAAAGGCTCCTCTCAGCGTCCTTTTTTGCTTTTGCCTTACTTCCACCTTATGCTCTCTGTAAAACTGCTTTGTGCCTTGCAAGCCACATGTGATGCTAAGGGTGTGGGGATGGCCTTGGTAAACAACCATGCTATTTTGTGCGTTCCTGTGTTGCTGGGCAGTCCCAAAGTCACTGCCAGGATACCATATTGCTGAATTGCCAATAAATAGCAGATGAAAGGAAGATGAGCAAGTGTGGCAAGCTTGGACACTCTTGTAGGTGCACTAGGGAACACACGCAGAGGGTAGGCACATTAGACCCCCCGGTTCAAAGCGGCAGTGTTTGCGATCTCAGGTGTCTTGGGGTTCCCTCCATTGCTGGCGATGTGCCGAAGTGGAAACAGTGATGACAGAGAAGATGGGAAAGGGAGAAAAAAAGAGAAGATGACAGAGAAGATGGGAAAGGGAGAAAAAAAGCCGTTCCAGTTGGCTGGTGAGTTGTGCCAAGCCAATGGCCAGGCTAGCAAGGCATGGAGTAGTGACGGATGGAAATGCGGAGCTGACGAAGCTGATGAACCGGGCCGGCTAGACAAGAGAAACGGTGCAAGACCCAGGAAGGCAACTTGAAGAGTAGTGATGCTCGACGGCCATGGGAGCCAAAATTGTTTTATCAGGATGGAAAAGGTGGACTCACCAGGTTGCTTGTGGCTCGAAGGTGTGTGAGTCCACAATATTTGAACATGTGCGGCATAGAACAGGCATGCTAGGGATTGAGGTTTATAGATCTTACCCTAGATGCCAGTCTCTCAACTAGCTTTGCCTGCAAAACTCAGCAGGTCAGAAGTTCAATGGACCTTGGGGGAGAAGTTGGCAAACTCTCCTCCTAGCTTTAGCTGCCCAGACCAAAATGGGGCTTAGCTCCTCGCCCAAACCTGTGTCCCTTATCGCTCGTGACCAACCGTTAGGTACAAGGTGCACAGCACCCAAGGTACATGTGGGCAGCAGCGTGGTCAACCGGGCCAGACATGACAGGTGGTTTGGGCATGCAGGTGTGAGCAGCCAGGTTGGACAGCTGGTGGCAGCATACGGGCAGGTCAGGCAGCAGCTGACCCCAGTTTGGGGGCTTATAAATACGCACCCTGGTTCCCCTTTCCAGCATCAGTCTGTGGGGCTACCTCTTCAGCATACCGAGCAGTCAGGAGAGTTGTCCGAGTGTGTTGGAGGAAGACGGAAACCTAGGTTGCAGGAAACGTCATTTGGAGGCGCGTTTCCCCCTTTTCATGGCTGGTGTGGATGTTTCCCACTGGGGAAACGTGAGGTATAGTCTCGCCCAGGCTGGGCAGCGTAAAAAAAGAAAAAAAAAGCTGGCCCCTTTTTTAATAAACGACAGCGTAAATTTTATTTAAAAAATCAGCGCGGCGCAAATCAGCACGTTGAGTTTGAAGATAACGTTACGCAAATCAGCGTGGCACGCCCTTCTCTCTGCATTCACACAGAGAGACTCACCTACCTGCACACACATGTCCCACACAGACTCACTCGCCTGCATACACCTTTGTGCACATCAGTTTTCTTCATGCAGGAAGAGGGAGCAAATAATCAGCCGCCTTGCTTTTGCTTCAACTTTGTCCCTCGCTCTATGATTTTTGAGCCTTGTACTTGCCCTCTTAATCTGAAAAACTCTCACACTAGCCCATGCTATTAGAGAACGAGCTCTTAGGTGCAAATGCATTCACTTTGTGTTGACTCTTGAGTGGCTTTGCTCAAAGACTCTTCAATCCGGGCAAAACCGCTTGCCTCAAATAAGAAAAGGCCCAGTATTTAGATAAATTCAATCATGTTTTCTTCTCCTTCAGCTTCCGCAACCCCTTTAATCAACCCTTTCAAGCCCAAACCACGGTTGTCCTTGAGCCTCTTTGGAAGTATGTTACTGCAATTGGCACCTTTGGTAGTGGGGGCAACAAGAAATGGAGGTGTTCTTTTTGCAACTTGGAGTTCTCAGGCTCATATTCTCTTAACCCTAGATTGTTTTCAAAGAACGCACATAAGGACATGGATGTGATGAAGGGGTGGAGGCAGACATTGGACCGAGTAGCCAAAGATGGTGCAAAGAAGACAAAGTACAAGGCACAACTCTCGGATTACATTGGACAGAAGGGGGGTTTTGGCGAGGATGGTGCGGCGGATGACATGCTTAATCTCTCTCCTGTTGCATGGTGGGAGAGCTACGGTACAAGTACTCCCGAGTTGCAAAGGTTAGCCATTAGGCTCTTCACAGGTGTCGAGTGCCTCAACATGTGAGCGCAATTGGTCTACGTATGGATTCATTCACTCTATCAACCGTAACCGGCTAGGGCACAAGAAGGCAGTGTATGTGCATAATAATCTCCGGTTGATTTCTAGGAAAGAGCCTTCCTACATCTCAAGGCCATGCTAGCAGTGGGATGTTATTAATGAGGATGCTTTAGAAGAGTGGAGCAAGGAAGTGATTGATGATGAAGATGTATCAAGCATGTAACTGTATTGTATTATGATCAATGATTGATTAATGAAAACCTCTCATGTTTTGCCTCAATCTACTTTGGTGTGCATGTGAATTTGTATTTTTTCAAGTATTATTTCAGCCTACCCCCGACGTTTCCTTGAATTTGAGTTTGCCGTTTCCTGGGGTTTGCTGTTTCCGAACCGAAAACATGCAACCTAGAGGGAAACTATAGAAGAAGCCAACGTTTGAGGGAATACTCGGAATAGACAACTTTAGTTGTAGAGACAATTCATTGTAATTATTCTTTGTCAATACAAGATTAGAGTAGGACACTTGTTAATACAAGGTTAGATAACTTTAGTTGTACAGATAATTCATTGTAATTATTCTTTGTTAATACAAGATTAGAGTAGGATACTTGTGAATGTGTGTTGCAAGTCTTCTGCCTTTCATTCTCTCTGTTCACAGATTCATTGCACTAATAAATAGTCTTACAGTATGTATTAGAGACTAGGGCTAGCAGAATCAGCATTTTGTCTGTGTTGGTAGGGATAGAACAGTAGCTTCAGGAGAGCACACTTGGGTTTGGGGGAAGATTAAATTTGTGTTAGTTTGGCCTGATATTTGCTCTGTGTATGTTGTTTGCCTGCTTAGGGAGGAGTCCTCAGGTCCAGGGGAGGATTGTAGGGTCTAGGAAGAGAGACTTGGATATCTTTTCAGAATTCGATTTTTAAAGCTTTCCAGCATGGCTTCTGAGGGTTAGTTGGCTGCTTTCATCGATATGCTGACAGCATATTGTAGCTATGGCCTGAATGCAAGTGGAGCAGATGGCGAACTGGCTTGCTCACAGGCGGAGCACTTGACTCTCATGGCCTTGTTACAGGCCATTCATTACCTGCAGCAGAAGCGCAGGGATTGTGACGAGCCTGGAAGTGTTATTGGGTAAGCACAGTTCTAGTGAGGAGTGTCACGCACGGCACTGAGCAGATGGTCAAATGGTCTCGTTTTCATCCAGGGGACTTGGGAGGCTCTTCATATAATTTGATTTCATAAATAATTAATTCTGTTATAGGTAGTGTTAAAAAACATGCTGAAATGGTCCAATCTCTAGCCCTAATCATTTCAGCGTGTTTTTGAACACTGAAAAACATGCCAATCTCTAGCCTGAATCATTTTCCAGAGTTTGCCTCGCATTTCAATGATGCCCGCTTGCTTGGAAGGGGCTTCTTCCAAACAGATTTCAATTCGGCAGAGGCAACCTCACAAACTGTTGAGAGCAGCCTGTTTCCTCTCGGCCAAAGGAAATTACTCTTCTTCCGATGCTGCTGGATCTTTGACCCGGTGCTAGAGGACCGTAACTTTTGCCTAGTTTCTTGGGCTCCCACGGATCTATTGGAAGTTTTTGGCTTCCATAGGGTCAACCTTTGGACAGGTTCTGGAAGTCCCCATCCTTCCAGAGACACCTTCCATAGCTGCAGCAACTGTCCACGGCCAGTGGTGATGGGGTACCACGAGTCATGATCCTAGTAAGTGACCCTTGTTTTATAGACAATCATGTAATGTTGCCAGGACCATATGGCTCTTTATTCAGACGTCGGATGGAGATTGTCGGTAGACTGGATCAGTGCCGTGTCTGTCAACAACAGGGCCACATTGCAAGACACTCTCTGAGAGCTAGGGACCCCCCTAGGAGGTGGCACAAACGTGCCTCCCAGGCGACAACCCAAGGCCCCTCTAGTCTCCGTTGTCCCCAAACCCGGCTTGTTTGGGTTTATAGACAAGTTGTGAAACCAGCCTTTGGCAGAAACCAAAGTGCGGTAGACTAGCAGTCACCCAAACACAATTGTAATCCAGCAAATAAGACAGATAGAATGGGAGCTAGAGTGCTAAACACCACACTGTTGTTCACCTCTAATTAGCCAAGATAGTACATATCCACGAGGCCTTGAATACGCATCTAACCGGCCCATGCACATAACCAGAAACACAGCCATACATCAGCCCGTAAGCTCTTCCAAATCAGTCCAAAAACTTGCCCTGTTTCCACCTCCAAATTGCCAAACCCTTCCTCTCACAAAGGGCCAGAGAAACAACTCCGAGACAGTCACGAGCCAGTGAAAAGAGAGACTCTCACACCCTGTCCAATTTTGTGTAGTTCTGCAGTTCTGCACCTCCGGCATCCACCTTCAGTCTTGCACCGTTTTCCACGGGAGAGAGAGAGAGAGAGAGAGAGAGAGAGAGAGCACTTCAGTCTCTGTGCGCTTGCTGTCCTGCAGCCGCCTACCTACAAGAGAATTTCCTTTGCTGATCAGTCCGCCTCCTGCAGCCGTACTTGCTCGCCTGTTTTCCCACCAGAGAGAGAAGCGTGTGTTTGCTGCCCGACCAGCCTGTCAGCCTTTCCAGGCATCCAGTTGCAGCCGACTGTGTGCCCAAGGAGAGAATCAGCCAGTTGCTTGTCTCCTTCCCTTCACAAAAGCGTGAGAGAGAATTCAGTGTGCAGTTCTGTGCGCCCAACAAAACTCTCCGCCAGCCTTCCAAAAACGTGAGAGAAAAGCACACGTATCTGCAGCTGTAGTCGACTTGCTCCAAAAGAAAACCTTTTGCCAATAATAGAACGACTCCCCAAAAAGTATTCCTTTGGATTAAAACCTTTGTCCCCCACATGGGGTTATAAAAGGGAAACTTCAAAATAATACCTAGAGTCCTCTAGACCACAAGTGTGCACGTTTAATAAAACCTGGGAGAGATTTATCTTTTCCTTTCATGGCAAGGACTGTTGGTTAGAGGATGACTTCCATAGGAAGTAAAAATCACTCTTCTTTTCTTGGAGTAATTGATGCCTACTTGCACGGCTATTATGTTGATGATTGGGCACTTGATGGAGGTGGCACTATCTGTTGGACATGTCATCTCCAACTCTCTTTTACTCCATTTTATACCCCTTTTTATTTAGATATTTATCTGATGTCATTAGGGATTTCCCCATATTTTTCCACTATTTTATAGCTTATTTTTAGGCATTTATCACTTTTGCTACAGTCTTGTGCCTTTTGCTACTGGGCTGACTACTCTCCATGAGATGTATATAAGCATAGCCATTGTGCCTTCATATGGTGGTTGCATTTTGGAGATTTACTTCGAGCACAAATCAACGTTTTTCTGCATTGATTGGGGGCTGTTTTTGCCATTAGGATAGCACTTCTTTGCTGCGTTTCTCCTACAGCAGTACCTTGTTGCGTTTTTTTTCCCAGCCCTCCTTCTCCTCCCCTAATTTTGTATTCTATCCCTACTCTAGACTAGTGGTAGCACTGTGCACTTGCTCCATTAGCCTCTCCCTCCCTTACTTCATTGCGCATCGGGTTGGCTCCCGTCTTCACCCGTGTGCCTTGATGTCCGGTAGGAGTACAATTCTACATCTTTCTTTCACCTCACTTAGCGTCTAGGGAGGAGTGGGTAACCCTCAAGTGTCTACTTGCAGCCTTTCTGTTGTAAATTCAAGAGGAGGATTCCATGGCGTCTACACCGACTGTCATCTCTTAATCCATTTCTCAACTTCCCAAGGAATCCATCTTAGATAGAACTTATTGTCTTGATTGGGCACTACAGATGAAGACTCCCTTCGATATCATCGGCTATGGGGTATTGTTTCTAGTACAAATGCCTCTCTCGAAGCTACTTCTCCTCAAGGTGAGATTGATGCCTAGGTTGACAAAGATGCAAGGGCTGATGCCTTTATCTTCTTCAACATAAAATCCTCTATTGCTCGTCAACTTGATGACAATGATGAGGAAACTGCAGAAGAATTGTGGGATACCATCCAGAGGAGGTATCATTGTGAGAACTCTGCTCAGAAGGTAGCCTTGGAGAATCAGCTCTCCAACTTGAAGATTGTTGAAACTGTTAACATCATGGATTTTGTTACGGAGTTCATAACCCTTTAGAAGCAATTGGTCTCTTTGGGGAGCAAAGCTACCAACGAGGACTTCGTCAATCGACTTCTCGCCAAATTGCCTAAGACCACCTCTACTTTTTGTGATACTATATCACTTCTTTCTTCTACTCCTGATCTACATACCATTGTTGGCATGCTTTTGGATAGGGCCATGAGAATGAAGATTGGCCAGGGTACTTCCGAGACCCTTCTTCAAGCTAAGGGTAAAATCAAATGGCAGTCCAAGCTTTCCATGAGCAACAAAGGTGACCACAAACCTGCCAACAACCCCGCTCATAAAGAGCTTACTAGTCAGTATTGTGGTCTCAAAGGTCACATTCAATTTGATTGTCTTAAGAAGAACAGAGACGGTGGTTCTGCTAAGAAACACCCCCCAATCAATCCTCTTCATCCACCAACCAAACTAAAAAATTCCTCTTCCATCAAGGAGATTGTGTTCATCGGTATTGAGGAGCTTCCCTTTGGCTCTCCTCTTCCTTCCACCTCACATCTTACGAATTGGGTGGTTGATAGTGGGTGTACTACTCACATGATTCCTGACAGGACCATTCTTCATGACATCGTCCTAGCTCTTCGATGGTGTCCATTGGTGATGCTTCCAACTTGGAGGCCTCTTTGGTTGGTAATGTGCCACTTAACTCTTCCTCGAGCTAGCCTTGTACTATTCGGGATGTGCTTCATGTTCCCAAGCTCTCCGGCAATCTCTTCTTAGTTTTTTGGATTGTGGAGAAAGGATATGGTGTCTACTTCGATTGTTCCGTCCTTAAGATCATCAACACCAACACCTTGCAGATTGTTGCCATAGGTATCCCGAAAGGTGGTCTTTATCGGTTGAAGAACTTTGGTGGCTCTTTGACCGAGTTCCAATCTCATCTGCTGCAACTTCTTCACAACTATCATGCCTTGGTAGCTCATGTGGATACAGGTTTGTGGCATGCTCACTATGAGCATCTGAATTATACTTCTCTACAATTGTTGTCTTCTCAGTAGATGGTCGAGGGTCTTCCACCACGGAAACCCTCCCACTCCACTTGTGTGGCTTGTCTTCATGGCAAGCAACATTGAGATGTGTTTCCTCATGAGACAACTCATCTGGCTTCTCATATTTTGGACCCTCATTCATATAGACCTGTGTGGCTCCATGGGGATTACTACCTAAGGAGGAGCCAAGTACTTTATGCTTATTATTGATGATTACTCACACAAAGTTTGGTAGAAAAATCTCAAGCTTTCTTTTGCTTCCAAGAGTGGGTGACTTTGGTCGAGACTGTGATCACACAGAAGGTTCGATAAGTCCACTCCGACAATGGACGAGAATTCATCTCAAAAGCCTTCCATAATTTTTGCTCACAGAAAGGCATAAGCCGTTAGTTTTTCACGTCTCACACACGTGAGCAGAATGGTGTGGTTGAATGCAAGAACAAGACTGTTCAGGAGATGGCCCATACCATGCTTTCTTCTTTTGATCTTCCTCCCTCTAGCTGGGGAGAAGGTGTGAGCTTTGCTGTTTACATCATCGATCGTTCTCCTACAAAGGCGGTCTCTCATATGGTATCCAGATAAGCATGGTACTCAGCCTCAGTACAAGATAATGAAACTGTATTTTGCTTCTTGGATCTCCAAGAAATAAGACCAGAACCAAGAGTGAAGCAATAACGAGAAGTGGATTGTTGAGTATCCTGATCACTTGCCCAATTAGCATCAAAGTATCCAACATGCTCAGTGCGTCCTCTGAAAGAGAGACCATAGTCCAAGGTACCGGATAAGTATTGGAGAACCCTCAGAGCGGCTTGCCAATGGGAATATTGAGGAGCGGAAGAAAACTGATTGAGACCACTAACATTGTAAGAAATGTCGGGCTTGGTGTGTCTGGCTGTAGGAGCAAAAGTTTCCTCATAATTCACACCCTCAAGCTGAGAGTTCTGCTGCGCAACCAATCTGGCTTTGTGTTTATCCAGAGATCCATGAGCATGAAACTTGGTCTTAAAGACCCACTTGATCCCAATGACTTGTCGATGCAGAGGCTGGTCCACAAGCTCCCAATGTATGATTCCTCTCAATGGAATCAATCTCGACCTCCATGGTTGTCCGCCACTTAGGAAGAGCAAGGCCTCTTTAGCTGTAGTAGGCTCATATGACTTTATCACTGTACTCATCAGGGTGAGCTTACAAGAATGACGAAGTTGCTATAGTCTCCATGCCCGTGTCAAAGATTGTGTTGAAGAATTAGCAACTTGATGAAGTTTCATAACGGAGAGATGAGAATCACAAACAATGGTTTCCAGCCATCGTGGAATCTTGGGGGTAATCCTCCGTTGCATAGGAGCAGGAGAAGAAGGAGAAGCATGGGAAGGAGGAAGTGGGGGTGGAGAGGCAGGGGGTAAAGAAGTTGATGGTGGAAAAGGTGGTGGTGGAGTTGGGGTGGCCGAGGAACTAGGAGGGATCTCGATGGTAAGCTCGGGATGAGAGCGAGAATAATTTGATGAGGGTTCAACAAAGTGAACATCACGAGAAATCACCGGGCATGGTGACTCCGGATCCTTGAATCTATAAGCTTTGGAATGAGAGCTATATCCAAGGAATTCACACTTCCTGGACTTGGGATCAAATTTGGATCTGTTAGAATGAGGGATATGAACATATGCATCACAATCGAAAACCTTGAAATGAGAGAACTGAAATGAAATGATATATTAACGTCTCTAAGGTGCCATAATGGCCTATGAGACAAAATTGAGAGTACATCTGAAGTTGATGTCTCGTCAAAGAGATCAATCAAATGAAACTGAAAAGTACAATAAATTGAATGTCTTACAGTTATAAGAACTGTAAGTAAGACTCCTGATACTGAGTAGAAATACTGGAAAATGTATATCAAGTAGATCCATGTATGATGATCAGTTGAAGTGTTGCCCTCTTCTTTTTTCAAGTATCTCCGCCATGGGGCTGTCTAGATTGGAGAGGTCGTAGAAGTGAGGTAGGCGCCTCCGATGCCGAGCAATAATGGCTCTGATCTGGCGATGGTGAGGATGCCATGGTCGGGATCTTGGTGGGCGTGGTTGACGAGCAGGACATAAAACGATTGCTTTATAAATGATGGCTCCCTGGGAGCGTGGGTGGTGCCCTAATGGCCCGATGGAGGAGGTATCAAGAGGTGTGTGGGCTGGGCTGGGCTGCTGGTGCTGGTGCTGAAGAAATCTGTCAGGATCCTCTGTCTAGGTACATCATGGCTCGGTATCCTGTCTGCCAAGAGGGTCTCTCTGTGTCTCTTGAGCTCAAGTAGAAACAATACTAGGCATCTATGATCCTCAAACTCCATGACCTTGCGTAATGGCCCAAAACCCTCTTGGAAGAGGCAGTGATATCTCCCTCAGATCTCATAATAGACTGTACATCGGCAAATGTAGTGCTCCTTTGTCTCTGCCTCCTGGTAGCATAGTTGACAAATGCATTCATTCGAGATCTCATGCACAAATAAAACTGAAAAGTACAATAAACTCACTGTCTTACAGTTATAAGAACTGTAAGTAAGACGCCTAGATGATACTGAGTAGAAAATACTAGAAAATATATATCAAGTAGATCCATGAATGCATATCAGTTGAAGTGCTCCCTCTCCTCAGATAAAATATCTTTGCCATGGGGCTTTGTAGAATGGAGAGGTCGTAGAAGCGAGGTAGGCGCCTCCGATGCTGAGCAATAATGGCTCTGATTTGGTGATGGTGAGGATGCCGTGGTCGGGATCTTGGTGGGCGTGGCCGACGAGCACGACATAAGACGATTGGTCTATCAGTGGTGACTCCCTGGGAGAGTGGTTGGTGCCCTGATGGCCCGATAGAGGAGGTATCAGGAGGTGTGTGGGTTGGGTTGTTGGTGCTGGTGCCGATGCTGATGCCGAAGAAATTTGTCAAGATCCTTTGTCTAGGTACATCATGGCTCGGTCTCCTGTTTGCCAAGAGGGTCTCTCTGTCTCTCCTGAGCTCAAGTAAGAACAATCCTAGGCATCTGTGATCCTCAAACTCCAAGACCCTGCGTAACGGCCCAAGACCCTCTCGGAAGAGGCAGTGATATCTCCCTCGGATCTTATAATATAGTGTACCTTGGAAAATGTAGTGCTCCCCTGTCTATACCTCCTGGTAGCATAGCTGACAAATGCGGTCATCTGAGATCTGATGCACATATCGCCCTGTCTCAATCCACAGCTGGTGTGATGAGGTCTTGATCTGTCCTATGGCACAACATATCCCATGTGATAGGTGTACATCCATGTACGCGGGCGGGTGATAAAATCATTTGGTGAGAGGTGCAGAAAATGGCTCTTGTAATGAGCCATTTTCGTGCCTAAGGGGTCAAGGGGACTAGTCCATGTCCTCTTTGTGTCCACTCTGACGATATCCATCCTAATCATGCGGTTTTGCTCTGAGCGGGTGAGATCCAAAAATGGACAATCCAGGCTATACTAAAAGGGTGGTAGTGCCTCTATCTGCAAACCATGTAGGTCAAACCGTGATCTCATCTGAGCATACCAGCAACGAGTATCTCCATCTTCTGCCAATTGTATGAATGAGGTCAATGCCAATCAGGAGTACCTGTGCTGAGGGAGCTCCCATAGCCGCTGTAAAAAGGTAACTGCTTGGAATAGGGCCTCGGTCACTACTGGTAGAGCACCCAGCTTAGCCCAAACAATCTCATGTGGTACCGATGATTTGCTCCGAATCATGCGGGCAATCATCATAATCAGTGGTCTCTCCATATGCCTCCATCCCTCATCCGTCCCTCTCTGCGATCTGTGATGTATGCTGGGCTGCCAAATTGGATGTGACAAGTGTGTCAAATAGCCACAATTTGGTGCGCGACTCTTGAAATTGTATGTGTGCACCTTGCCTCTCTCAGGTTTCCCCAAGGCTGCATGCCCTCGAGCTAATCTAGCTGCTGCTGTTGCCTCCTTCAGGGAGAAACGCGGTCCTGTGAAAGTAACTCCCAAGTAGACATATGACCTGACGTACTCAACCGGCTCCCCTCGGAAAGTGAACTGAGGCTCTGATCTCGTCACCCATGCCTGTGTGGTCTTAAACACTATAACCTTGGTTTTCCCAAGGTTCACTGTCAGATCTCTATCCGCACAGAATGCTTGTAATGCATCCAGGTGTCTCTGTAATCCCTTCGGAGAGTCTAAGATTAGAACAATATCATCAGCATATAATAGGATGGGAATCAACACTCGTGCCAGGCATGCCCCTACGCCTCCCAATCTGTCTACATAATTGGAGACCACATCAATGTACAGTCCAAAGAGGGTGGGTGATAGCGGGCATCCCTGCTTCACCCCTATCGTGCTGGTCACCATATCAGATAGTCCGCCGCCTGGAGCTCGGACTCTGCCTGTCTCACAGACTCATACAAAGCATATATCCCCCACTGCATATCCTCAGGTACCTCAAGGTCATGCAATCTGTGCATAAGCTTGGCACCTGGTACGGTATCGAAGCCTTTGCAGACGTCCACAAAGTAGTATTATATCCTTCTCTTCTGTGCCTTGCCCTCTTCAATAAGTGCCTGAAGTGTCAGTATGCGATCCAAGGTAGTAAATCCTCTCTTGAAGCTAGCCTGTCCTTGTGCTCGATGACCATGCCTCTTTGCCCAACGGCTCAGCTCCGACTCCATTATAGAGCCATATAGTTTGGCCAAGTAATGACCGATCATGATTGTTCTCTAGTTGCCTGGTACCATAAGGTCCCCACTCTTAAAAGAGTGGTACAATGATACGCTCTGTCTAGCTCGTTGGGAAACCCTCACAAATGGCACGATTAAAGACATGTACAATCAGCAGAGCCAAAGTATCGCGCACATATGAGAAGTGCTCTCCAACTAGCCCATCATGATCCTGTGCCTTTCCATTTAGTAACCTGGCTATCGCATCTAGCACCATCTGCATAGTAAAAAAGATGTTGCTAGCCGGTCTAGCTCCCAATGGAGGGGGGGTGGGGGGCTTTCGGGTGCATCATATAGCTCTCTAGCGTAAGCATGCCATGCCTTAGGTGGAGTAATTGGAGTACCAGGCTATCTCTCCTGAAACATCTTCCATGCCCTCTTGCTGTCCTTCCCCAGGAAGAGTTGGTAGATCTCCTCCTCTAACTTAGCCAAGTAGGCTTGTTTCTTCCTCCACACAAGGCGCCGAAAGAGGGGGATGGGGGGGTGGGGGAGGGATCATAGTGCAGGGAAACGCATATGAGGCGGATGCATGTAGTACACCTGCCAATCCTCTTGTAATCTCGTCCATAGGGCTATGCGGGTCTAAAGCAAACAAGCCATCAGATACTGCATCTTGATAAACCCCAGTTGTCTCACGTGTAAACTGATATCTCGGGTACCTAGGTAGATGAGTGGCTGGCCCATCTCTCGGGGATCTACCTACTAGCGTGAAACTCAGGTATGCATGATCGGCTGCTATGCCAATGGGCCGACCGGAAATTGTGAAACCCCGCACATTGGGTATCAATGAAGGAGATCCCATCAAGTAGTCCACTGTGCTCGCTCCCCCGTTAGAGTTCCAGTGTGTGAGAGCATCTGATCCTTGCCATCTTGATAGGCCATTGTATATGACCAGCCCATGTGCACTCCCGAGTGTGAGAAAATGCCTGCCATAATCTGTAATCTCCCCCTCATCCTATGTTGATCTCTGCAACCCTACATCCTTTGCCGTGATCTCCCGTTACATAGCCTCCTGAGTATCATACAGCTCTGTTTGCTCTATGCCTGTACGTGCATTAAAGTCTCCCAATAGTAATATGTCTCCCATGCTGGAAAACCTCATGATATCATCATATAGTGGCGTATAGGGAGACTCTCTTGATGGTGCAAACGTGGAGTGGACTGGGGGAAAGTAACATAACGCCACATATAGCTCGCGGAGCCCCTTTGCATATTCGGACCCACATGTACCTCGCATCTGCATCACTATGTACTACATGTATTTTGTCACGAAGCTCCTCCCTGAAAAGTACTGCCACTCCTCCAGATCCTCTGGTACCTCCCATTGTGCGTGGCTAAGGGCGGAAAACGGATTCCCATCTATAACTCCGTACGTCAGGAAGCCTCTTGTTTGTGCACTGATGGGTCTCCGTATACATAGCAATATCATTGTGTCTGAAAGTATCCTGAAAGTATCCTGCATCTGTTCTAAGGGCTCCGTTGCAATTCCACACCATGAATCGCAAGGTCTCATAGGCCGCGCACCGTCAAGCGGGCCTCCTCTCCATAACGATGACTCGGCCATCTCTGTATACTGCCCATTTCCCCTCTTTCCTTGCCTCAAGCACACGCGGCATGTGTTCCTTCCGGTGTGCTATCTGTGCCGGTGTAAGGTCCTCATCCAAATAAATCTTTTCTCCCTTAAGGGCCACCATTTTGGAGAGGAAGGCCTTCCTCCAAGCCGCCAAACTTGATGATCAATATCTTCGCCCTGGTTTCATCTCTACCTACTCGCCATGCTCCAGTAATGGGTACATCAGTGGCTCCAATTTTCGTTGCAAGAGCTTTTGCATCCTCTTGGGGATTTCCCTTATCTTCCCAACCAACTTCGCGTACATGTAAGGCACGTGGCCATCTCTTGGCTTCCTCTTCCAATGTAGCATTCATCACCTCTACTTAATTGACTGGTGCATCCTTATGCTTTCTTACTACTTCAATCCATGGGTGACTTCCTCAATTTGTTTCTTTGTTGCACTGGCAATTTCAGCCCATGAATGCATTTCCTTCTCACCCTCGCAGCCACTTTTCCCTTACATGATTCCAAAGCGTTTTGCATTTCTGTGATGTCTTTTTCTCAGTCAGCCATACATGTCTTCAAGGTGCCTTCGTACGATGCAACTGATGTGCCAATCTCTTGGAGCATCTCATTCTTCTATTTCTGCATCTCTTTTTTCATTTTCGTGTCCATCAAGGCTTGGGCTAATTCCATCTCAACCCGTACTTGGGCTTGCATTTCTCCCTTCAGCTGGGCATACATCTCTTCCTACAACGTTTCGTATATCAATTTCTTTTGGGCATGCATGTGTTCAGTCTATTCCTTTCCCAGCTCTTGTCGCATGGTGCTTATCTCTGTCCTTATGTGCAACTGAATCTCGTCATGAAGGGCCTCATCTCGTCGGGTCATCTTCGCAAGCCTTTGTGAGCCAGGGGACAGGATCCCTTCCCTCAGTTTTCTACGGTAGGCATTTGGTGCCTTCGTGGGGGTGCGAAAGATTGTTCCACCATCTTGTTCTCTCTCTTGGGGTTGAGACATGTTTCCCCCTAGTTGCTGCCTTGGGGGCTTGAGCAAGGGTGGGTGTTGAAAGTGGCGCGCACATCCTACGCACAAAGCAGGCAGGCACGCTCTGCGCAGGTGGGTGCGCACAGAGCAGAACACGCAACGTATGTGGGTGCGCACAAAGCATAAGAGACAAGCGGGCAGAGGCGCGCATGTGGGTGCACACAGAGCATAACATGCAGGCGGGCAGAGGCGCACAGGTGGGATGCACACAGAGCAGCAGGCGCGCTACATCCCCGTCTAGAGAGAGAGAGAAATGAAATAATATATTAACGTCTCTAATAAGAGGCCATAATGGCATATGAGACCAAAACTGAGAGCTGTAAGACTCCGAGATGATACTGAATGAAAATACTAGAAAATATTGAAAAATGTAATCAGGTAGATCCATGTATGTTGATCACTTGAACTGTTGCCCTCTCCTTAGATCAAGTATCTCTGCAATGGGGCTGTCTAGAATGGAGAGGTCGTAGAAGTGAGGTAGGCGCCTCCGATGCCGAGCAATAATGGTTATGATCTGGCAATGGTGAGGATGCCATGGTCGGGATCCTGGTGGGCGTGGCCAACGAGCACGACATAAGATAACTGCTCTATCAGTGGTGACTCCTTGGGAGCGTGGTCGGTGCCCTGATGGCCCAATGGAGGAGGTATCAAGAGGTGTGTGGGCTGGGTTGCTGGTGCTGGTGCTGAAATCTGTCAGGTTCCTCTCTCTAGGTACATCATGGCTCGGCCTCCTGTCTGCCAAGAGGATCTCTCTGTCTCCTGAGCTCAAGTAGAAACAATCCTAGGGCATCTCTGATCCTCAAACTCCATGACCTTGTGTAACGGCCCAAAACCCTCTCGGGAAGAGGTAGTGATATCTCCCTCGGATCTCATAATAGATTGTACATCGGCAAATGTAGTGTTCCTCTGTCACTACCTCCTGGTAGCATAGCTGACAAATGCGGTCATCCAAGATCTGATGCACATATCGCCTTGTCTCAATCCGTCGCTGGTGTGATGAGGTCCGGATCTGTCCAATGCCACAACGTATCCCATGTGATAGGTGTACATCCATGTACGCCGGGCGGGTGATAAAATCATATGGTGAGAGGTGTAGAATAAAATCATATGGTGAGAGGTGTAGATTAAAATCATATGGTGAGAGGTGTAGAAAATGCCTCTTGTAAATGAGTCATTTTCGTGCCTAAGGACTCAAGGGGGCTAGTCCATGTCCTCTTTGTGTCCACTCTGATGATATCCATCCTGATCACACGGTTTTGCTCTGAGCGGGTGAGATCCAAAAATGGACAATCCAGACTGTACTGAAAGGGTGGTAGTGCCTCTATCCGCAAACCATGTAGGTCAAACCATGATCTCATCTGAGCGTACCTGCAATGAGTATCTCCATCCTCTGCCATTTGTATGGATGAGGTCAATGCAAATCGGGAGTACCTCTATTGAGGGAGCTCCCATAGCCGCTGTAAAAAGGTAACTGCTTGGAATAGGGTCTCGGTTACTACTGGTGGTGGGGCACCCAGCTCAGCCCGAACAATCTCATGTGGTACTGATGATTTGCTCCGAATCATGCGGGCAATCATCATAATCAATGGTCTCTCCATTTGCCTCCATCCCTCATCTGTCCCTCTCTGAGATCTATGATGTATACTGGGCTCCCAAATTGGAGCTCTGTATAGGAGGGTCGGTGTGACATGCGTATCAAATAGCCACAATTTGGTGTGTGGCTGTTGAAACTGTAGGTGTGCACACTGCCTCTCAAGTGCCCCCAAGGCTGCATGCCCTCGAGCTAATCTAGTTGTTGTTGCCTCCTTCAGGGAGAAACGCGGTCCTGTGAAAGTAACTCCCAAGTAGACATATGACCTGACGTACTTTACCGGCTCTGCCTGCGTGTTGTTAAACACCATAACCTTGGTTTTCCCAAGGTTCATTGTTAGATCTCTATCCGCACAGAAAGCTTGTAATGCATCCAGGTTTCTTTGTAATCCCTCCGGAGAGTCTGAGATTAGAACAATATCATCAGCATATAACAAGATGGGTATCAACACCCTGGCCAGGCATCCCCCTGGGCCTCCCAATCTGTCTACATAATCAAAGAGGGGATCTACCTACTAGTGTGAAACTCAGGTATGCACGATCGGCTGCTATGCCAATGGGCCTATTGGAAACCGTGAAACCCTGCACATCAGGTATCAATGAAGGAGATCCCATCAAGTAGTCCATTGTGCTCGCTCCCCCTTTAGAGCTCCAGTGTGTGAGAGCATCTGATCCTTGCCATCTCGATAGGCCATTGTATATGACCAACCCATGTGCACTCCTGAGTGAGAAAATGCTTGCCATAATCTGTAATCTCCCCCTCATCCTGTGCTGATCTCTGCAACCCTACATCCTCTGTCCCGTGATCTCCTAGTACATAGCCTCTTGAGTATCATACAGCTCTGTCTGCTCTGTGCTTGTATGTGCATTAAAGTCTCCCAATAGTAATATGTCTCCCATGCTGGCAAACCTCATGATATCATCATATAGTGGTATATAGGGCGACTCTCTTGATGGTGCAAACCTGGAGTGGGCTGGGGGAAAGTAGCATACCGCCACATATAGCTCGCGGAGCCCCTCTCTGCATATTCGGACCCACATGTACCTCACATCTGCATCTCTATGTACCACATGTTGGAGGAGAATGACTCAAACACAAGAGCCTTAGCCAAGGAAGTGCAGAGGAGATAGAGAAGAGTGAGAGTGAGAGAGAGAGAGAACTCACACAATGCTCAAGAATATCTTGAATGTCTTATTGAGGCTCAAGGGAGACCTCGTATTTATAGTAATACAAGGGTATGGGCGGGCGCCCAACTTATGGGGCGCCCGGCGGACCAAATACAAAGAATGCCTTTACAAGGCCCAAATGAGGGCCAAATGTACAAGTAAATATATGGCCGCGAAGCTCTCGACAAGAGCTACGCGATGATCAAGGTCTGGAGGCGAAACTGGGACTTTATACCCAACAACCTCCCACTTAAAGGGCCAGTGAAGCTCCTCTAAGCTATGTAACTCCCACCCGCTGTAGACACATATCAAGCTGTGCTTTTGGCAAACTTTTGGTGAGAGCATCTGCAGGGTTCTCATGAGTGCCAATCTTGACCAAACTGATCAAGCCATCATCTAGCACCTGTCTGATGAAGTGATACCGTACATCAATGTGTTTGGTACGAGCATGAAACATGGCATTCTTAGCCAGGTATATGGCACTCTGGCTATCACAACCAAGGACCGGAGCCCTCTCTGGCAATCCAAACTCTGTGACAAGGCGTGCTAACCAAATGGCCTCCTTAGAAGCCTCTGTGACGGAGATGTACTCGGCCTCAGTAGTAGAAAGTGCTACTATCCTCTGGAGTCTAGAGCACCAAGAAACAGCACCACCTGCAAGAGTATAGATGTACCCACTAGTAGACTTGCGGGTATCAGAATCACCTGCCATGTCTGAATCACAATAACCCTGCACCTCAAGTGGACCTTTACCATACATAAGGCATTTCTTCTGTGTCCCCTTCAAGTACCTCAAAATAGACTTTATAGCATCCCAATGTGCTTTGCCCGGGTTGGACATAAAACGACTGACTACTCCCACTGAATGAGCAATGTCTGGCCGTGTAGCAACCATAGCATACATAAGAGATCCACAAGCAGAAGCATAAGGGATCCCACGCATAGTATTGGCTGCATCATCATCTTTTGGGCAATCATCCTTGGATAGTTTAACATAGGGCTGCAATGGAGCACCCAAAGGCTTAGAATCAGCCATGTTAAATCTATCAAGGACTTTCTGGATATACTTCTCCTGTGAGAGGAAAAGCAACTTCTGTGCTCTGTCCCGTCTAATCCGAAGACCCAAAATATGTTCAGCTGAACCCAAGTCCTTCATAGCAAAAGCTGACTTCAGCTGGTCCTTAAGAGCTTCCAAAATGCTCTTATTCTTCCCTGCAAGAAGCATGTCATCAACATACAGCACAAGTATCACTGGGCTGCCATCTGCATCAGTTTTAGTATACAAGCAATGATCTGCATGGCTACGATTAAACTTTTGGTTAAGCATGAAAGCATCAAACTTTTTGTACCACTGCCTCGGGGCTTGTTTCAGCCCATAGAGACTGCGCTTCAGCTTACAAACCAGATGTTCTTTGCCAGGAATGACAAAGCCTTCAGGCTGCTTCATATACAGCTCTTCATCTAAATCACCATGTAAGAAAGCTGTCTTTACATCCATCTGATACAGTTCTAAATCCAAAACAGCAGTGAGAGCAAACAAAACACGAAGGGTGGTCATTTTGACCACAGGAGAGAAGACCTCCTGAAAATCAATACCTTCCTTCTGAGCATAGCCCTTAGCAACAAGGCGGGCTTTATACTTAGGCTGGCCGTCAACTGTCTTGACTTTGTACACCCATTTGTTAGGAATAGCCTTCCTTCCTTTGGGCAACTCAACCAAGTCCCAAGTGTCATTTGCATGTAGAGACTTAATCTCCTCCTGCATAGCATGCTCCCACTTGTTTCGGAGTTCACAAGACTTAGCCTCTTTGAAAGTAAGAGGCTCACCCTCATCTGTAAGCAAAACATGTTGCAAAGAGGGATCAAAACGCTGAGGTTCCCTCCGAAAGCAAGTAGACCTCCGTACCCAATGATCATTGGCTGGTTGGGGGTCAATATCGGGAGGAATCATAATTTCAGCATCAAAAGGCTGCGGGTTTTCACGAACAGCCTGATTTTCAGCATATAGGGGTTGCTGCCCTACACCTCCAGGAGCATGAAGCGGCTGTCCAACCTCTTCTGGCTCAAATATCACGGACTCATTATCTTCAGCCCTTTGTGAAGCATCCTGGGGCTCATTTTCAGCATCAATGGGTGGCTGCCCTTGCTGAAATTTGACCTTTTTCTGATCACCATGAGAGGCACAAACATTACGGAGCAGCTTTGCCTCATAAAATACAACATCCCGGCTGCGAACCACTTTGTTGGTTGATGGCAACCACACACGGTAGCCCATCTCACCTTCATCACCGTAGCCAACGAAGGTGCCCTTCTCGGACTTAGCATCAAGCTTGTTCCGGTCTTCCTTGCGGATATGCACATATGCATCACAACCAAAGATGCGTAAGTGGGCATATGAGGACGGTTTGCCAGACCAAACCTCCTCAGGGATTCCACCTTTCAAAGCTGTGTGTGGAGATCGATTGCAAACATGAACTGCAGTTTTCAAGGCTTCTCCCCAAAAATCCTGAGAGAGATTAGCTGTGGACAGCATGCATCGAATTCTTTCACACAGTGTACGATTATACCTTTCAGCCACACCATTTGAAGAGGGACTATAGGGGGGTGTAAGTTCCCTCTTAATGCCATTATCATCACAAAACTTCTGAAATTTAGTACTAACAAACTCACCCCCATTGTCAGTGCGTAAGCATTTAATCTTCACTCCTGTTTGAGTATGAACAAATGCATAAAACTTTTGAAATGCAGCAAAAGCATCATCCTTAGATTTCAACAAAGTGATCCATACTTTTCGTGAGTGATCATCCACAAAAGACACAAAGTACTTTGAACCACCTTTAGATTTAATGGGCATGCTGCATATGTCAGAGTGGACCAAGTCCAACTTTTCAGCCTTGCGAGAGGCACGAGAGGAGTAAGAACTCCTATTCTGTTTCCCATACAAGCAATCATTACAAAAATCAAGCTTGCTTCCTTTTGCATCAAATTTGTTCAAAGAGGACAAAATGGAGAGACCCTTTTGGCTCATGTGGCCAAGTCTCTTATGCCAAAGCTCCATGTGGGAGCGTACCTCTGCAAAAGCAATAAACTTACCAGACAAAGCCTGACCATGAAGGCTATATAATGTTCCTTTCTTGCATCCTTTTGAAATCAGCCTTGTGCCTTTGGTCAATTTCCATGTGCCATTTCCAAATATGGCCGTGTATCCCAAGGCATCAAGCTGGCCCACAGACAAGAGACTGGTTTTCAAACCAGGAACATACCTCACATTTGGCAGCACAAACTCACTACCATCCTGCAAAGTCAAATTCACGGTGCCCATACCTTCAATATTGCAAGCATGATCATTCCCCAAGAACACCTTTCCTCGGGAGCCTGCAGTGAAAGTTGCAAAACACTCCTTGATAGGAGTTACATGAAAAGAGGCACCCGTGTCAATAATCCAAGTCTGTGAAAGCACATCAGATTCATACATCAAGGCATGAATAACATCTGGTTCTGTGACATGCAAGTTATGAACATCAAGTGCATTAGCAGAAAAAACACATAGCACATCATCTGAGTCAGACAGTTCCTCTATGACAACACCAGAGGCCACATTGGCCTTGCTCTTGTCCTTTTCAAACTCTTCTGCTTTGCTGGAATTACTCTCTTTTTCCTTCTTTTTGTCATTTGAATGACTGGATTTCTTCTTCCGGTCTTGCTCCATCTTGTAAAATTTGCAATCTGGCTTCTTGTGGCCTTTACGACCACACTGGTAGCATGTAACATCAGACTGCTGGCCCTTGCTCTTGCTTCTACCCTTTGAATTGGTAGTAGTATTTCCCCGCTTGGTCGTCCTTCCTCGTGAGACATTTGCTGAACCGCTAGTCTCTGAGGTCTTCCTCCGGATATCTTCATTGAGAATAGCACCCCTGACTCCATCAAAAGTTAGGTTGGGATTTGTCCCAAGTGACACCACAAGTGTTTCCCAAGAGTCAGGCAAAGTAGTGAGCAAAAAGATAGCTTTCAACTTATCATCAAAAGCAGGCAATCCAGAATCCTGCATCTGATTAAGCACCCCTGTGAAAGTAGTAATATGCTCTACTGCATTCTTAGAATCATCAAGTTGCATATTCATGAGTTTCCTGATGAGATGTACCTGGTTCACTGGCGTGGTGATCTCATAGGTGCTTCTCAGCTTCTCCCAAACGGCATAGGCTGTTGTCAGCCCTTTGAGGTCTACAAGAACCTCATCAGCAACAGCCATCTGGAGATAGGCAACGGCCTTTCTGTTCAGGATTCCCCATTCATCATCTGTCATAGCAGCGGGTTTGAACTGCTCAAGTGCAGTATCACATTCCCGCAGATAGAGGATATTCTGAATCCTCACCTTCCAAAGATCAAACCCAGTGCCAGATATGGGTTGACTTGTAGGATGCTCGTAGATTGATGAAACAACTTCAAGTGAAGGTGACGTCGGAAGAGAATCACCAGATGTCGATGTAAACTCGCCGAGGGGCAGAAAGTTGCTGTCTTTGGTGTTGCTCGAAGATCCCGTCTGCTGGAGGGCCGTGAGGCAAAGACGGCTGCTGCTAGTGGCCGTGGGACTGCTGGCTGCAGCCCGGACTGCTGCTGGTGGTCGTGGGGCTGCTGGCTGCAGCCCTAGCTGCTGCTGGTAGTCGTGGGGCTGCTGGCAGCAGCGTTGGCTGCTGCTGGTAGTCGTGGGGCTGCTGGCTGCAGCCCTAGCTGCTGCTGATGGCAGCCGTACAGCAGGCAGAGAACAAGACCACAGAAAACGCTGCTGTTTACAGCAGCGCAGCACCAAAAACGCAGCACAGAAACGCAGCAATGGAGTGCAAAAAAAAACGCAGCACAAGGGGCAGCAAGGGATAGAAGAAACGCAGCACAAGGGGGCAGCAGAGGGAGAGAAAAAACGCAGCACAAGGGGGCAGCAGAGGGAGAGAATAAAAAAAAACGCAGCACTCTAGAAAGAAAAACGCACCATCTTGATGATAAAAAGGGAGGTGTTTGACGATCCCGTAGTCAAGTGGTGGAAGACACCTCTAACTCCATAGCTTCTGCATACAGCTTCCCTCCATAGCTCTGATACCAGTTGTTGGAGGAGAATGACTCAAACACAAGAGCCTTAGCCAAGGAAGTGCAGAGGAGATAGAGAAGAGTGAGAGTGAGAGAGAGAGAGAACTCACACAATGCTCAAGAATATCTTGAATGTCTTATTGAGGCTCAAGGGAGACCTCGTATTTATAGTAATACAAGGGTATGGGCGGGCGCCCAACTTATGGGGCGCCCGGCGGACCAAATACAAAGAATGCCTTTACAAGGCCCAAATGAGGGCCAAATGTACAAGTAAATATATGGCCGCGAAGCTCTCGACAAGAGCTACGCGATGATCAAGGTCTGGAGGCGAAACTGGGACTTTATACCCAACACCACATGTATTTTGTCACGAAGCTCCTCCTTGTAAAGTGTTGCCACTCCTCCAGATCCTATGGTACCTCCCATTGTGCGTGGTTGAGGGCGGAAAACTGATTCCCATCTATAACCCCGTACGTCAGGAATCCTCTTGTTTGTGCACTGATGGGTCTCCGTATACATAGCAATATCACTGTGTCTGAAAGTATCCTGCATCTGTTCTAAGGGCTCCGTTGCAATTCCACACCCTGAATCGCAAGTTCTCATAGGCCGCGCACCGTCAAGTGGGCCTCCTCTCCGTAATGATGACTCGGCTATCTCTGTATACCGCCCATTTCCCCTCTTTCCTTGCCTCAAGCACAAGCGGCATGTGTTCCTTCTGGTGTGCTATTTGTGCTGGTGTAAGGTCCTCATCCAAATAAATCTTTTCCCCCTTAAGGGCCATCTTTTTGGAGAGGAAGGCCTTCTTCTTCTCCAAGTCACCAAACGTGATGATCAATATCGTCGCCCTGGTTTCATCTCTGCCTATTCGCCATACTCCGGTAATGGGTACATCAGTGGCTCCAAATTTTGTTGCAAGAGCTTTTGCATCCTCTTGGGGATTTCCCTTATCTTCCCACCCAACTACACGTACATGTAAGGCACGTGCCGGTCTCTTGGCTTCCTCTTCCAATGTAGCATTCATCACCTCTACTTTATTGATTGGTGTATCCTTTTGTTTCTTCACTACTTCAATCCATGGGTTGACTTCCCCAATTTGTTTCTTTGTGGCATTGGCAATTTCAGCCCATGAATGCATTTTCTTCTCACCTGCAGCCACTTTTGCCTTACATGATTCCAAAGTGTTTTGCATTTCTGTGATGTCTTTTTCGCGGTCAGCGATACATGTCTTCAAAGTGCCTTGGTACGATGCAACTGTTGTGCCAATCTCTCGGAGCATGTCATCCTTCCATTTTTGCATCTCTTTTTTCATTTCCGTGTGCATCAAGGCTTGGGCTAATTCCATCTCAACCCGTACTTGGGCTTGCATTTCTCCCTTCAATTGGGCATATATCTCTTCCTTAAGCGTTTTGCTTTCCTTTGGGCATGCATCTCCTCGGTCCATTCCTTTTCAAGCTCTTGTCACATGGTGTTCATCTCTGTCCTTATGTGAAGCTGTATCTCCTCATAAAGGGCCTCATCTCGTTGGGCCATCTTCGTAATCCTTTGTGAGCTAGGGGACATGATTCCTTCCCTCAGTCTTTTGCGGTAGGTATTTGATGCCTTCGTGGGGGTGTGAAAGGTTGTCTCACCATCCTGTTCCACCCCTCCAGGGGTTGAGACATTGTTTCCCCTGCTAGTTGCTACCTTGGGGGCCTAAGCAAGCGTGGTTGGGAAAAGGGAAGGCAAGGCAGCCTACAGCGGAGGGCAGAGCAGAGCAGCGAGGTGGCCTGCGCACAGAGGCGGGCAAAGGTGTAGAGGTCGGTGGAGCAGAGAGGCGGGCAGAGCAGAGCATCAAGGTGGTTGCGCACAGAGGTGGGTAGAGGCGTGCAGGTGGGTGGAGCAGAGAGGGGGGCAGAGGCGTGCAGGCGGGTGCGCATAGAGCAGAGGCGCACAGGTCATCGAGCCAAGGGGCTTAGCCTTGGCATCTACTAAAGACCCAAGAGAGAGAGAAATGAAATGAAATGATATATTAACCTCTCTAAGAGGCCATAGTGGCCTATGAGACCAAAACTGAGAGTACATCTGAAGTTGGTGTCTCATCAAAGAGAACAACTATGAGACTAAAAAGCACAATAAACTGATTGTCCTACAGTTATAAGAACAGAACTAAAAGACTCCGAGATGATACTGAGTAGAAAATACTAAAAAATGTATATCAGGTAAATCCATGTATGTTGATCAGTTGAAGTGTTGCCCTCTCCTTAGATCAAGTATCTCCGCCATGGGGCTGTCTAGAATGGAGAGGTCATAGAAGGGAGGTAGGCACCTCCGATGCTGAGCAATAATGGCTCTGATCTGGCGATGGTGAGCATGCCGTGGTCGGGATCCTGGTGGGCATGGCCGACGAGCACGACATAAGATAACTGCTCTATCAGTGGTGACTCCCTGGGAGCGTGGTCGGTGCCCTGATGGCCCAATGGAGGACGTATCAGGAGGTGTGTGGGCTGGGTTGCTGGTGTTGGTGTCGAAGAAATCTGTCAGGGTCCTCTGTTTAAGTACATCATGGCTCGGCCTCTTGTCTGCCAAGAGGGTTTCTTTGTGTCGCCTGAGCTCAAGTAGAAACAATCCCAGGGCATCTCTGATCCTCAAACTCCATGACCTTGCGTAACGGCCCAACACCCTCTCGAAAGAGGCAGTGATATCTCCCTCTGATCTCAAAATAGACTGTATATTGGCAAATGTAGTGTTCCTTTGTCTCTACCTCCTCGTAGCATAGCTGACAAATACACATCCATGATTTGATGCACATATCGCCCTGTCTCAATCCGCAGCTGGTGTGATGAAGTCCGGATCTGTCCAATGGCACAATGTATCCCATGTGATAGGTGTACATCCATGTACGCCGGGCGGGTGATAAAATCATATGGTGAGAGGTGTAGAAAATGCCTCTTGTAATGAGCCATTTTCGTGCCTAAGGGCTCAAGGGGGCTAGTCCATGTCCTTTGTGTCCACTCTGATGATATCCATCCTGATCACGCGGTTTTGCTCTGAGCGGGTGAGATCCAAAAATGGACAATCCAGACTGTACTGAAAGGGTGGTAGTGCCTCTATCCGCAAACCATGTAGGTCAAACCATGATCTCATCTAAGCGTACCAACAATGAGTATCTCCATCCTCTGCCAACTGTATGGATGAGGTCAATGCCAATCGGGAGTACCTCTGCTAAGGGAGCTCCCATCGCCGATGTAAAAAGGTAACTGCTTGAAATAGGGCCTTGGTTACTACTGGTGGGGCACCCAGCTCAGCCCGAACAATCTCGTGTGGTATTGATGATTTGCTCCGAATCATGCGGGCAATCATCATAAACAGCGGTCTCTCCATTTGCCTCCATCCCTCATTTGTCCCTCTCTGAGATATGTGATGTATACTCGGCTCCCAAATTGGAGATTTGTACAGGAGGGTTGGTGTGACAAGCGTATCAAATAGCCACAATTTGGTGCGTGGCTCTTGAAACTGTATGTGTGCACACTGCCTCTCAAGTGCCCCCAAGGTTGCATGCCCTCGAGCTAATCTAGCTACTGCTGCCTCCTTCAAGGAGAAAAGCGATCTTGTGAAAGTAACTCCCAAGTAGACATATGACCTGACGCACTCTACTGGCTCCCCTCGGAAAGTGAACCGAGGCTCTGATCTCGTCACCCATGCCTGTGTGGTGTTGAACACCATAACCTTGGTTTTCCCAAGGTTCACTCGCAGATCTCTATCCGCACAGAAAGCCTGTAATGCATCCAAGTGTCTCTGTAATCCTTTTGGAGAGTCTGAGATTAGAACAATATCATATAACAAGATGGGTATCTACTATCAACACCCTTGCCAGTCATGCCCCTGGGCCTCCCAATCTGTCTACATAATTAGAGACCGCATCAATGTATAGTCCAAAGAGGGTGGGCGATAGCGGGCATCCCTGCTTCACCCCTATCGTGTTGGTCACCCTATCAGATAGTCCGCCTGGAGCTCGGACTCTGCTTGTCTCACAGACTCATACAAAGCATATATCCCCCACTGCATATCCTCGGGTACCTCAATGTCATGCAATCTGTGCATAAGCCTGGCACGTGGTACGGTATTGAAGGCTTTGCGGAAGTCCAGAAAGCAGCAGTATATCCTTCTCTTCTGTGCCCTGCCCTCTTTAATGAGTGCCCGAAGTGTCAGTATGTGATCCAAGGTAGTAAATCCTCTCATGAAGCCAGCCTGTCAATGTGCTCGATGACCATGTCTCTCTGCCCATCAGCTCAGCTCTGACTCCAATATAGAGCCATATAATTTGGCCAAGTAATGACCAATCATGATCGTCCTGTAGTTGCTTGGTGTACCATGGGGTCCCCACTCTTAAAGAGTGGTACAATGATATGCTCTGTCCAGCTTGTCGGGAAACCCTCACAAATGGCACGACTAAACACATGTACGATGAGCGGAGCCAAAGTGTCTCGTGCATATGAGAATTGCTCTCCAACTAGCCCATCATGATCCTGTGCCTTTCCATTCGGTAACCTGTCTTTCGCATCTAGCACCATCTGCATAGTAAAAAAGGTGTTGCTAGGCGGTGTAGCTCCCTGAGGGGGGGTGGGGGGACTGTCCTGGTGCATCATATAGCTCCCTAGCATAAGCCAGGTGCAATAATCGGAGTACGAGGCTATCTCTCCTGAAACATCTTCCATGCCCTCTTGCTATCCTTCCCTAGGAAGAGTTGGTAGATCTCCTCAGGAGCACAGAGGATGTGGGTATCTATAGCCTAGCTCTTGGGCAGATTGAGGAGTGATGTCTATATTACTTGGAGTGCTATTGCATGGTTGACTCAGTCTGGCCCACAGCTTCTTTTTGAGGGCAGGGGAGCATATCTTATTATACTTGTCCATAGGGGCATAGCTCAGAGATGTTTGCTTCAGGATATCCCTGGGTTATGATGCACACCACCTTCGCTGAGTATTGACACCACCTGGGAGATTATTGCTAGTATCACGGCGTGGCATATCTGGAAGACCAGATGCTCAGAGGCATTTGATGCTATTAATGTTTGACACCTGGTGTATTTGCAGTATATGGAATGACATTGTTCACACTCTTTTGGCCACCTGGGCCCGCATACAGGGATCTTCTAAAACTGCACAAAACAAACGCAGCAGATTTATGAAAGAGTGGAACCATTGGTATTCTCTTCTCCTCCACTCACTACAGGGCTTTTATGGCAGCATAATGCCCCGGGCCCCGGATTGGTTGAGATCTCTGTACCTTTTTGTTTGAGATCTCCCTTTGTATGATTTTATTTTACTTAATAGAAATATCTTTTCTGAAAAAATAACATGCTGAAATTAGAATCTAGTTTAACCTAATCTTGATGTTTTCAGTATGTACAGTGCTGGATTTAAAACTTTAAGCAGTGCAGAATTTCTCTAACATAGAAACTTGGTGGAATGCCCAGCTATTTGGATTTCTGAATCCAGTGGTTCAACGGCTATTTCGAGAACTTGTCTCCTCTCAGGATGGAGAGGCCCAGCCAAGTGCTGAGCCTTCTCAATCGTCAGAAAATAAACATGACAAGATAGTTCAAGAAAAAGCAACCAAGCTTGCCAAAGCAAAGGCTGTGCCCACAAGCCTTTGCTGGGGATCAACAAAAACGGTACCAAAGGCTGTGCCCACAAGCCTTTGCTGGGGATCAACAAAAACGGTACCAGTCAGGAAGTCAAGAACATCCAATGTTAACACTGGTAAGTGCATGCTGGGCTTCTTAATACTGTGTACAAGAGACTATGATAAAGGGTTGAAGTAGTGGAGGCTTAAAAGAACATGTGCCAGTGTTATTGATGGTGTATTGGATTGTTTGTACATGATGCTATGCCCAAGTCAGGGAATGCCAATTGTGGGACGGAAGGGCCAGACAAATCTCCTTCATTTCAGAAAGAGGTCTTGGTGAGAAAGTCGTCATCAGAGCCCTGCCAAAGGGTTACCAGGAACACTTGGTCCTTTCGACCAATGCAGGTAAGTGTGCATTTAACAGAACAGTGTTCAACTGTGCATTGCAAGAAACTCTTATGTGTTACATGCTTTTGGTACGTGTTCTTAAAGAAGAAGAAGAAGAAAGTAAACAAATTCTTTGTCAATAAGTATTTGGTGCAGATTTTCAAATCCTTTTAAATTAAGAATTCAGGTGATCAAGTCTGATAGTTGAAAGTGTTGAATACTTACAAATTTTGAATGGAATTCTGTACTGCGTTATCAGAAACAAGTGTGGGTAGCTGATCTGGAGCAACCAGGTTATGTTAGTGGTGGCAGGAAGCGCCTGAAGTTGGTCAAGCCACCAAAGAACACTGAGGAAGCGTCGGAGCATCATGATTACACATGCAATCCAGTTTGTGCTTCTTTTGACAATGCTCCTGTACAGTGTATACTCCAATGTTCACCCTCCAAGTTGAGCCAACCTATTCCGGGACTCAGCTTACACAGTTTGGTGTCAATAAACAAGGCACAAGAAGATTCAGGGTCAGGAAAGGATAGGAAGGATGATTATTTTGGCCCAGAAATTCCAAAGAATCAAGTCTTACAAGGTATTCTCATTCTTCTATCAACAGTAAAGGAGTGCAATGTTACGAGTCGATAGTATGATTGATTTATGTTTGAGATAATGGACTTGGTCCAATATTAAGAACCAGCTTTTTCATCCTGGCCCTTCTGGTACTCTTAGGTAGCCCCATTAAAGAGATTCACATGAGCCGTTTCTATCTGTACTGATTCTTCTAAGGTTGAAGCCAATGCAGAAAGTGAACTGGTTTGATGGAAGCCATTTTGGAGTGCTAAAATTGAAGAGGTCTTGTACTATCGGTTATAAAAAGCTCTCCCCCCTTTCCATCCTTTGTTGCTATTGTTAGTCACTAGAGTTTGTTTGTGCATGGTTAACAGGCCATGAGGCAGTAGTCCCTGATTCATTGGATGGCAACTCAAGTGCAAGGAGCGAAGGAGAAACTTACGAACAAGGAGGTCTTGCAAATGCCTGCACTGCAAGCTATCTTAAAGTTGACGAGTCTGATAAAAGCATAAAAGGCTGTTGTCAATCTAATATTGATTTAGGAAAACTTGAAACTGGCATAGTTAATTTCCAATCGAACAGAAATGTCCATGGCTCTTTGACAAACAATTCTGCATCAATAATCAAGAACCTATCTCATTGTGAAGGAAAGCAGCATTTGGATTTCAATGCATTGGAAACCTTACAAAAGACATTGAATGTGTCATTTCACTATGAAAAACATGACGCAAATGTCAGTGCAGATAATGTCAATGTGATTAATGCTGTTTATGTGGGTGCTGTGGTTCCTGATTCTTTTGACGATTCTCAAATCTCCCAAGGAAATATCATGGAAGTAAGACAAACTTCCACTGCAAAGGACTGTGCTGTAGATTTGGTCGGTGATGATGTTAGGAATGAGATTCCAGCCTTGACTGCTGGTGCTGATGCAGTCTTGACTGTGCAAGGTTTGTCGCCAACTTTTGAAGTTCCTGATACTTTTGATGAACTACCTTCTCAATTATACAGAGAAAGAGGCAAGGAAGAATTACCGTGGAGTTCTAAACAACAGATCCATGTCATTTCATCCCCTCAGAGCAAGAGTTTGAACTCTGGAAGTAGGGATCGGGACATGAACTCATCAAGCAGGGATGTAGAAAAACTTTTGTTAACAAATGTTATAGTTCCAGACTCATATGATATTGACAGTGTTTCAGTGCCGATAAAAGATGCAAGTAAACCAATATGGGGAGCTGCAGCTAGTTTACAGGTGTCTTTGGAACAGACCCCAGTTGTTGATTCTGAGAGGAATCAAACAGGTTGGTGTGAGAGCTCACCTGGCTGCATTGCCATGGAAAACAGCCAATCAAGTGAGGGGAACACAGAAAAGGGTGAGTCGGACTCTTTGGGCCAGGAGCTCACAAAGTCCATGATTACATTGCTACTTCCACAAGCTCTACAGCTTCTTGATAAGAAAGAAAAAAGAAAAAGTAAGCCAATCATCCCAACTGTGACCGATAAAGAAGATGTCGCAGAGGTCAGAGAAGTAGTTGACCTTTCTGGTATAGCCTTTATGTTGCCAGCTTCGGATAAAAAAGCTATCAATACTCTGGAAGAGCCTTTCTGCCTGCCTTTCTTTCCTGAGTTGGTTGACGAGCAAGTTCCAACAGCGCTTAGCTCTCAAAACATTCAGAGGGAAGATCAGGCCAATGTCTTTGTGGAGGCTGATGGAACCTGTTTAGGGACTGATGTTGTACAGCTGCAGAATGTTGGCTTTGACCAAAGCAGCAAGATTTCACATCCTGATGACAGTTGCTTGGACAGGGTTGATAACATCAATGTGAGAAAACTTGATAAGGCGGTACAGATTGTTTCAAAAAATGTCAAGTCAGGAGAGGACATCTATTTGCATGATGCTCAACAGTCTGAAAACATGGGGTGTAGTGATTCCGAAATTCTCAAAAGTGGGGTGCATATGAATACTTTGAAAGAGTCTTTCTGCCTGCCGTTCTTTCCTGAGTTGGTTGATGAACAAGCTCCTGTGCTCAGCTCTCAAAACATTCAGAGGGGAGAACATACCAATGTCTTTGCGGAGGCAGATGGAACCTGTTTAGGGACTGATGTTGTACAGCTGCAGAATGTTAGCTTTGATCAAAGCAGAAAGACTTCACATCCAGATGACAGTTGTTTGAACAGGGTTGATAACATCAGTGTGAGGAAACTTCATAAGTCGGTACAGAATTTACCAGAAAATGTCAAGCCAATAGAGGACATCCATTTGCATGATGCTCAACAGTCTGAAAACATGGGGCGTAATGGTTCTGAAAATCTCAAAAGTATGGTGCGAATAGATTGGCAGCAGATCCTACACAATTTTAAAGATTGTCATGTAAAGTGTACAGCTGTACCTTGTCACAATACTATGCTTCCAGATAAATATGCTTCAGCAGAATCTCCAGCTGTGGAAGAATTCTTGCCTCAAAAACAACAGGTTGATGCATTGTCATCTCCTGCTGGCAGAGCATCTGGGCATTCCATTTTTGTAGGTCAAGGTTCACCCCTTACTGAGAAGGAGGATCTCAAAAGTTGGGCAGAGCATGACCAGCAGTCTGTAGAACATTCTGGATGTGAAAATTCAAAATTTGAATGTCTATGCTCATCTTTACTTGAAGCCAAGTGTGAACCATCAGGTGAGGTGAAAGTAGTTACATCAATAGAAGAGAGCACTGTACAGTTGAAGACAGAGCACCATCCAAAGGGATCCAAGGTGGCAGAAGGCTTTGATCTCGATGCTTGTGCAACAGTGGAAAATGCTCCCGTAACTCTTAATCATGAAAATCTAACAGCAGCTTCATCTACTTTAATGAGTTACAAGTCACTGCTGGGTCATTCACAGGATCTCAATGAAGTGAAGGAAGTAACCCCTTGTCAGAAAGATGTGCTGATGGGTGTCCCTGGTGTAAGGAGTGAAATGAATCATGACGAAAAAACCTATGAAATGGGCCTCCCTGTAAAAGAAAGGTCTGGTGATGATTCAAAGAGTGAAACAAAAGCCTTGTTTGGGGTGCACCAACACGCGCTCCAAACAGATTATTTTGAGCCAAAGGCTTGCTTGGAGCATCCTATGCCAGTTCTGGCTATAAAACTGAATGTTCAGGATGATCGGGTCCGTTTCTTGGTTTGCTGTGGGTTCCAAGATGCAAGATTGAGGGTTCTCTTTGTATACGAAGCAGCAGGAAACGAGTTCAAGCCCTCTTTGATTAGCAGTGCTAACATTGAGGTTTTGGACCTTATGTGTGATGCAGTGCATATAGATGTAAGGTTCATAATGACATTATTCCTTGTCATGTGTTCCACATATGCACAATAACATGCAACCAAGTTTTGATTAATATGTTTGCTTCAACGCCGTAGTGAGCAGTTCTTTGGTTTGTGTTTCTAATCAAAACAAGTGAAGACTTGTCATGTGTTCCACATAGGCACAGTAATATGCAACCGAGTTTTGATTAATATGTTTGCTTTTCTCAGCTTGTTGAAGCCAATGGGATACAATTTACACCTGATGGATATGATCTTGTTCTACTTGGCATGTTTACCATCCACGGAGCAAGGTGTGACATTTACAGGCCTTGCATAAAATTTACATGGGGTCTGTGTACAGGCATGTTTCTTCAAGCTTCTAGATGTTGTGGTGATGTGCTCTCTACTTCTTAAAGTTCCACAAACTTGGTATACTCACCTTCTCACACATTGCATGTTGAATCACGACCATTATTTTTTCCTCCATCCAGGTACTTAGACATCCAGTTTTGCAGGGAGACAATAGAAGAGAAAGAGGAGTCGGTGACTCGGGAAGGCACATTTCATGGTATAAAAGTGGTCTCGTATGCCAATGGTGAAATCTGTGTTCATACCAGGCTCAGCTCATGTGGAAAACATGTATACTGCCTTCTGCTTCCTCAGCCTTATCTGGTGGTTGCTGGAGGAGAGACAGGCTATGTCAGTGGCTGGACCATGGATTCTCTGTGGAGGTTACACTTCTTCAACTGAGCTTACATTCTGTTTTGAATCTGTACACAATGCCCTTCCAGAACGTTTTAAAACTAGCTTGTGTCTGAATTTTTGCACTGTTGGATAGCTTTGTGTACTTAGATGGCCTCATAATTGCACATGGATTGTTCCTTTAAAAAATTGTGGCTTATGATTGCACTTGTAATCTTGTATGTACTGCATTCATAAGCCCAGGGCCAGCCCAAGCTCATGGCCACCTGGCAATAGGGTCAGCTTTAGGGTTTCATATTTCAATACATATAGCTTGGGTCATTGGATATTCTGTAATTCAATCAGGCCATGCCATGTTTGCTTTGTCCTCAACTATCTTGGTTGCTGTAATGCAGTTGCTGTTGTCCACATACAATATTAATCCTCAGAGATAATAAAGATTTTGCAAAAGCTGAGGCAACCAGATCCCTCGATAAACCTTTTGCTAATTTCTTTTGTGCATAGTAAGAGAGCAGTTAAAGGGCTCCATTTGAGCCCACAGGAAGTGTTGTACTGCAGTTACACCTGTGCCCTTCCATTTGAGCCCACAGGGAGTGTTGTACTGCACAGGTGTAATGCAGTTACTGTTGTGCCCTTTCATTGTGATGCATCATTGTGAATCGTGATGCACTTGCAGATTGGCCGGCAGCCAATCTGAGGCCAGAGAGTGGGGGCAGCAGTGTGGGCAGTTTGGGCCCATGCTGGGGAGGCCAGACAGCATGGACACGCCAGCCAGTTTTGGTGCCCACACGTATGAAAGATGGGCATAATTATAAGGTTAATTTGGAGGTTTTTTGCCAGGTGCCCATGACCTGCATGGAGCTGGTTGACCAGCCCATGATGTAGATTGGCTGCCTTACAAAGAGAGCATGATAAACATCCTCATGCTCATTGGGTTGTAGACTCTTTATGTACTGTTAGGACTGAGCTTCATCACTCTCTTGAGCAACGTGTGGAGTATCGTTACCATGCCCTAGAATCCTTTTGGACCTAGATGGGTAGTAGATGCAACAAACACTTCTTTGCTACTCACGACCCATCTCATGCCACAGATAGTGTTAGGCAGTTGTAGGATTCACATGGCACTCTTCATTCAGATCCTCTTATGGTTAGACAAATTGCCACTGATATCTATCGCCAGCTTCTTAGCGTTGAGCCTCATTTGGAGGATATAGAAAAAGGTTTGGAATGCATTGCCGCATTTGATTACTGAGGAGATGTGTGCCGTTTTGGATGCTCCTTATTCTATGCAAGAGTTCGGTCATGCTCTTAATGCCTTACCTCATGGTAAGTGTCCAGGGGAGGATGGTCTCTTGTTTTTTTCATTACTTTTTGGGATGGGATTGGGACAGAGATCACATCGGCTCTCTAGGAGATGTGGGACATAGGTTCTATGCCTTCTTCTCTAACTGAGGGGCTTATTTTCCTTATCCCTAAAAGTGGGGATAAGACCTTGATTGGACAGTGGAGACCTATCTTGGGACTACATAAAAGATACTTGCTAAGGTAGTGAGCATTAGATTGCAACCAATTTTGCAGGATGTCATTCTTGATACTCAGATTGGTTTCTTACACGGGAGGAGCATCTTTGATAACATTTTCTCATTTTGGGAGGCCGTGGAATGGGCCAAAGCGAGTAATCAGCCTTTAGCCATTCGGCTTTTGGATTTTGAGAAGGCTTATTATAGAGTGAATTGGGCTTCCTTGAGGGTACTCTTAGCCATATGGGTTTCTCTCATAGATAGATTAGGGGAGTTTCATGCATGTATCGTGATGCCCACAGTAGTGTGCTTGCTTGTGGTGATAGAGGAGAGCGTTTTCAGATCTCTCGCTCAGTACGACAAGGATGCCCTTTGCCCCATTATTATATATCATAGTCGTTGAGGCCATGGGCATCTTCCTCCGTCCCACTGCTGGTATTTCTGGATTGAGATTGCCTCTTCGTAGTCAGGAGGAGCTCGTTGACTCTGAGTTAGCTCATGACACAGCCATGTTCTTGGAGGCCTCACACATATGTTTATGTTCCTTGTGGGTGGCACTTGAAGAGTTTTGTTTGGTAGCGAGGGCCCTCATTAATTGGCACAAATCTGTTGGTTTTTGGATTAGTGACTTGCTGAGAGTTGCTTGGGGTACACTCATCAATGAACCTTGTAATTACATTTCTGTGCATCAATGAGAGAGCAGCAGAACAGCTGCTGCAGCCTGCAATTGCCATTCAAGCCCATATATGCGACTGCCTTCTCCTCGCACCTGTATGGATGTGGGTATCCTTAGTGCGGTGCACTGTGTATTTGCATAGCATCTATACCGGCACTGTCTCAGTTCTCAATTTATTCACTTTTTTCTTTTCCAAGAAAACATCTTTCATTAGTCATAAAGAGAAACGTCAGCAGAAAACGAACCCCCAAGGGGAGCCCCAAGAGAAGCCTAATGTGTACATCCTGTTAGCAGTCATCTCCTGTCTGTACAGTTAGGGCCATTGTTGTGGGTGTGCCCGCCCAGAGCTTCTCCTTTTCCCCATTTTTTCCATGTTTTTCCCCTATTTTTACAGGTCGTGGGAGGCTGATTGTACTGGCCAACTGAGCTCTTGTACTACCCGACTTTTCATGTGCTGGCCGACTGGATTTTACTAGTCGTGGGCATGTGAGGCAGCCTGTCGGCTGATTTAGGGCTGGCCGACTGGTACCATAGAGTGGTATAAATACCACCCTTGCCCCCATCTCCTGATTTGTACCGGATTTATGTGTATATAGCAGAGTTTATACAGCTTCTCTCTTTACACTTCTGCGCTTAGTTCTCTACAGCACTTGTCTTATTTTTCCATTGTGCATTGCGACATGGTATCAGAGCCCCGCTTAAAGCTTGGACACAGTGGGAGCTTGAGGGTTTGCTGATTTTTGGTGCTGATTGGAGATTTCTTGGATTGTTCGGGACTTGGAGATCGGGTAGAAGGCGGCCATCACCGTTGGACAGCCACCTTGCATATTATTTGCAGCCTCTTCTTCATTTTTTTTCCCACGCACCCTCCCTTTACAATACCTTGTGAACCCTTGAGATGGCAGCTTTGCTTGAGATGGCTGAGAAGCACCTGAAGATCCCTACTTTCCCCACATTCCCGATGGATCGACAATTGGATGGGACCAACTATGGCATCACGAAGGTCATGATGGATTCTGTCTTGGAGTCTTATGACTTGACTGATTTCATTGTAGTTGGTGTTCCACGGCCGGAGTTGGAGGACGGGGAGCTTTTACCCTCTACTCGGAAAGAACGGGAGGCTCAGGCACATTTGTGGGATCGTGTCAATGCCTGTGTGCGTTCTTTCATCTTCCTTAATTGCACACCACAAGTAATTAATCATGTCAAACATATGACGATGACTAGAAGGATTTGGTAGCATTTGGCTTCTGTGTATAGCAAGGTATTACCCATGAAGCAATCTTCCTTGGAAGTGCAGATGCGGGTGATGAATCCTGCAAAGTCTTCAACGACGATGCGGGAGCACATCAACAAGTTGCAAGCTCTTTAGCAGGAGGTTCTTTAGGCTGGGAAGGAGATATCTTCAGAGGACATGGCCATCACTTTGCTGTCTCATTTGATCTCTCAATATCAGCTTTTTACTCCTCTTTGATCACTAGTGGCAGGCTTAGCATTATCACATGGGAGGAGCTTGTGCCTATGGTCTTGGACCAAGAAGAGCGTTTTACGAACCCTCCACAAGGTGGAGGTTTTGAGGCCTTGCGGTTGAAAGGTTGTAACAATGACAAAGGGAAGTCTTTATCAGAGAAGTCTTCTGAGAAGAAGCCCGATTCAGAGCGTGATACTTCGAAGGTTGAGCGGATCTGTAACAATTGTGGTGAGAAAGGTCACTATTGGAGGAAATGTCCGAAGCGGAGTACCGAGAAGAATATTGATTCTTCAGTTGGAGTTGCCAAGACTTTAGCTTTTGTGCACTTGGAGATTATAGACACAGATGCTTCATCTTCTTCAAGCAGGGAGGCAGTTGGTTTCACTGCCAGGGATACTCGGGGGTGGATTCTCGATAGTGGTGCTTCCAGGCACATGATTCCTTCCCGAGAGTTATTACACGATCTTAAACGGTAGTCAGGTCGCATTTTCATTGGTGACAAGTCACAATTCCACTAAACTGATTCACAATGAGGCAAGATGGAGATTATTCTCGATGGCGAAGGGGGGAAGCATTCCTCTCGTGTTCTTTACGTCCCAGCACTTGGTTTTCATCTATTGTCAGTGCATGAGGTTTGCAAGCCTGGCTTTCAGGTGAAGTTTGAGGAGCATTCTGTTGCTCTACGGGACAAAGAAACTGGCCAGGTTGTATGGGAAGGTGGAGTGGGAAATGGTATCTACAAACTCTCAGCACTCTCTTCTCTAACAGGCAATCAGATCGGTGACTTGTGGTATTTCCGTTTCGGCCACTTGAATGTGGATGCCCTGCGGCGGGCTTTCTAGGACCAAATGGTAGATGTCTTGCCAGATGTTGGCAGCAGGCAGGGACGTTGTAGTTCTTGCATTCGTGGTAAGCAACACAGGGAATCTTTTTCGAAACAGGCTACAAGGCAGGCTTTGAAACCTTTGGAGTTAGTACACACTAACTTGTGTGGACCTATGCAGATCCCATCCTTGGGAGGTTCTTTGTACTTTATGTTGCTTGTTGATGATTGTAGCAGATTTACTTGGGTTTATTTCCTCTCCCAGAAGGACCAAGCCTTTGCTCGGTTTAGGGAGTGGCTTGTTATGGTGGAGAAAGAGTCTGGATTGTAAGTGAAGACACTTTGGGTTGACAAAGAAGGAGAATTCTCTTCCAGTGCTTTTGTGCAGTTTTATGCGAAACATGGCATCAAGCGGGAGCTGGCCAATATAGGTTCGCCTTCAGAGAATGGAGTGGTTGAGTGAAAGAACCGGACTGTGGTGGAGATGGCGAGGATGATGCTGGAGCATTGTGATCTTCCTCGTCCACTTTGCGGAGAGGCTGTGGCTACGGCTGTCCATATTCTCAACCGATCTCCGATGACTTCACTACCAAAGATGACTCCATTTTAGGCTTATTTTGGCAGGAAATCAGATGTCTCCCATTTTCGTGTGTTTGGGAGTGATGTCTATGTTCACATTCCAAAGAAGCAGAGGGAGAAGCTTGACTCGAAGTTCTAGAAGCTTGTATTTGTAGGATATAATTCTCTTTCCAAAGCTACAGGTTGTGTATGACCCGGAGCGGAACGAGGTGGTGCTGCTCAAGGTTGTGAGGCTGCGGAGGTTGCTTGGCGAGATTGGGTTTCCATAGAAGGAACCCACGGTCATCCAATGCAATAACCAGAGTTGTATAGCTATTGCTCGAAACCCGGTTTTCCATGCCGAGATAAAGCACTACAGATACAATATCACTTTGTTCGTGAGAAGATTTTGGTTGGTGACATCTTGCTTGTTTATTGTTCGACGGAGGACCTCTTTACGAAGTCTTACCTTAGGCTATGCTCCGGTAGCACTCTAGTTCACTGGGGTTGGTTCCACATCCAGGAGCTGAGAGGGGGTGTTAGCAGTCATCTCCTGTCTGTACAGTTAGGGCCATTGTTGTGGGTGTGCCCTCCAAGAGCTTTTCTCATTTTCCCTATTTTTTCCATGTTTTTTCCCTATTTTTATTGGTCGTGGGGGGCTGACTGTACTGGCCTACTGGGCTCTTGTACTACCCGACTTTTCATGTGCTGGCCGACTGGATTTTACCAATCGTGAGGTGTGGGGGGACTCCCTCTCTTTTTGGTTGCTTTCGGGGACGAAAAGCCACATTGGGGGTAGGTGGCCTGGCACTGCTGCATCTGCTCCGAGTTGCCTTTGAGGCGTGCTCCCAACGTCCTTGTAGAGTATGGATGATGTCCATCACTCTCTCTAGTGAGGAAAGGGCCCGGACTCCAAGTGTAGGAAGGTGGCCCGGCGCTGCTGCATCCGCTCTGAGTTGCCTATGCTCCCAACGTCCTCGTAGAGTGTGGATGATGTCTAGCCAAATGGAACGGATCACCTCTGTCAGGGGGTGGAGGTGCCATCAATGGCCTCTGTGCATCTCGCCTGTGCCAGATATGTCAAGCGGTGATACTGTTGATGATCTCCCATCTCGGACAAACTCAGTCCCCGGGGTCCACTGTGTAACTGGGGCCACTGAGGCTGGGATGGCTGTAATCCAAAAGTGAGTGAGCTGAAGGGCAAGGCCGGTGCCGTTCTCGTAGAGTAACATACGTAAGCCATCGCAAATCTGGAAGGCAATGTCGCTGAGTCCCCTCAGGGGTGTTGAGGCAGCTGCATACGAAGGAGGGTCGGTCCACAATGGTGAGTCAGGTACCAAGCATGAGGTTGTAGTAGCCAAAAAAAAGAGCAACCTTCCGTGGGCAAAAGCTGTCCTAGAGCTTGTGCCAATAGGCTGCAAGGAAATCATGAAGTATGCCTTGTGCTGTAGCTGCCGGGGTGCTATCTAGTGTTTGTGAGGGAATGCGCCCCCAGGCTAACTGAGTCCCCAGGCTAACTGAGTACCGGAAGAAGGGGATACTGGTTGGGTCTTGCTAGTGCCACTCTCTCGGATCCCACCAAAGGTGGACGAAGGGGCGGGGTGGCTCTCCCAAAGCCAAAGTTCAGGTTGGTTCATTGGCTACCTTCACAGGCAAGGGTTGATGTGCAACTGGCGATTGTGGAAGCCCACAACCCTCACTCGCTGGAGGAGGGTAATCCTCCTCTGTGAGATGTAGAAGGCATCCCTGATCCCCTACCACAAAGGCAAGGGGCTTATCTTCGTGGATGTCGAAGATTGCCAAAAGATTGTCATGTTACAAGAAGGAAGCAACCTAAGGGCTTCAGCCTATTCTTCATAGAGTTATTCATGATACAATGTCAACCCACGGTGCCAGAGAGGCCCGTGGTCGAGGGCTGCAGCTTCCCCACATTGCGCACCTGCTGCCTGCGCCCCCTCTCCCCCCTCCCTCATCGCGCTGCTGCCCTGTGCCCCCCCCGCCTTTGCCTCTCCTCCCCTCCCCCTCCCTCTTCGCCTTTCTCTTCTGCCACCTCCTCCCATTTTCTCCCTCCTTCGCACTGCTTCCCCCTGTGGCCTCCTTCCCTTGCCACAGCCACAGCCACAGCCACAGCCACAGCCCCAGCCCCAGCCCCCGCCTCCGCTCTGTTTTATCTGCCTCAGCCCCTGCCATAGCCTCCCTCCCTTGCCTCAGCCCCTGCCATTGTATCTGCCAGCTATATCCCCCCCCCCCCCCCCCCCCCCCCCCAACTATGAGCCGCCCTCTGTCCCCTCCTTTGTACCTCCTCGCCCTTCCTCCTCCTCCACCCGGGCCTTTTCCCCCTTTCCATTCCGCGTTTCTGCCCACTCCCTCCCTCCCTATCCTTTTCTTCGTCTTCTTGGTTAGGTGCTATTAGCTTTCGGGCAATGTTCTCTTAGGCAAGATTTGGTTTCTTTTGGGCTTGAACCCCCAAGAGGACTCCATGGCAGCCGCTCTGTCATCCCCGACTGTGGCCACCGTCCATTGCCTCTCTTTCTCAGAAGCGGACCTCCAGCTCCTCACTTCGATAGTTGCTTCTTTGGAGGCCTCCACCTTGGTAGCTGCTCGGCATACGGACAGCTCAAGGATCTGTTGCAGGCAAGCGCACGCGGCACGCGTAGAAAGATCACTGATATTTATCCCTTGGGGCATGTCTACTACTAGGTTGAGTTTGATTTGCTTGCAGCTTCGAACAGAGTCATGCAGATGAGCCCCATCGCACTACATATGGCCCAAGCCTTCTTTGCGAGGTGGCAGCACGACTTCGACCTAGTATTGTCCGACCCTTTGGTTGGCGTCTACGGCTTTCTCGTGATAGTTTGCTCCAAGTTGCATAGCCTTTCTAGAGTCAGTGCCTCATGCCATATCACTTCCTTGCCTTTTGGAGGATCCTATTTTGCAAAGAGTTGAGTACTTTGGCCTTCCAGGCCAATCTTTCATTTGTGGACAGATGGGACACCTTGCTAGAGCTTGTCCTCGCCGGCAGTCTCCTCAGGGGGGTGAGAGAGACCGAGGCACCAGAGCACTAGGATCCGACCTAGGTTGATCCCGATGCAAGAGAGTGTCAGGACGCTGGCCCCGAGGCAGAACCGTTGTGTGAAGATTTTTGAAAACCCCAAACTCAACTTGTACATGTGTACATGAGTGATGTTTCGTATTGTGGTAAAGTCATGGAGCACCGATTGACTCAGTGTGGGTGTCATGGATGCGGCAATCAGGCTTTAGGCTTTGATGGAAGTGTATATGCAAGGAAAATGGTGGAATCTTGGAAGCACAGGCTTGTCCGGAGCGTGGTCTGCTGGAGATGGTATCAGTCATTCGGTCGCTCTGTATGTGTGCGCGTCCCAAAAATAAAATGGGCACTTATAGGTTGTATTCGAAAGTGTGCATGGGCATGGGGGCAATTAGTTGTTAGGGGGCCAATATAATATGTGTATGAGGGGTGAAGAATATCCAAGATTGAAAAGGAAGCATAAAAGGAAGGTGATGATGGACGTGTGCGTGTCAGGAGAAAGGTGGCGCAGGGAGAATTCGATGAAAAGGAAAGATGCCAATCTGGGCCAGGTGGCGGGTTCTTCCAGAAGGAAGGTCGACTGTGGGCGACGAGGGGAAGGAGTTCGTTTTGCTGAGTGGGCCGCCTCTGGTAGCGGTGGTTGTTGGGGGTGTCGCCTTGTACGCTGCAGTAGAGAGGAAGATGGTGTCGACTGCAGAGAAGCAGTGAAGAAGAAGGTAGAGAGCACGTCGACAGAGTAGACGAGGGGAGAAAGGTGTCCAGGGCGTCAACAGTGAGGAGACGGGGGGACTGCAGAGTGCAACGAAAGAGAGAAAAAGGTCGACTGTGGGCAAAAAGGAGAGAGGAGTTTTCCTTGGGGAGCCGCCTCTGGTAGCGGAGAGGTAAGGAGGTATTGTTGTAGGGTCGACGGCTGGCAGTGAAGCCGTGGAGGAAAGGAACGCCGACTGCAGTAAGCAGAGAAAAGGAGGGAAAACGTCGACTACAGGATGACAAGGTCAGCTGGTGACGACGTCAGAGAAGGAGTTCTTCGTAGGGTTACCGCCTCGTGTGGTGGGGAGTTCTAGAGTTGGTGTGTTTTGGCGCAGTGGTTGGTAGCGTAGCAGAGGAGGATAGAGGGTTGCGTCCACTGCAGAAAACAGAGAAAGAGAGAAGGGCATCAACTGTTGTAGAGGAGCAAAGAAAGAGACAGAGCAGGAACCGCAGAGAACCTAGGAAGAGAGCAAGACCCCGACTGTGGAAGGGTTCGTCCGTGAGTTTCCTCATTCCTTGGTGTCTTCAAGTGGTGGTCATTGTCTTCTCCAATGCATTCACGACTGTTAGTAAGTGATGGTGATTTTTGGTCTTCAGTTCAAAGATGTTGAAGCTGTGCATGGAATCTCTAAGCTTGTGTTTTCAAGGAAGTTTTGTGTAAAGAGCCAAGGCTGGAACTGAGTTCTTGTATACATGCTTGGAATAAAGTGTTGTTTATGCTCTTGGGTTTGGTGTTCTGGGTGTGTTTGTGGAAGTGTGACACTCTATAAAGGCATATACAGCTATACCGCTTTCGTGTCATCACCGTCGGAAGACTTCTAGAGTAGAGTAGTGCCGCCGACAGGCGTGCCACGCTAGCAGGATACAGGAGGATATGATTGTGTCACAGAACTGTTACGAGCATATATCTCAGCAACCCTCCCACGGTGATGGCCATTCCCCCGTCCCCCTCCCTCCTGTTCCCTAGAGGAACTCGCCTCCAACCCCCCCTATTTGGAGACTGTTACCTTATCGAGTGACTTCTCTCTAGGCTTTTAGATTCCCGAGAGTCTCTCTAACCTTGCGGAGCCTTCGGCGGGCCCAACGTCGTAGCCCTTGCACCCCCTCCCCCTGCAGGCAAACCCTTTTCCCCTAAGTCCCCCTTCACAATCCTTGCTCGTCCCCCTTTCCCCCCTACCCTCACCTCTTGCTTTGACTCTCCCCCTTGTAGCTCCTTCTACTCCCACTTCATCGGAACCCCTCCCTTCCGCCTCCCTGGACCATCCTTGTTGCCCTCCAGCGGTGCCAAGACCCAAAGCGGAGGCAACTGGCTAGCTCAGTTTGTCGTTTGATCCATCGTTGAATGGAGCCAGTAGAGATGACCATTGCCGCCTCTCTGGTGCACGCTCTCCCTCCAGTGTCACCAGGCGGCGTTGGCATACGATTTTTTGTTTTTTGTTGTATTTTGATGTTTTTTTTTAATGTTTTTGTTAAGATTCATGTATAGCTGAGCCCTAGGGAGTTGCTTGATGAATCTTCTTGTGAGATCTAATTAAGATGACAAGAAAAATTTAAAAGAAATCATGAGTCAATTGGAGGAATCTTCCTACTCACTTGACATGGATTTTCCTAATAATGTCAAGAGTAGTTATTGAGATAGCCATTTGTGAAGAGAATGATAGGAGAGGCCCCGAGTAAGATACTCTACTACCCTCTGAAGTGTATTCTACTGCCAATAATAATAATGAAATGAATTGGGTAGGGATCTTAAAGTTAATATCAGAGCTAAAATTAAAATAATTATAATTTATGTTGAGAAAAAATATAAGCTTATAAGTCTCTTGTATTTCCAAATGGCCCAACATGATGTCCTAATCCTTTCTCTAGGAGGACCGACATAATATCTTCCAGCATTATGTCTAAATGTTCTTTCCAACCTCATTCAATCAATGCTCCATGTGGTATTTTGGGTAGAGGATCCATTCCTATGTAAGGATGAGTCATCGCTTGAGGCAGAACTTGCTCCTACTAATGATCCATCAGACTTGGATTAAGCATGGAAGTGTAATTCTATGATACCCTGACCTATAAAAAGAGGTGGTTACATTCCGTTCATAGAGTTCTCTCCCTTTTTTAACCTTGGGGAGCCTTTCAGTATTTTAGAGTAAAAAATTAGAGGAAGTATATTATGGTATGCAAGTTTGGTGGTATCATCTTGCTATACATCATAGGACGTGAAGAAACAATATGACTCTAGGGAAACTCATATGTATATCCATCTTTTTGTGCCGTTTTTGATACATATATATCCATCTTTGATACATATATATCCATCTTTGTGCCGTTTTTGATACATATATATCCATCTTTTTGGCTTTCAAAAATATTTCTTTTGGATTTGAATCCTAAATCATATTGTAAAGAAAATCAACTTTAAAAAAATCTAAGATAGCTATTTTATGAATAGATGGTTAGAAACACAAAAATGGCTGGGACATCCTTAATGTGAATCTTGGGATTATCCCCAAAACCCATGTGATAAAATGGAGGGTGCTTGGCTCGGATGTGAAAATCTTCAGGATTCCTCACCAAACCTGATTGAGCTTTGTGTTGGGGCAACTAGTGGACGTCAACTTCTTCTGAAGCCTTCCCGTCGAAGTAGCGGGTAAAGAGACGGTGGCTCCCTTTCACATGTGTGGTGTTACATCATGCTAGACCTTCCACCCCAAAGAGTGGCGCAATGATCTTCTCCTTCCCCCGTGAGTGCAGCGTTGTGGATGGTTTAGAGCATGGAGTCGGTGTTCGCTGCTATTCATGGGTAGGCAATAGAGTTTTCACACCATTTGCATGGTTTGCGTATCTACCCACCTTTGGCGCGGATGGAATTGGATGGCTCAGGCCACAGAGATCAAGAAGAGGAGATGGTGTCCTCCAGCCTAGAGGTGCTTCTGTTTGTGTTTCTTCATGTTTCAGTGGCAGTACCCCTTCTCCCCTCCTATAGATACCTGCATTGCGTGACAGGTGGAGTTCAGAGTATGCATACTCTACGGCTTGGATAGAGTGGCTCTACATGGAGGGCAAGATTCGTGCCTAGCAAGTGTAGCTTCGCCCCAGGACCGACAATGAACACTTTCCATCGAAACCCACGCCCAAGACTCTTTGAGTGGAGGGCAGTTTCGACACTTCCGCCTCTCGTAGATCTTAGTCATGCGGATTGTCTCATGGAACATTCAACGTTCGGGGGCTCGGAGTGCTTTCAGAGGCGTGGTGTCCTTAGAGAGGAGCTTCACAGAGCAGCAACAGTTGGTGGACCCAATGATATTCTCTTCATTCAGAACCACGATCTTGTAGAGGGGCGTACCAGCCGTTGTGGGAAGATCATGCAAGGCAGAAGTCGCACCTTTTGGTCCTATTCTCTTGGCCCCTTCGAGACACAAGGTGGAGGACGCATTTTCGTCAGTGAGTAGTTATTGCCGGTAGTGGTTGACTATGCCACCATTGTCACTGGACGAGCTGAGTGGGTGACCATCAGGATTTGAGAGGACTTTGTGGGCTTTCTGAATGTATATGCGTTGAACGTTGTAGCAAGCCAACCCGCCTTCTGGAGTACAATCCGTTAGTCCCTTCCGTAGGCAGATTTCGGGTGTATGGGTGGAGATTTTAACATGCTAGAGTCGGCAGAGGATAGACTCAGAGGTGGCATGGCTACAGTTTCTGGTACAAAGATACTCAGTTTGGGAGGAGTGTCGTTTCTATGTAGATGAGTGGGCTTGTGGTATTGGTCGCATGCTTGGTATTTTGGCAGGCACTACCTTCTCTAATCATGCATCGGTTATTCTTTTCATGGAGGACCTTGGAGGCAGGACATACATTTAAGTATCCGGATCCCTGATAGCCTCATCTAGGACGAGATATGTAGCAGGATAGAGGAGATTTGGGCAAGGCTATATTTTCACTTGGAAGGAGCCGTCGCAGGTGCCTTGGAGAGATTAGCAGTTTATTGTAAGAGGTAGCACCGAGGAGATTGGTTAGCTTTTGAGAGCAAGAGAGGAGCATTGCCGGGGCCTAGCTTCCTTACAACAGCTTAAGGAGAGTGCATCAGATAGCCTGTGGATTGAGAGTCAATTGGTTGCTTTCCGTACAGAGCTCTAGAGGAGCGGAGGCTGGAGTACAGATACCATGCGAGAGGCTCCTTTTGGACGCAGGCAGGAGATAGGGTCATGGGGGATTTCTTTGAGATTGCAGATCCTTACATGTGGAGAGATGGTATCCGTTGGCAAGTTGCGAGGCCAAGATGGATCCATTGTTACAGATCCGCTCCATGTGAGAGCCATTGCCACAGATTTCTTCAGCTCTCTTCTCATGGGTTCCCCTTTATGCTCACAGGTGCGAAGTGCGCGTGAGCGGGTTTGGCGACATACGAGAGAGATGGTCCTCTCCGGACCTTCCTATTGACCCCCTTCATAGCTGAGGAGGTGGTGGAGGTTATGACGGTGTGAGGAAAAATTTGGTGATGCCTGCAGGAAGGATTAGAGCCCCAGCTAGAAGCTCATCGTAGGTGTAAATATGGGAAAGAGTTGCTTTAGGCAGCCCTTAGATTTCTATGCTTTGGTGCTTGGTAGTAGATGACTGAGTTACATGTAGAGGGTAGTGAAAATAAGCTGTGACTAGTGATGTTCATGATGGTGATATATGGATGTATGCATCTGACATTCACATGGAGTCTGTTCATATGATAGCATAGGCTGGCTGAGAGTTTAAGTCTGAGAAAGAATGGTTGTGAATAGACATGACATTCAAGAGAGGAATCATCAAGTTCAGGACAATTTTTGACTTGGGTAGGGGAGTTGATATAGAATTAAGAGGTGGTCAAGGTATGAGATGGTGATCATAGGGCTTTTTTTTTGGGGTTTCAAGAGGTTGTTGGAAGATTGCGGATCTAGAGAATTGGTGAAGAGCAAGGGGCTGCATCCATCCCTCCAAAGAAGTTGCCACTGTTGGTTTAAGCTTCTTTTGATTCACAAGAACTTTGATGATATGGCTTGGGTTGGTAGATGCTTTTGGAACAGATGGTTTGTGAGCCCCCCCATCTTGTATCTATCTCTCTCTCACTTGTGTGGTGTCTGGTGGTGTTATAGAGGTCATCACCCAGAGCTCCGGTCTCCTTATTTCTCTGACATTAGGATCGCATGGAAGGCAGCTTGAGAGCTGCCTTCAATGAGATAATGATTACAAGGGCCATGCTAGAGGGGTGGTCAGAGGGATTGATCCATTTGATTCCCAAGGAGGGTGGTGATAGATTGGAGATGCGACGGTGGAGACCCATCACCCTCCTAGGGACCGCCTACAAAATTTTGCCTAAGGCCATTAGCCAATGATGACTGCAGCCCTTCTTGCTCGACTTGATACATGGTACATAGACTGGTTCCGTTTAGGAACGGAGCAGTCTTGACAACATCTTCACTTTTTGGGAGGCGCCCACGTCGGCTAGGATGCGTCAGCAAGATTGTATTTTATCCTCCTTGATTTTGAGAAAGCCTATGACAGAGTAGATTTGGCTTAATAGAGGGGACAATAGGCAAGATTGGATTTTCGGAGCAATGGGTCCAAGGTGTTTTGGGACTCTACTCGGCTTCACACAACCAAGTTCTTATTCAGGGAGCCAAAGGATAGATTTCCGCTTTCTCGCTCAATCCGACAAGGCTGTCCTCTATCACCTTATCTCTTCTTGTTTGTATCTGAGGTCATGAGTAGTTTTCTTTGTGCCCAAGAGACTGGGCAAGGGACTGCATCTTCCCATCCGCATGCAGGAGTAGCTACTTGATTCAAAGTTCGTCGATGACATAGCAACATACCTGTCTGGGCACGAGGGGAACCTATAGAGACTCGCCGAGGTGATAGAGATCTTCTACCGTGCAGTGCAGATCATCTAGCACAAGTCGTGTGGGTTTTGGGTTGGCTCATCGCCCGCCCCAACATGGCGTCCAGTTGAGGCTTTCTAGTGGATCTCGAGGAACACTCTAGTACGATATCTTGGATGCCAAGTGGGCATTGATATCTCCCCTGAGCAGCAACTAGCCCTTCTTCTTCTGAGCATTCAAAAGAAGCTACTATATTGCAGTTCAAGCTTTCTTTAACTGGCCGGGTTGTAGTGGCAAATGAGGTTCTTCTTGCCACCATGTGGTACATCACCTCTTGTTGGGCCTTCTTCCGGGCTTGTATTAGTTAGGTTCAACGGTTGATCCACATCTTTCTGTGGGCTGGCAATGACGGGAGGCTTACTTGGCCAAGGTGGCGTGGAGAATATCATTCAGCCGAGACGCAGAGGGGGCTTGGGCATCATAGACCCCTCCATTCAGAGCCAAGGAGCATCTCGGCAACCTCTGATTTGGAACCTCTTGGTATGTCTACCTAGTGGTCACATGCTTGGGGCTCGCCCACACGTATCGTGGGGAGCTTTGAGCACGGGTCCCGTTAGGTCACTTGTAGATTGGCTTACATTTTGATAGTTGTCCCTTGAGGCCTGGCAAATGGAACTTACTGGGATCTGAGGCAGGAATAGACTCAGCATCGATATCGACTCTTCCATTCCTCCGGAGTGACTGGCCTCGATACCGGACCCTCCTTGGTTGGGAGTGTTCACCAAGCATGATATACCCTTGACAGTTCATGGCACGGATGAGAACTCCACCTTACTTACCTTCTCTATTGGACCTCATGGGGCAGGTTGGAGAGAGCAAAGCGCCCCTTGGAGGATTTCAGGGGATGCACCTTGCAAAGGGTGAGGGTGATTGGTTTTCATGCACATGAGTGACACATTGACCTTCCACCGGCCAAGGTCTCTAGAGAGAGACTCTGGCATACGTGGATTTGGGAGGGCCGACCTCTCACGCGTCTCCTACGGGATACATGGCTGATCTAGAGGATAGTGAGGAGACTCTTGTTACCCCCTTTTTTGCATACACTGCATAGTTGGGGCGTAGGATTCAGATGCCAGAGGTCGAGGGCACTCCAATAGCACTAGGACGTTGGCAATCCCAGGGCCTCTCGCCGCACTTTCTCTCAGATTTTTGAAAGAGGTTGTGAGATAGTTTTTGACTGTGGAAGATCACTCTCTTTATGTGGTAGCTCGCACATAGGAGCTTGGCCATTGGCACTTGGTTGGCTATTGGAGGTAGGCCAACATTATGTTTGAGGTGTGGCCATCCCTAGGAGTCCGAGCATCATTGTCTTTGGGATTGTCCGAAGGCTGAGTAGGTTTGGCAACCGATCCTCCGCATCGTAACTTATGGATTGGCCCCCCCGTCATTGTTATGTGGGGCAGAGTTGCTTGGGCCATCGAGGCTGCGACTGTCATGTCATATGAGGAGGAGGGTGGCGGACTAGCCCTTCAGGTCTCTCACCTTCGTATTTCTGTAGTGCTAGTTCTAGCTCCACCTACTGGTCATTGGAATCTAGGTTCTTGCCAGAGATGGGAGATTTGTAATAGTATTACTGCATGGCACATATGGAGAGCTCGATGCAGTGAATCCATCGAAGGCAGCCTCACCTTGCTAGCGGAGTCCATCCGGAGCATATCGCTTGATATCATTCATACCCTCCATGGTTAGCAGGGGAAGCTTCAGGGTGGCTTGGACCGCATGCGGAAGTGCCAAGACCTGAGGATTTGGTGTCACGGTCCCTTTCTCACTGACAGTGGTGGTGAGCCCACTTGGCACTAAAGACCTTCTATGGTTGTTTCCCCCTCCCCCCAATGTATGAGATAGCCTTCTCCTCCTAGAGCGGCTGGTTTAGGAGAAGAAGATCCTCCTCTCTTTTATGCTTCTTGACTCTTGCTCCCCATGTGGAGACAAGTTTGTACCTAACCAATATGGTTGTTTTTCTTGGTAACTAATGGAAGGATCTTTTCCTTCGGAAAAAAAAGGGAAGCGACCCAAATAAATTCGCGGTGTCAATATCAAGGCTGAGGCAGGTCTCTCCTTTGAGGTAGGCAAACCTCTCCTGCTACACGAAGGGAGGGAGGGTGTTGAAACAGAGCCATAAATCTAGTCTGAGGAGTGCCAAATTTGGTGCGGCCCCTGATGAAAAACGATGGCGTGAGGGGAGCTAAATGAGTGCGTTCCACATAAGAGGCTATCGAGGCCGTGAAGGGATTGGAAGAGGGATGGCAGGCAAAGGGCCTCCCAAACATGAAAGATGCTGGCTGCAAACTTATCTTTGAAAGAGGTGCTAAGCCTGCAGTTAGGAGCCAAAGAGAATATCCACTTGATATTGAGGCTGTAGGCCAGCTTTCAAGAGATCCTTGGACCATCCTCATTGGACTAGTGCAGTTGGACCATCTAGTTAGGTTGGAACGAATCTCAAGAACCTCAACAGCGGAAGGCTTACACGTCATTGAAGGCACCACACGTTGATTGGCATCTTGGCCGTCAATTTGCTCAATACCCAATGAATGGGATCCTGCGTAGACACACGCGCACGCCCGTGCCCGCATGCTCCCCTGTTGTCTCTCTCACACACACACACACACACACACACACACACACACACACACACACTGTAGCTTGTAGATTGCAGGAAGAGGGGAAGAGGGAGAGTAAAGACAGATACAGGGTCCAGATGTGTAGGTACATGCGATGGCAAGAGAGTGGGTGGACAGCAAACAACAGCAAGTACAAGTGACTCTCTTCACGTTTACACACCAGACAGTAACGATAGCAAGTAAAGCAAACACACTTTTTTTTTTTGGTAACACAATATATTACAAGTGGGAAACCTCCAAGTGGAGGGAAAACCCACAATCAGAATACAAGAAACAAAAGAGAAGTTACAAAATGAGCTATCCAAAAGTAGGACAGCTAAAGTTCAAAAGCAGATGCAAAGGAAGATCTCCAAAGTCAAATGGATCCCTGCGAGACAAAAGAGATCTCCTGACGAAAACAAAACAGGGAATATCTTGTGTAGCAAAGATCTGCTGATTTCTTGGATGATAGATGGACTAGAGGGCCCAAAATCTGGTCCATGCCATCAAAGCATCAAATTTTGGCAGACTAGGGGAAATGGTGCCAAATAGCGAAAAGAATTTTCCAAGAAGTGCACGGGAATGGGGGCAAGATCATAGAAGATGATAGACTGTCTCACGTGGATGTGAACATCTTATCGAAAACGCTGAAGCTATACGTCTTTGAGCCAAAAAACTGCCAATTGGTAAGGCACCAATGAGGCATCTCCAAAAGAAGACTTTCTGTTTTAGGGGTAATCTACATTTCCAGATGTTCAAGAGAGCCACCCTCCACCACCTAGAAGACTTGTCAATGTGCCATAATGAGTTTCAACTTTTCGTGAGCTTGTATACAAGGAGGAGGAAGAAGCAATTTGTATGCACTGGTTGCAGTCAGATTGCAAAGGGGCACCTCACAACAACCTCCATTTTGGTTCACCAAAATCCAGTCATCCAGAGTATGACTCAATTGTAGAGGAGGTACATGCTGAAAATCATGCAATAAAGAAGCTATGATTCGCCATATCGGTCTATGAGGTAAACCCAGATTGTAAAAGGCCATAGCTTATCGGAAAGAAAGAACATAACCATCATCATTAAGTACATCCTCAACATATTCAATTGCTTTGGTAGAAAGGTAATATGCCTTCCTTGGCTGCAATAGAGCAAGGGGCTATTGAAATGCACGACTCCAATGAATGCTCTCTCTGCGAAGAGAATTGCCTTGATCAAGCGATCTACCAGACCATTTTATTTGAGCCATGAGAGTTTGCCAATCCTAAATCAGTTTTGTAGAGAACGGGCATCCAAGAATGCGCCCCTGTAAGCATCCAAATATAGCCTCAGCATGAGTGATCATCCAATGCCCAAAAGTTTTAGTTTTCATTGCTACAACAAGTCTCGATAACATTTAAGTCCGAGGTTGTTTTTGCTCCAAGAAGCTTAGAAGAAGAGAAGCTTTCCTTGCAATAGCATGAAAGTGTAAAACTTTCAATAGGAAAATTACTCTCACTCACAAGAATAAGGAACACACTCTTGATGTTAAGCGTAAAGGAGAATCTATTCCTGTTGTATCAGCTTCGGCCCTTTCTCGTTTAATGAAAAAACATCTTTTTTGTTTACTTAGTGTATGTTAAAGAGAATCAGGACACAACAGAATCTAACCTGTCTGAGTTGGACAAGGAAAGAATGGATTTTCTCAAAAGTTTTCAAGATTGTTTTTCAGAGGCTTTGCTAGGGAAGTTGCGACCTGCTAGGCCTGAGGATCATGTGATTGATTTGATTCTTGGGAGTTTGCTACCAAATAAGCCACCTTATAGGGTAAGTGCAGTCCAACAAGAAGAGATTATGAGCCAAGTGCATGATCTGTTGGGGACAAAGGATTGATTCAGTCAAGCTCTTCACCCTATTGTTCACTGGTGCTTTTGGTACAAAAGCACTGGTGCTTTTGGTACAAAAGAAAGATGGTTCTTGGCGGATGTGCATTGATTATAGGGCACTGAATAAGATTACCATCAAGAACAGATTTTCTATACCACGAATCGATGATATCTTGGACCGGTTACAGGGAGCAGCTTACTTCAGTCGCATTGATTTGAAGAGTGGATACCATCAAATTCGTATTTGACCAGAAGATGTGCACAAGACAGCTTTCAGGAGACCTTTTGGACTTTATGAGTTTTTGGTCATGCCTCTTGGTCTTCGAATGCTCCAGCGACTTTTAACAGGATGATGGATTGGATTTTCCGATCTCACCGTGCTTTTGTGGGCACCTTCTTTGATGATATAATTGTGTTTTCTTATTCAGAGAAGGAGCATCGGGAGCATTTGACCAAAGTGTTTGAGGAACTGAGAAAGCATAGGTTGGTTTATCAATGGAAAGAAGAGTGAATTTTTCATGCAAGAGATTCACTTTCTTGGGCACAGTGTGTCTAAGGATGGCGTTAGGATAGATCCAGCGAAAACTGAAGCGATAAAGAATTGGCCGGATTTCCAGTCTCTGTACATAATGTGAGAAATTTCTTGGGACTTTGTTCATATTACAGGAGGTTTATCCGATTCTTTGCAGAGATTGCTTCACCTTTACATCACTTAACAAAAAGGATGTAAAGTTTCGATGGACAGAGAAGGAAGTGGAAGCTTTCAACAAGCTTAAGGAAAAGCTTACCACTGGCCCAGTTTTGGTTCTACCGGATCTTCATAAGCCTTTTTTGGTACAGTGTGATGCATGTGGGAATAGCATTGGAGCTGTTCTTATGTAGGATGGACATGTTATTGCTTATGAGAGTAGAACTTTGTCATCAACAGAAAGGAATTATATCCTAAACTGAGTATGCGGTACTATGGCCTTTTCAGGTGATTGAGAAGATGAGTGATGTTTCTTATCGTCTTTGGTTACCGGATCATTGGAGGATTCATAATGCATTCCATGTGAGTCTTCTTAAACCTTTCAGAGGTGAGGTGCCTACAGTTCAGGTTGATGAGACACAACTAGAGGTAGAAGAACTAGATGAGATTCTTCAACCGGAACAGATTTTGGTACATAAGGAAAGCAAAGTCAGAGGGAAAGTTTCACGTCAATATCTGGTGAAGTTTGTGAACTATTCACCTATGGATTTGAAGTGGATGGAGGAGGGTGACTTGGCAGATTCACAAAGGATACTAAAACTTTACGTTGAGGTTTTTGGTTTGGAGCCTACCTTTCAAAGTGCTTCAAGAGGGTCAATTGTGGATTCTAGAGTACTACCTGTTATACTGAAGAGGGGGGTGACTCCGCTCCCTTGTCATAGAGTTCACTTGGATGAGATCTAGAAGTCGCTTGGTGTTCTTATCAACACACCGAGATACTGAACTGATAGTATATCTGCCTATGGGACTTCTATGATATATGTGTACTAGTCACATGGTTTGATTCATGGATATATGGATCTTTTGAGAGAATGGGGTTGCCTATTCTAGACTTTCGTTTGATGTGCATGTATATGGATACTTTTGAGATGTTATATGATATGGGATCCAAGGTTAAAAACATATGAGAACACCTCAAGAAGTATTTATGGGTATGCATGTATGCTTGCTTTGATGCATCACTGTTTACTCATGTTTATGATGTACTGTTGATCGTGGGTCCTGTGGGATGGCCATGAGCGGAGCAGGTAAAGCATCTAGGGGGACATGACTATTCATGAAGTGGATGCCGGTTTTGTGAATGACACTTGATTTATGTTATTCTGGATGTTCTGTTTCAGTTGGTAGGACATAGCTTTCTCATTGCTATCTTAGGTTCTGTTTCAGTTTGGCAGATCCTTTGACTCAGCAATTGAGGACGATTGCTTTGTTTTAAGAGGGGGGTATGTTACAGGACTGAGTATGTTGTCTCTTTTCTTAAGCACTGTGATTATGTTTTAAGCATGTTTAACATTCATTGATCATGTTTAACTCTGTATGTGCATGTGTAAGTTTGTACACATGTATGTGTAGGTGCAGATACATGCTTGGTGTGTGTGTGTACATGTGTGTGCATGCTCATATGTATGTACATGTACATGTATGTATGTTACGTGTTTTTGGTATGTTTCTCTTACTGTTTTGCAGGTGCAGTTGAGACCTTCTCTCTCTCTTTTGTTGGGCAGTCAAGGGCAGCCCAAAGGGCTACCCTAGGGCCACCCAAAAGGCAGCCCAAGGGCAACCCAAAGGACTGCATAAGGAGCGGTTAAGGGGCAGCCTGGCGGGGCAGCATTGGGGTGGCCAAGGGCAGCGGTTAGAAAACAGCCGGGTGATGCAACAGCAAGGGCACCCTGCAGCACAGCCCAACAGGCCAGGCAGCCCGTCCGGATGACGTGGCGCTGCCACGTGGCAGGGGCGCCAGGCTACAGCAGAAAAAGATGCCAGAGAGAGCAACGCTGAAACCTAAACACAGAAAGAGCAGCGCTGAAACCTAAACACAGAAAGAGAAAAGCAACGTGAAAAATCTTCCGTGTGTGAGTTTTTTTAAAATAAAACAAAAGTGTTCAATGAGATTTTATAATATATAAAAAAAAGCTGGGCTTTTTAGCCAGAATTTGGGGCCAAGGCCCATTGTAACCCATGTGAAAAATTTGGTGAAAGCTTATAAGAGACTCTCTTTACGTGAAACAAGGAGTTCTCTTCCCGGAAGTTGTACAAAGGCTACTCCGACTTCAAGAGAGAAATAAATACCTGCGGGGGCGCCACGCTTTGGGGCCTATCGGACTCTTGTGCAAGAGCGCTCTAGCTCCATCTCTTTTTCTTTTTCTTTTGCGAAGTTTATTATTATTCCAGCTCATTAAGAGTTTTAAGTGTGATTAAGCTGTGCTCACCGCCCGGCCGGTTTCAAATTCCATAGTTAAACCATCCCAACCTAGAGATTTCCAAGTGTCCAATTGTTTTATTGCCTCTTGCAATTCTTCCTCCGTGAAGCATTGTTCCATAGAGAGTGCCTCTTCCTGAGATACTATGTATGAAACATGAGAGAGAAACGGATCCCTAGCGGCCTGAACTTGGGCATTAACAGCACCTGTAGTAGCAAAGACATGCGCATAGTGGGACACACACTCATCAGTCAATTATTGTTTGGAACATGTCCAAGTTTGCGTCAAGGTCATGACGTGTTTGCCAATGAGGTGATAGCTCAAGTGGTGAAGGTGTTTGCCTAGGACCCGTGTTCAAAACCCCCCTTGGTGTTTGCTTGGCGGCATCGTCTACGGGTGGATAAATAAGCGCCCACAAGTGACTGTCTACGGACGGTAAAATTTGGTAACTATGGGCGGATCTTGGGCCCAAGGCTAGTTGAAAAAAAAAAAGGTCTTGACATGTTTAATGGTGTTTTTTTGGCATTCAAAATGTAGCTTTTGAAGAAATCCTTTGAAGAGCATCCCTTATCATTGAATGGGCGTTGCCTAGCTTTGACTTGCCATTTTTCTAGCTTATGTTTGTTATTTTCAGCAAGCACATTTTTTGCATGGTATAAATTCTCTTCTTCAGACACCGAAAGATTCCTCATGTAAGTAAGCTCCGCCAAAGCTTGACAAGCTACTTTTGCATTATGGACTCTGTTTTTCTTCATGCATATACCAATGACTATAGTCTCTAATGATGAGTTGGATCCTCTGAACAAAACGATACCAGGCCACATTTGTGCTTTCCAACATTTGCAACTTAAGCGGTGAATGACCTCTTTGACCAAATTATGGAAAATGTCATGGGAGAGGTAACGGTTATTAATGACGACGGTATAAAGAACGATCATCTAATTGCAGTCCGAAGTATAGTCCCATGCACAAAGGTAGATGATCAGATAATACTTGTGAGTGATCCATCCAAATTTTGCATATAAAATCATCATATTGATCCGCATGTAATAAATACCATCTATCCAGGCAGGCTCAATATTGAGAAAAAGCCATGTGGTGGAAAGTGAAGCCAGACACCCCAGGGCACATTTGAGTCCACAAATCAATAGCCTCTAAAGTATTTATCATTGCATTCCAACGGAACCTCTCAGAAGCTAGCATATGCGAATGTCCAGACGAGTTATCCCCATGCTGAGGGCCCGGGAGCATTGTTAAAATCCCGACACAAGAAAGCATTATGTAGCCAAGGATAGTCACATATCTTTGCCCATAACGTTGCTCTCTTGGCTGAAGCAATTGGCGCATAAAGAGCTGCGAACTCATATATCTTAGCATTTACTAGACATTGAACCACCAACCAGTGACCATCTGGGTCATTATGCACTAAAACCAGTTGTAACTCATGTCTGACCACAACAAGGCAACTCCGGAAAATGCACCTAGGCTTGCATAAAAGATGCCATCACCAGCAAAGTGACCTACTTGGCCTACGAACTTATTCTGGTTGTGTTCTTGTAAGCAAACTATATCTGGTTTCATCATATTTACATAGCACCAAAAACACCTCCATTTATTTACATCACAGAGGGCATTGACATTGTATGTAATTTAAGAGGGACTACCATGAGAAATATATACAAGAAAGTAGATGACACAGCCTGCACAGGCATGTGTCATTTGCATGTGTTCCCCATCATCATTATGCAACATATTTTCTTGCATTTCAGCTTCATGTGCCTATATTTGCACTTCCATAAGAGTCTGTGCTCTATGCAGCTCCACCATTTGTTCCCACTTCTTGCCCACAATATTATTTTGCAAGTTTGACGCAGCCATGTGCGACGAGGAAGCATCCAAGGCCCAGTTTCTCGTTGGCAACAGTTACCTATGTTGCATCACTGGTTTTTTAGGTGTTTGCCAACCATCATTTTCAATTTTTCTTTTCCCTTTTCTTTGCCTTTTTGCACAGCTTGTGAATACGATACATGTGCATTTGCAAACGATGAGGCTGTTTTTTATTAGTTTGCCCGCTTGTGAGACAGGAGGTGCTTGAACTTTCACATTGACATTTGATGTCGGCTATGAGACTACAACAAGCGGTGGAGGATGCAACACTGTGGGACATTGATTGGCCATATGAACAAATTTACCACATGTGTAACATGCACCAGCAAATACACCCCATTTCAATTCATAGTAAGCTTCACCCATACGAACCTCATCTACTTTCACTGCAATGGACGAGGGCGTGGATTGAGTCGCATCCCAAAGTATAAAAAACGTGTTCCTATTACCCGAAGGACGAGGTGGGCATATGACTGAACCAAGAGAAGCAGCAAGCCTAGGCAAATCCTCTCACATGTAATTAGGAAAGTTGACTACTTCCACCCATATTGGGCATCTATGTTGGATGAGTCCTTGATAATCTTTCGTGGGCGTCCATGGTAAGATATGCACCATTTGATTTCCAAACTACAATGGTGATTTTTCCAACATCTGTAGCTTATACTGATTTTCAATGGAGCAACACTTCATGAAATCCTTTATCTGCATAATACACTCCCTCCACCTAGTAAAGACTGGAGCCATTGTGTTACATCACTTGCCGTGGGCATTCTACTTGGAAAGAGCACTATGATTGCATTTTGCGAATATTCCTTGATTGGCGAGACCACAAAAGACAACTTGAGTTTGTATTTGAGAGTAGGTACAAGCCTATCCCAGGTTCTCAGAATATGTTGAAACTCATCATGCAGCACAGCATAGACGAACTGAGCATCTTCATTTTGATGGAGCACTCCTGAGTTGTTGACTTCAAAATGTCTTTTCTTGGTTTCTTGATTCCTTTTCCTTTCATAAATGGCTACCATAATTGCAGAGATCATTGTACAGAGACCCTCACACACACTCACACACACTTAGAAAGGGATGTACAGAGGAGAAAAGAGGACGGGAGAAGCTGCAGATCGAAGGGGACGCTGGACAGAAGATACAGGCGCACACATCAAACGCAGAGAACGCTGCAGAACACGCCATAGGTCATGGCTTGGCAAGACGTAGGCGCACAAACGTGCATGTCACAGAGGCGCCTAATGAGCAGGTCGCAGAGGCGCACAAGGGTGTAGGTCGCACAAGATGCACAGGTTGCATAGGTCACACCGGCCGTAGAAGCACACAGGTCGCACAGGTCATGCAGGGCGCACAAGCGCCCAAGCGTGCAGATCGCACTCTCCACACACACACTTTTTGGGTGAAAGCATTGTTCTGTTTATTAATTAAATGTACAAAGGAGTGTGCCTCACTGCAAGACACACACTACTCAAAAACAGTGATAAAACACCTCTAACTGATTGTAAGGAAGCTCTCCGAGATCATGGCAATCTTGAAGAGACAGAAGAAGAGATCTCCCGAAGTAAGAGTAGAAAGAGAAATCAGCAGTATGAAGATAAGATGATTCTGGGCCATGTAGATGGTCCAGAGAGCCCAGAATCTCATCCACGTAAGAAAGGGTATATAATTTGGTAATGGTGGTGAAATTGTGGAAAATAGCCAAAAGTCTCAACCGAATCTTTGACCTGGAAATCTGATGCATAAACGTGTCGAGAGATTATCGAGGAACTGGCGAGTAGAGGGGCAAAACCGTAGCATGTGGGGAACTGTTTCCTGTGTTCGAAAGCATCTTCTACAATCCAGTGATGCAATGCGCCTACGGGCTAAGAAAGCCCCAACCGGCAATGCTCCCACCACACATCTCCATAGAAAGACCTTTTGCTTAAGAGAGAGTACTTTTCCAAATACATGAGAGCATATCACGCCACCACCTTTGAGGCTTGTTTAGATGCCATAAGCGACTGCCATGTTGTTGAATCCATGGAGGGGGCAATAACAAGTGATATGCTTTCACAGTAGAAAGAAAAGGCATAGGAAAAGGGCGGAGTTGAGGCCTCCTTGGAACAAATGACCAATCATCTAGTCTCTCTTGGGTTTTTAGGGGAGGCACAGACTATAATGGGGCATGCAATTCCACCAGTGTATTCCTAATCTGCCTATAATGCATACCCAATCCAATTCGTTGCCTCACTTCAGGGAAGGAAAGTAGCATGCCATGCATATCAACCACGTCATCTATGCTGTGCAATCCATGTGCATGAAGGAAATAAGAGCTCTAACGCGACTAGAGGCTTTTGAAACACCTTGCTCCAATGAATGTTTTTGAGGCGCAAGGAATGACCGATTGATTGCTGCTGCCCATTCCAATGTAGTTATTCCAGAATAACTTGCCAATCTTGAATCAACCCGGTGACATATGGGCAACCTAGGATTTGTCCTTTAAACTTTCCAAAAACTCTCTTTGTAAGAAATAGACCAATGCCCAAAAGCTTTGGTTTGCATGACTGTCACCAAATGAGAAAGCATGATGGCCCAAGGTTGTCATTGACGTAGAAATTCCAATATAAGCGTGCTTTTTCGAGCAATGAGATGCAGATTAATATCAAGTATGTTGAGTCCATCATGCATCTTTGGAGTGCAAATCAATTCCTTTTTGAGAAGACGGAGAGGTTTTCGATCCGTACTTGTGCGCCAAAGACAATCTAAGGCCTTTGACATAAACACATCCAAATCTGATTTTGTCCAAGGCAATAATGGCAAGTGAAACTGAACATACGCAATGAGAATGGATTGCACAATTCTTAGACGCACATGCAAGGGCCACGTAGATAGCTTCTAGGAGAAGAGAGAGATGAACTGTGTTTTCAGTATATTCATATGATACAAAAAGATGTCTTTGACTGGCCTTTCGCCTTCCAAAATGGACCGACTTCTGACTTAATCTATTGACCTGCCCCATCTGGGGATCAGATGCTCTATGACTGAACTAGCCTTGCTATTTATAGGCTCATGGGATTTCCTTGGCAACGACATGACTACTGTCGGCCAGCAGAGTCAGAGCCTGTTAGTTACCCTAAACTCATACTACACTTGCTGCCAAATCAGGGATTAACCATAAGATTGGTTATGTCCATGTGACATTCACACTTTGCTGGTGCATGCGTGCTTGAAGATTTTAGATGGTGGGCTCTTTCCTACCTTGTGGCATGCAAGCAGAAAATCCTTTCCTCACTCAAGCTTGAAACTTAATTTTTAAAATTTTCATTTTGCTTCAGAGGGAGGTTTTCAACTTTAGATCATACAGAGTGCTCACTTGACACCTGCCAAAACTACATCTTTTCTGAAGACTAGAGTGCTTTGCTTGATTCAGTGTTGTGCACAAGAAGCACAAGAAGATTGCAACCTTCCAAGTGAAGCTCCATTCTCACTTTAAAGCATTATGGAAGGTTGTCCACTTGTTCAAGTTGTCTTCAATTGGGCAGGACATAAGCAACGGCTTTTGTAGCTACCCTAATTGGGCACAAAATGAACAAGGGTGTTGCCATTGAGGGTTTTTTGCATTTAAGTTTTTGGGGTAAGGAATAAGTGAGATAGGAGCAGAGTTACTTTTATTAAGGGGCCTTCATACATTGTCCTTGAAGTAGTCTAAGATTATTGAACCATTTATTTCTGCTTCTTGTTGAATAGATATGGAAGGTTGGATTGCTTTTTTGTATCTATGACCAATCAGCTTTGACTGTTATTGTTAATCATACACAGAACCTGCAAGGAAAGCTTCATATTACCAGTACCAACAGGTGAAGGGCGTCGACTTGCACATGTGGTTCAACTGCTAGCGGTGCCAAGCTTACCTTGCCTTGTCATTGGTTGCGATGACCGAGGTTTAGTGGCCATTTGGTATAACAACTGCTGCTCCTACTTTTGTCAATTAATTTCCTATACTTTGTACTGGTAATTAGGATTCCTGTGGAGTGATTAAATGCAATTGATGCAAGAAATGAAACTACGACATAGGATGGATGAAAACAGACCAGTGTAATATTGCTCTTGTTCTTGTTTGCCGATTGGGTTTCTGTTAATAATGCTCTGCTTAATTTATGCAGGAATGTTTCAAATCGTCAACTTCTAAGAACCTCTAAGCTGTCAGTTCTGTCACCACTAGAAGTACACATTTTGAACATAGATATAGTGAACCAGCGCAGCCGTGGTGAATTGTATACAGATTCTTCAATGAAAAAAGTTTGCACAGAAGGTGGGAGTAATACTGCTGGGAATGTGGTAATTTCTTTCCTTGTGAGCACATTGGATCACAACGGGCTAGCATCTGTTGATTCTGCCATGCAAGTTGTTCCGAAAAGGTGGAGCTTGGAACGTTTCAGAAGAGATGACAATACTTCTGTTTTTGTTCTCGATCAATTGCACCAAAGGTATGCTGTAATCTGTTTAGGTTTGTGTGCAGGAAAGACCTGCTTTTTATTTGAAGTGGTGCTTATCTGTTTAAAATAGTTCCAAATATGTCCTTGAGGATGCATATATATTTTTTCCGGAGAAGAGACTTCTATTAAATATGAAAAAAATACAAAAGGGAGATTTAAAACAAAACTAGGTGGAGATCTCAATCAATCGGGTGTCTTGTGTTGCCAACAAGGTCCGATATGAGTGGAAATGAAGAATAGACCATGATCCCACTCTCTCATAAACTGGCCGCACTTTCTCTCTGCAGTCCTCGAAGATCCGTGGATTCTAGCCCAGGTTGCCATAAAGGTATGGATAATATCACTCCAAATCCTGCAAAGGCACTGTGTGTCCAAGACAATAGTGCCCTCTATTGCCTCAGTGCATCTAGCTGTCCAGATGTGCCAGGCTATAATACTAGCAATAATCTCCCATGCACTATCCAATCTCTGTGTTGGCGAGGTGTATCTTGAATCTGGCAAATCCTAAAGGCAACCCCGCTGAGCAACTCCTTGCTTGATCAAAATGACGTGACTCTTGTCATCCCCCTCATACCTTAGCTGGGGGGTGAGGTACCATTTTTTTTTCTGTTCACAATGGGTGGCAGTTGGAGAAATGAGTGGTGTAGGATATGGTTGAGGGCCCAGTGGTTCGGCCCGTGAGAGTTGTTGTCAGAGCATGTAAGCACTTTTATATTGACTCCCCACCAGAGATGATTACAGATACTTCTTGTCTTTGGCTGTTTGGTGGATGTCCTATCAGACATTTGCCTTGGGATCCCGGTGAGTAGCAATGTGAAAACGGAATCGTTCTCTAGGATAGCTTGTGGAACACTTGAGAAATTCAACACATAAATTCAACCATGAAAACACATGCTTTGCAGGTTTCAACAAAATCAAATAAATTGAACAAAAACATAGTAAATATAATACTTAGCTCCAAGACAAACATGCTGGGTGCAATCTTACCCCCCCTTGTGCGTGGCCTTCCCCACACGAGTATTTTTATTAGCTTTCAACCTAAGCCATAGCTCCCAGGAATATACAAAGTGTGCTTTTAGAGAGCACGATACTCTTCCACAACAAAAATAGAGTGTCCCAAAAATTGGGACTAGGATAAAGCCTTTAGGCTTTAATAAATTCAACATTATAAGTGTATTTTTTCCAATGTATCAAAATGGAAAAATCAATTACTAAGGTTACAAGCTACGCTTGTAAAAATAAATATGATGCACATAAGAAACATTCTTCTCGACACTATTCATCAATCCTCGTAATCTTCATCACTTGAAAATATAAGTCCAATTAATAATTAAATTAATCCCACAAATATTAAACAGGCACAAATCATCACCAACTCATGACTACCGGGCGTAAGTATCCCAGGAATCACCTTGCCATACAAACCTAACTGAAATAATCATAAACGGTCCCAAGCATACGTCATATACCGCACGTAGTATTAATATTTATAGTGGTGTCACCCACGATATTAACCTAACCGGCATGACGCAAGAGTAACCTAGGCGTCCCCAAATTACTCAAGATAGAAAAATAATATTCTTAAAGAGGACTTAAAATATATTCTCATGACATCCTCCTTGCTTGAGTTTGCAATTGCCTTCAATTGGCGGTTTGTTGGGTTTGAAAAGAACGAAGGATCTCAGGATAAGCTCGGAAAAATTTCTCGGGCATCCATTTTGCATCTTCTTGAGGATGGTTTTTGAATATCAAAAGATATTTGAGGTATTGGTTTCCAGTTCTTGTTGTTGTTGTCTCTTGATCAATAATAGCATCAGGATCTAAGACTTCTTCCTCTCCTTCAACAAGAGGTGGTTCCTCATAAATTGGGTGAGAAGGAAGTGTTCCTCGAAACGGTTTCAAGAGATGAATATGGAAAGAGTTGTGGATATTCCAATTAGATGGCATCTAGTCTATAGGTCACATCGTTCATCTTTTCAATAATTTTAAATGGTCCATAGTATCTAGGTGCAAGTTTAACTGTAGGGAATTTTTCCACACTCTTCAATCGTCTCTTCTTAATTCTCAAAAGTACATAATCACCTTCTTGGAATGAAAAATCTTTACGCTTCTTATTTGCTTGAAATGTATACTTCTCTTGAGCTCTTGCAATATAATCACGCACTTCAGATAAAATGTAATCAAAGTCTCGAGTATATTGGTCAGTAGCTTCAATCTTATGGGAGAGTCTAGTAGTCGGAATAGGCAAAGCTCTACCATAGATAATCTCAAATGGTGCTCGACCAGTAGCAGAATGAGGAGTATTATTATAAGCAAATTGGAGTAGATGTATGTACTTATCCCATGAACTAGGTTGCTGGGAAACATAGGCTCTAAGCATATCCAAGATAGTGCTATTCGTGACTTCAGTCTGTCCATTTGATTCAGGATGAAAAGCCGTAGAAAAATCTAACTTAGTGCGTAAGTTTGAGAAAAGAGCAATCCAAAAGTGACTACAAAATTTGGAATCTCTATCAGAAACTATCACTTTGGGTAGACCATGATGAACAAAGATTTGCTTGACAAATATGGTCGCAGCTTGCTGAGAAGTCAGTGTCTTTTTAAATGGAATGAAATAGGCTTGCTTACTAAACCTGTCCACTATTGTCCAAATCATGTCATGATGACTGGAAGTAGTAGGAAAGTCTGTAATGAAGTCCATAGACACTTGTTCCCATGGTCGGTCTGGAGGTAAAGGCATAAGCAATCCCAAAGCTTTGTCTTTGTAGCTTTTAATTGCTTGACAAATGTTACACTCAGCTACAAATTTCGCTACATTATTTTTCAAATGAGGCCAAAAGAAATTCTCGAGAAACTACTTGAAGTGTTGTGGAAACTCCTCTATGTCCCATGAATGGTGGTTGGTGCATCTCTTCCAAGACAAGTTGTCTATAAGGTTGAGTAACACATAATCTTTTCTCAAAGAAACGATAGCCATCATTACGAGAATAATTTCCTTGAGGTGTTTAATTGTTTTCACGCAATTTGATCCATATCTCAGAAAAATCTAGATCTACTTTATAAGTTTCTTTCATAAGTACAAATGGTTCACTTTCAATAGCGGAAATGTTGTTGATATGTGGTCTTCTACTTAAAGCATCGGCAACAACATTTTCCTTTCCGGGTTGGTATTGAATCAGGGGTTGGAAACTTTGTATGAAAGATGTCCATTTGATGTGCCTATCTGAAATAAGGGGTTGCGAAAGCAAATGCCTAATGCTTTGTTGATCAGTCTTGATAAGAAATTCTGAACCCATTAGGTAATGCTTCCAAATCTTCAAGACATGCACAACTGCTGCTAATTCCTTGTCATATGTACTATAATTTGTTTCAGCAGGTTTTAGCTTTCGACTTTCATAGGCAGTAGGATGGTTGTCTTGCATAAGCACAGCACCAAAACCTTTGCCACTAGCATCAGTTACTACCACAAAGAATGGTCTTTGCAAGTCAAGTAGTGTAAGAACTGGTGTATGAGTTAAAGCATCCTTGAGTACTAGAAAAGATTTATCTTGACTTTCGGTCCAATGGAAAAATATAGTTTTCTTGAGAAGTTCCGTCAAAAGAATGTGCAATATAAGTAAAATTCTTGACAAACTTCCTATAGTAACTACATAGACCTAGAAAAGATCTAAGGTCATGAATGTCTCGAGGTGTAGGCTAAGAGGCTATACACTCAATCTTCTTAGGATCCACACGGATTCCTTCAGCTGACACTATATGGCCTAAGTATTCAATCTCTTTTTGAAAGAAAGAACTCTTTTCAGGATTGGCATACAATTCATTTTCTCTCAAAAGGTTAAACACTTGCTCCAAGTGTTGCTCATGCTTTTGACGATTCTCGCTAAAAACAAGAATATCATCAAAGAACACCACAATAAAGCTTTGAAACTTTAGGAAAATGCGTTTCATCATACGACTGAATGTAGTTGGAGCATTGATCAAACCAAATGGCATAACCAAAAACTCATAATGGCCAGTCTGGGTTCTAAATGCAGTCTTGAATATGTCTGACTCACTCATGCGTACTTGATGATAACCAGACTTTAAGTCAATCTTGCTAAAGACCTTTGAACCTCTAAGCTTATCAAGTAAGTCATCTACCCTAGGCATAGGGTATCTGTTCTTGACAGTGATTTTGTTCAATGCTCGGTAGTCAACACACATTCGGAAAGTTCCATTCTTCTTCTTAACAAGAAGAACTGGAGCTCCAAAGGGTGAACTACTAGGTCTAATAAGGTCTCTTTCTAACAAATCCTCGATTTGTTTTTGGATTTCTTTTTGCTCTAAATTATTGACTCTATAAGGAGCTTTACAAGGTGGAGAGTTGCTTGGCAATAAGTCAATACTATGGTCTTCAAGCCTTGACTTAGGTAATCCTGGAGGTAAATCTTCCATAAAATAATCCCTGAATTTGGAGATATAAGGATCAAGTTTTGGACTTTTGGATGTGTTAGACTCAGCGCTAAGCTGGTTAACCCAAACCATATAAGTCTTCTCCCTTTTCCTAAGAGCTCGCTTTACTTGAGTATGACTCAATAAAGGGCTCGTCTCTCCTTTGACTAGACATTGGAGGAAAATATTTTCATTGTCCTTCCTTACACAAATGCTATGTGTATTATAGTCTATAATAGGGTTGTACATATGTCTCCAAGGCATACCCAATATTACATCTACGCCTTGTAAAGGTGCAACTAAGAAATCCCTTTTTTCTGTTAAGAAATTGATGCTTAAAGTTAAACCTTTCACCTCTTGCATGCAATTATACTTGGTTCCAATAAATGCAGCTTTAACTCTATAATGTGTAGGTGAAGGTTGAATGTTTAAAGCTCTAATTGTCTTTTCAGAAATAAAGTCATGAGTGCTACCATCGTCATGTAAAACAATAACTTCATGCTCATTAATTTTTTCTTTTATTTTAAGTAGCGAATGAGCTTGAGGTTTACTTTCTGCTTCTGAATAGTCAGGATCAGAGTTACTCTCTTGCTTAAGCGATTCATCTTCATTGTCGTCGCCTTCAAGCATATTGACTCGTATTGCAGGTGTCGGATTCTTTGCACGTTCTGGGCAATTTGGTGCTATATGTCCTTCTTTATGACATCGAAAACATTTGATTGGAGGACCTTTGGGCTTGCCATCGTTGACTTTCTTTGAATTTTATTCGCCTTTGACCATCTCCTTGCCTTTGTCAAATCCTGGCTTATGATGAAGCATAAAAAGGTTTAGAAAAAAGTTTAGAGTGGTTACTCTCAAATGACTTGGCCTCTCTAGGAAAACCATTTTTGCGTTCGGAATTTGTTGCCAAAGATATAGCTGTAGAAAGTGAATGAGGTCTAAACATATTCACATCGGCCCTAATTGTAAACTTAAGGCTCGCAATGAATTTCCTCTTTTGGTCCTTCTCATTGACTTTCTCCACAACCTGTACTTGTAGTAATGTATTCCAAAACTTCTCCACATACTAAGACATGCTTTCTTTCTCAAGTTGATGCAATGTATCCCATCGATGCCTAACTTTAGATTTAAATTGTGAAGGTAAGAAATGCTTTTTCACTAGCCTTTGAAACCTTTTCCATGAATCCGGTTTGTCACGTCCTTGCTTGATGACGCTCCACCATAAAGCTGCGCTATCCACTATGTGATTAGCCGCACATTTGATCTTGTCCTTCTTGGAAAATTTCTCTCCCAAAAAGTAGTCATCCAATTGACTAAGTCATGCCAAAAGGACTTGAGCATCTTTCTTGCCATCATAATTCTGAAATAAAACAGCTTTATGACTGATTTTAGAATCTTTCTGTGAATTTTATGCTTGAAGTGTAGTATTGACAGCTCTTTGGATGATGTCATCTTTGTCATTATAAGATGGCAAAGAGTCACGCTTACGCCTTCGACTCGTGAGCTGTCGCTCCAATTCAATTCGCATCTCTCTCTCTTTTACAATTTGTTGTTGTAGAGATTGGAGTTGCTCTTGAATTGAAGGTGCAATAGGAAAATTTGCCATAGTGCTCATGCAAACAATGTAAATAAGTAAAATTGATATTATTTGATGTATGTAAATAAAGCAAATGATTGTACTTATCTCAATTCTCCCGCAATTTGATTTGTGTTGAAATTGAACAAACACTTTGGTTCAATGGTTGGGTCGAATTCCCTTCGTTTCGCACAAGTCTTGAGCAATTTTGAGTGATTTAAGAGACTTGGGCTAGTCGAAATGCCGAAGAAATAATTTTCTGCACCTTGAACACTGCTCAAACAATTTTGAAAACCTTGCCAAACCTCTGTAATAATTTTTGAGAATTTTTAAAATTTTTCAAAAATTATTTTGAAATTTTCAGGCATTTATTTGGCCTTTTTAAGCCTCTTTGAGTCCTGAAAAATCAATTGTCTGCATCCAAAAATCTGAAAATTGCAATTCTTTGGAATTTCCTTGAAATAGGAAAATAGGTAGTGTGAAAGCTCCAAAAATTGATGTGATATACATTGGGCTTGGGAAAAGTAAAATTGGATTAAAGAGGATTTAGCTTAATTGAGATTAAGCTTAATTAGTAGCTTAATCTTCTTCTCACGTTTTTTACCCGTGAGGTTGCAAATCGGCGCATTGCTTTTGCTTGATTTTTTTTTATTTTTCATGGCTAAATCTCACACAGCATGCAGTCCGTCCATTATAGGTTGCTTCTACCTTGAACCTTTGCAAAAACTGAGCAAATCACATGAGGTTTTTGGCTATGGGGAATCCATCTATACGGTTGGAACTGAAATTCATGAAGCTTTGAGCAAAACCACGTTTTGATGAAGAAGAATGGTTTTGGGAAGAGGTAAGTGGGTTTGAGAAGTAGAGCTAGTTTGAGAATTTGAATTTTTGGTTAAAGACCACAAACCTTTCTTTTGCCCACCGGTTAAAAGCCTGCAACTTTCTTGAGAGTTGTGTTGATGAAGACCTTTTTCACCTTTCCACAAATCTCCTAGCCTAAGCTCTGATACCACTGAAAACGGAATCGTTCTCTAGGATAGCTTGTGGAACACTTGAGAAAGTCAACACATAAATTCAACCATGAAAACACATGCTTTGCAGGTTTCAACAAAATCAAATAAATTGAACAAAAACATAGCAAATATAATACTTAGCTCCAAGACAAACATGCCGGGTGTAATCTTACCCCCCCTTGTGCGTGGCCTTCCCCACACGAGTATTTTTATTAGCTTTCAACCAAAGATAGGCCATAGCTCCCAAAAATATACAAAGTGTGCTTTTAGAGAGCACGACACTCTTCCACAACAAAAATAGTGTCCCAAAAATTGGGGCTAGGGTAAAGCCTTTAGGCTTTAATAAATTCAATATTATAAGTGTATTTTTTCCAATGTATCAAAATGAAAAAATCAATTACTAAGGTTACAAGCTACGTTTGTAAAAATAAATATGATGCACATAAGAAACATTCTTCTCGACATTATTCATCAATCCTTGTAATCTTCATCATTTGAAAATATAAGCCCAATTAATAATTAAATCAATCCCACAAATATTAAACAGGCACAAACCATCACCAACTCATGACTACCAGGCGTAAGTATCCCAGGAATCACCCTGTCATACAAACCTAACTGAAATAATCATAGATAGCTCCAAGCATACATCATATACCGCACGTATTAATATTTATAGTGGTGTCACCCACGATATTAACCTAGCCGGCATGACGCAAGAGTAACCTAGGCGTCTCCAAATTACTCAAGAGGAGAAAATAATATTCTTAAAGAGGACTTAAAATATATTCTCATGATAGAATGGATGGATGCCATCAATTCGATGAAAAGTTTCCCTTTCTATAGCTACACTGTGAGGAATGCCAGGCAGATTGTCTTGGGACAGATTCAGAGAGTCCCTATCCTTAGACCTCATTGGGAGTCCTATGATATTACCTCTGAGATTCACAGGAGTTTCTGGCGGAGTCTATGGCACTCTTAAGGCACAAATCTCCTCATTCTTTTGGATTTCACTACATGGTGGACTGGCCACCAACCCCAATGGAGATCAGTTGTTGGTGTTAGCCCAACTTGCCTGAGATGTGCATGAGCTTCAAAGACAGTTTATCACTGCCTATGGGAATGCAACGAAGCATTGAGGATTTGGACCGTGATAGAACACCTATTTGGCAAGATTAGTAAGGATGCGTACATATCTTTTGGTGCTATCATTTGGTTGACTCAGTAGCGAGAGGAGACCCATAATCTACAAAGGAACCTTGGTCTCTGAAAAAACCCCAAACCACAAGTGAGGAGATGCATCCAGAAAAGCCCCTGTAACCCAATGGTTGGGTATAACTGCATCAATTTGCATAATCCTCTGACTAGCTCCTCTCAAGTGCTGAGTAAGGCCAACCCTCTGATCCTCCGTGAGGCTCTTAAACCTCTTCCACTCTAGGACAAAAGGAAAAAACATCTCCCAAGTAGCCGAATGGATATGTGTGGCAGCGCCAAGAGATCTACCATGCTCATCCACGATCAAATCATTCCACAAAATGGGTTGTCTGTAAACCTCCTCAACTGATTGAGGAGGTATATGAACTAGCTAGAAAACTTCTCATGCACTCCCATGCCCGAAGAAGGGACCTAACCAAAGGGAAGGAAGGGGGGGGGGGGGGGGGGGGGGGGGGGGCAATGATCTGCCTCAAAAAAGATGAACCATGAGCTGTAGAGCTAGTGGCCACCCTTGACTAAAGTGCATCTCATAACCTGTTGCATGAGAAAGTCCTTCCAAGGCTTAGTGCCAAGAAGAAATCCTCGAACAATCAACTTGCAAAGCAACGCCTTACACTGCACTTTTGGGTCAATGATATTCAATCCCCCCTCATGCTTAGGTTTGATAATGGTTTCCTAGGCAACTCTAGCCCGGGTGTGTGCAGCTACTTTTCTAGTCTCTTAAAAAGTGATAGCCAAGAAGGAATCTTAATTCTAAATTTGGCATTGAATTGGACATGGTGGAGATATTATTATCCTTTGAAAAGATGTCAAGTTTTTTTCAATATGTAATGAATATGATCCAAAAGAGATAGATGAAAATCACATATTTGATGTGTCAATATAATTCTATGAATTGTCTAAATTGACATGATGAGAAAGTGTCCTAGGCCACTCTTATGTCCTTTTACCAAACTAGTGCTAAAGCAAGCTACCCATAGTAGTAGTTGCCTTTCTGCTTCGGCACTCTGCTTTCGACATCCAGATTTCAGACTTCTGCATTCGACATTCGGCATTTGGCTTTCAACTCTCGTCAACAGTTGATTTAGTCAGCCGATTTAGCATTCGTCCGTCCACAGCCGATTCAAATTCCTTCCATCAGCTGGTTCCACGTTTGTTAGTCAGCTGAATCTTACCTAACGATTCCGTATTCAGCTTTCGATTTGGTGATTCCAAGCTAGTCTCTAACCTGTTGATTCTACTTTAGCTTCTCACCTGACCTGCTGATGCGACGTCAGTTTTTGACCTGCTGACCTACTGACTCCACGTCAGCTTTCGACCTATTGACCTACTGACTCCATGTCAGCATCTGATCTGCTAACTCCACATCAACTTTTGACCTGCTAACAGGTCTATGTGTTGCATCTGCCATCCATCTGTACCCAGAATGCCTTAGTAGCGTGAAACAAGAACTCAGAATGCCTATCCAAGACCACCTGTAGCTCAACTTTGACTGTAGATAAAAGATCTGAAATCCAAGCAGAACCTCCGTCTGATAGCTCTCTCCTTTTCCAGATCTCGTGTTTCTTGGCCACAACGCAACAGACTGATAGTGATGGCTGGTCCTTTCCAAAGCCATGGCAACATTGTGGCAAGGGTCAGGATCATCACATGACCTCCAAATCTCTCTAATCACAAGTGAGGCCTCTACATCCAAATAAAGAGAATCAGGGATGCGAACGTGAGGGGAGGCATTTTGAGTCCCAGGCTCCTTCAGACAAAGAACAACTGGGCAGTGATTGGATTTGGTGGTGCTAGGCATAATAGCGATAGTGCCCCCCCTATCGAGGGCCCAACATCCACACAGAATCTATCGAGCCATGCAAAAATGCAATCATTCTTCCTCCTGCGATTATGCCAAGAGTAAGAGAGAGAATTAGGCCTCCTCTGGAAGTCATCCTCTGTCCAACAATCCTTGCCATATAAGAAATGTGTAAATCTCTCCCATGAGGCACGCTCATAGGGGTGAATTCTGCCCTCATGGCCACCCTTTTTGTTGCAAGGCAGCTCAACCATATTGAAATCTCCTCCAACTATCCAATGATCAACATGGGGGAGGAGTCCTGTGATGGTGTTCCAAAAGGCCACCCTTTCACCTTTCAAGTTAGGTGCATAGATATTCAGGATGCCTAACTTTTGACCCTCATGCATGATCATAATCCACTGAGCCCTAGCAGGTATAATAACACCAGATCCAACAACATGAGGTAAGAGGGAAGCTGCAACTGAAATGCAAACACCTCCTTTGGTTCCAACTGACCCAGACCAAAAAGTAAAGTCTGAAAGAAACTTGCCAGTTTTGTAGCATTGGAGCCTATCCAATTTGTGCGCTCAGCTTCTAAGAAAGTAATTGTTCACCTGGCCGCGGGCCGTGCACGGGGGCCGGCCCGGGGGGGGGGGGGTCGGAATACGCAGCAGATATGAGACAAACAACTGAGAGCACAACGTAGCAAGACACCGCGATGAAGATGAGCAAACACAAACGCAGAAGAGAGAGAGAGAGAGAGAGAGAGAGAGAGAGAGAGAGAGAGAGAGAGAGAGAAAGAGAAGCTGTATGAACTTTGCTCTATATACAAGATCCGGTACAATACCAATGACACAATGGAGTGGGGCCAGGGGTGGTATTTATACCACCTCCCTATGCTGGTTGGCTAGCTATAAACCAGCCAACAGTAGCTAGGAGTCCACGACTAGGAAAAGTCCTCCAGTTGGCTAGCATACTAAGTTGGCCATGACACATCCAGGCGGCCAGAATTGACAGCCTCCCCACGACCAGTAAAATAGGGAAAATACGGAGAGATGGGGAAAAATGAGAAAAGATATAGAGCGGGCACACCCACAACAAAGGCCCTCTGTGAGAACTATGGTAGAGACATGAGATGACTGCTAACATCCCCTCTCAGCTCTTGGATGTGGAACCAACCCCAGTGGGTTGGATTGCTACTAGAGCATCGCCTGAGGTAGAGCCTTTGTGAAGAGGTTTGCCGCATTGTCCTCCGTCAAACAAAACTCTAGCAAGATGTCATCAGCAAAAAACTTCTCACGAACAAAGTAACTCTGGATGACCGTGGGTTCCACCGGTGGAAACCCAATCTCGCCAAGTAACCTCTACAACCGCACCACCTCGCAAGCAGTACCACAAGCAACCTGGTACTCTGCCTCTGTAGATGACAAGGCAATAGTTGGTTACCTCTTGCTGCTCCATGAAACAGCTCCTGAGCCAACAGTAAAACTATAGTCTGATGTAGATCTTCTCGTTTTTGGATCTCCTCCCCAATCTGAGTCACTTCAACCGTGGAGTCATACTCCATCCGTCGTTCCCCCTCTAGTATCATAGAAGAGTCCAAGATCCTTTGTATACTACAGAAACCGCAAGATCCGCAATCCTGCGCCCCAATGAGTCTTCAAAGGCATCTACAAAAATGAGCTCAATAGGCCCACCGGGAAGCTCAAGTCCAATCTGATGGTTAGCAACCAAATCAATGAACCAAACCGCTTCCGATACAAAGAGGCATCAACTTGCTCACAAGGATCATCAAGTGTAACTTTGGTATGCCAAGTCTTGGGAACTTGTTGAAGACCACACAAGGCCTTCCGCCGAAACTTGTAAACCACCCCCTCTGAACCCGGCACCTCAAAGCCTAGAGGTTGCTCAATATCCACCTCATGCTGCAAGTCATCGTCTGCCACTTGCTTGGCTTTCTTACAAGTCCCTTGGGAAAGAGCTTTCTCAACTGCAAGAGGCTCTTTGTCCCGACTGATACGAGATATCAGAGCATAGTCCACATGTAAAGGCTCCTCTAACTTACGAACGCAAGAACTGAAATGTTCCTGCCTACTATTGCCAACATCTGCCAAGCCATCCACCATCTGGTCTTGGCGGAAAACCTGTTGCAGCATTTCCACATTCAAGTGGTCATGACGAAACTGCCACACATCACCTAACTGAGAACCTATAAGAGAGAGTGTTGAAAGTTTGTAGATCCCATTCTCCACTCCACCTTCCCATACAATCTAGCGTGTCGCTTTGTCTCGAAGAGCAACAAAATGCTCCTCAAACTCCACCGTACACCAGTCTTACAAACCTCATGCACTGACAACAGATGAAAACCAAGAGATGGGACAAAAAGAACCTGGGAGGAATGCTTACCCCCTTTGCCACCGGGAATGATCTCTAACCTGCCCTCACTATGAATAGGTATAGTGGACTTAACACCAATCAAGATGTGACCTGTGTGTCTCTAAAGAAGCTGTAATAACTCTCGAGAAGGAGTCATGTGCCTAGAAGCACCACTGTTTAGAATCCAGTCCCGAGTGTCCCTAGTGGTGAGTCCAACCACCTCCTTGCTCGAAGAAGATGAAACACCGGTGTCCATAATCTCCAAGTGCACAAAAGCCGGAGTCTTCACGGTCACTGTTGAGGAATCTACACCTTGCTCGGTGCTCCGCTTAGGACATTTCCTCCAATAGTGGCCTTTCTCGCCATAATTGTTACATGTCCTCTTTGCCTTCAAGGCGTCATGATCCACATCGGGCTCTTGCTCGGAAGACTTCTCCTGTGCAGACTTCCCTTTGTCCTTACTGCGGCCTTGCGATCATTGGCGAGTCAAGGCCTCAGAACCTCCACCTTGTGGAGGGTTCGTGAAACACTCTTCTTGGTCCAAGACCATAGGCACAAGCTTCTTCTATGTGATGGTATTGAGCTTGCCACTGGTGATCAAAGAGGAGTAGAAAGCTGAGTACTGAGAGGTCATATGAGAGCAAAGTGATAGCCATGTCCTTTGAAGATATTTCCTTCCTAGCTTGAAGAACCTCCTGTTGAAGAGCTTGCAACTTGTTGATGTGCTCCCACATCGTCGGAAGACTTTGCAGGATTCATCACCCGCATCTGTACTTCAAGGAGATCCACTTCATGGGTGATACCTTGTTATACAGAGAAGCCAAATGTTGCCAAAAATCCCTCTGGCCAACGTAATATGTTTGATACGATTAATCACCTATGGTGTGCAATTAAGGAAGATGAAAGAACGCACACGGGCATTGACACGATCCCACAACTGTTCCTGAGCCTCCCGTTCTTTCCGAGTAGAGGGTGACAGCTCCCCGTACTCCAACTCTGGTAGTGGAACACCAACAATAATGAAATCAGCAAGTCATAAGACTCCATAACCTTCCAGATGCCATAGTTGGTCCCGTCCAACTGCCGATCCACCAGGAACATGGGGAGAGTAGGGATCTTCACGTGCTTCTCAGCCATCTCAAGCAAGTCTACCATCTGGGGCGGGGGGGAGGGGGGGGGGGGTGATGTTACTCTGGTCTTGTGAAGGGAGAGTGGGTGGGAAAAAAATGAAGAAAAGGCTGCAACTAATATCCAAGGTGGTTGTCCAACGGTGATGGCCGCCTTCTACCCGATCTCCACGTCCCGAACAGCCCAAGAGATCTCAAATCAGCACCAAAAAACCAGCAGTCCCGCAAGCTCTTCAAGTCTCCCGCAAGCTCTCCAAGGTATTCAAGAAACAGTCCTGCAAGCTCTCCAATGTCTCCAACCTTCAAGCCACCGGGGGCTTTGATACCATGTCGGAATACGCAGCGGATATGAGACAAACAACTGAGAGCACAACGTAGCAAGACACGAGGATGAAGATGAGCAAACGCAAGAGAACCACCAGCCTGAAAACACAAGACTATGAAGAAGAGCAAATGCAGGAGAGAGAGAGAGAAGCTGTATGACCTCTGCTCTATGTACAAGATCCGGTACAATACCCAATGACACAATGGAGTGGGGGCAGCTATAAACCAGCTGACAGCAGCCAGGAGTCCACGAGTAGGAAAAGTCCTCCAATCGGCTAGGACACATCTAGGCGGCCAGAACTGATAGCCCCCACACGACCCGTAAAATAGGGAAAATACGGGGAGATGGGAAAAATGAGAAATGTACAGGGCGGGCACACCCACAACAAAGGCCCTCTGTGAGAACTATGGTACAGACAAGAGATGACTGCGCACACCCACAACAAAGGCCCTCTATGAGAACTATGGTACAGACAGGAGATGACTGCTTGGGGGGGGGGGGGGGGGGGGGGGGGGGGGTTGATTAGCCATGAGGCTGACCAGAAAAAAGGCCGACTTGAACTGCCGTGCTTGAGCTCTTCTTGCATTCCTTGCCTGCCACAGTCTGGAATATTGCTGCCCACGTGTTGTCTATTCCAAGCCAAGGGTTGTGATTTCTCTCTCTGCACACCACCCTGTTGTCTGCCTTATTGGCAATGAGCAAGCCTACAGCAGCAGGTCGTTTTAGGGTTTTCTATGCTGCCAGCTGCACATTTTAGAGTTTCGGCTGATGTAGGCTGTCGGTTTTAGGGTTTCGCTACTGGTAGAGGGTTTCCTGCTGCCTCTCTATCTCTCTCTCTCCACGCTGTGCTCTTTTCTCTCTTCACGTTGCTCCCATCGCTCTCTCCACGCTGCTTCCCTCTCCTGTCAATCAGTTCTGCATTTGCAAAGTCGTACCCAGGGACTGATGTATTCAGGAGGACGCTCACAGGAAGCCCTCCTACAGCTCGCCTCTCAACCACGGGATTGAATCATTCCATCAAGACCCTTTTGGGCAGCTCGCTTAATGATGTTTGAGAGTTACAGCCATACACTATGAATGATAGTTTTGGTAGCAGTTCGAGAAAAAAGGGCTATAATATTTAAATCTGTGCGTGCGCACAAGAAAACGATCTTTTATCAAGTACGTCCAAATTACAAAATATCCAGGATACGCTCCTCTAAAAGCCTCGTACAAAATCATGGGAAAAAGAAGCGAGGCTGTCATAATCAATCCAGAGAGTGGAAATGGCATGAAGAGGAAAGACCATGGTCTCACTCTGTGATGAGGAAGCTCTCCTAGCCGCTGCAGCATCCTGAATCCTGTCCTCACATATCCATGAGGGTGTGTACAATTTTACAATAAAATTTGGGTTTTCATTCCCAAATAATACATTCTACTTGTGCCTAGCTCATCTTTGCGTTTTTTTTTTCCAAAAAAGAGACTTAATAGAGTTTTGTCAGAAAGTGGACTTCTATCAAGTAATATAAAATCATCCAAAGGGAGATCTCAAACCAAAATGTAGGGAGATCTCAACCAATTGGGGGCATTATGCTGCCATAAAAGCTCCGTAGGAGTGGAGGAAAAGAAAAATACCATGGTTCCACTTTCTCATAAATCTACTGTGTTTTATTTGCACAGCTCTAGAAAATCCCTATATATGGGCCCAAGTGGCCAAAAGAGTATGAAGGATATCACTCCATATACTGCAAATACTTTGGGTGTCATAAACATGAATACTATGGAAGGCCTATGAGCATCTGGTTTTCCAGATATGTCATGGTGTGATACTAGCAATAATCTGGTAGGTGGTGTCAATACTCAGTAGAGGTGATGTGTATTGTAACTGGGAGATATCTTGAAATAAACATATCTAAGCTATGCCCCTACGGACAAGTATAACAGAATCTGCTCCCCTGCCCTCAAAAAGAAGCTGTGGGCCAGACTCAGTCAATCATGCAATAGCACCCCAAGTAATATAGATAGGATCACTCCTCAAGATCCTCTGTGCTCCTTTGCACTCCCATAAGCAATGATACAGTCTCAGATGGAGCTAGGCGTCTAGGACGAGGGATCCACGCCAAAAGTATAGATAGGATCACTCCTCAATGTGCTTAAGAGCTGGGCTATAGATACCTAATCCTCTGTGCTCCTTTGCACTCCCATAAGCAATGATACACTATCTCGGATGGAGATGGGCATCTAGGATAAGAGGGATCCACACCAAAAATAGAGCTGCAGTGGTTGGTTGGCATCCCACTGTGTAGAAACAGCCAGAAAAAGTAGGATATCTGGCTCCTCTTGTACAAGTGCCAGAGTCTCTTCCAGAATCTCCTCTGAAAGGGGGATGTAATGTCATACGCCTCCCAATGAGGCCTAAGAGTGGGAACTCTCTGGGTCTGTCCAAGCATGAGCAACTTGGCATTATGCAGTGTAGCTGAAGAAAGGTATGCTCCTCATGAGGGGTTAGTTACATCAGTCCATTCCCACTCACCAAGGTCCCAATGTAGATATCTGATAGGGCATCCACCATATAGACATAGGCACCACGAGGCATGATTAACCATTACTGGGGAAGGGTCAGTATACCAACGTTTCCTAGAGCGGCCCCACTACTCTCACTGGACGGATGACAGATCCCGGTTTGATCACCTGTACATCACATCTCTCCATCCGCCATTAGATTGAATGGAATAGAAGGCAACACCCTCTTCCTCCTTTGGCTTTGGGAATTCCAACATGTGAAGGGACACAACTGCGCCATAAAAAACTCCCACACCACAAGTGATGATACTCGTGTAAAAATGTACGAGTATTCCAGTTGTTAGGTAAAACTGCATCAATCTGTGCAATCTGTCTGTGACTCCCTCTGAGATGCTAGGTAGTTGCCTCTCTCTCATCATCTGGAAGACACTTAAAATTTTTTAGCCAAGTATTGTCACTGCACATCTCTCCTAGCCTGGCCACTGCCGTGCTGCACCGAGGGGTTTGCCAAGATCATCTCTGATAAGGTCGTTCCACATAATGGACTGCCTGTTAGCGTCATCTACTGAGCTTGGGGGTCTATGGCATGAAAATATCCACATACTGCTCCAAGCTTGGATAATGGAAGAAACCAATTGGGGGGTGAGAACGGGGAGCGGTAATGTGCCTTAGAGAAAATAGAAGGTGTACTCTGCTTCCAGTCACTCGTCTTGCTACAACCCTCCAGACGTGGGAGACTTCCAAGTCTGGGACTCAACAACTGGGGTGACAGAAAGGCAACTATTTGTGCCTAGCTCACCTCTTTGTCTCAACAGGAATTTTGTTTAGGCCTACCAATTTTTTACAGGTCTAAATAGTTTAACCCGAATAGATCCTGGGAGAGGTTCTTGTATACCTGTTTTTGGAGACTGGCCTTTTCCCACTGGTCAATCAGTTGAATTGATGAGATGAACTTTTAGTTGGAGTTGGTTAGGTCTACTAGCCTCAGCTAGTTGGCTGCATGAACTAAACCAGGTTGGTCTGACTTAGTTAAAAACCAAATCATGTCGGCTGGACTAAGCTAAGTTTATCCAGGTGATGGAACTTTTGGTGGACCTTGAAGTTGCTAAGTGGTCCCTTGGTTCCATAGAGTCATTTATGATCCTAGATTATGACCTTGTTTTGTTGTTCTAAAAAGTCATCTTTATAAACCTAGCTTGGTATGGAATGTAGGAAGCTGAAAGTTCACAGCTGTAGTGCAACACACTTCACATACATCAACTAGATTGTTTCACAATTTCACGCAAGTAAATGATGCAGAAGTTGCAGGATTACAATGAAAAATGGATGATGTTAGTGCTAATAGCCAGAGTGAAAAGGATGGCTGTTATCTTTCATCACCATGTGGTGTCGCATGCATGCCCTGAGCAGGATGCCCATGGACCTTGATCGCCCTTGCAATTGCTTTTTAGGCAAGATCTGAGGGCGAGTGGGGACAGATTGGGGACAGATTGGGGCATTTCGACAACCCAACGGATGGGACACAAGTTGGGTACAATATGAACATGTTTTATTTCTTTTGGATGATATTTTTGGGTCAAACATCAGAGCCTTCAGGTCATTCCTTCTGCTAGTGTGTGCTAGGTAATCATGTGTGTGATTCTGCATAGGAAAGTGTGCTTTAGGGTTTGCAGGCGTGTCAAGGTTTTGCAGCCTGATTTGTGCATTAAGGTGTGTGCTAGCAGCCAGATTTGCATTAGGGTTTGCGTCAGGGTTTCCCACAGCTGATCTTTTGCATAGTTCCTTAGTGCACGAGGCAAGTTGAGGTCTTGTAGGCAAGTCAGCATCTCCTTCGTGGCTACTCTAAGAGATGATCCCTATATTTTTTCCACTGGAAATTTGAGGAAAGCTAGGGTGGTTCAAAAAGCAAGTGAGAAACTCCATAGCTCACAAAGGAGCAATGGATCACATCAATTTATAGTGCAATAAGGAAGTGTCTAGATCCCAAAAGATCTCCATGAATGACTCCCTAGAATCTCTTAATCAAGGTTTAAAATTGATAATGGCATACAAGCCGAAGCACATGCCATGATGGTTGCACTCGCTTTCCAAATCTTCAAACTGCTATGCTAAGGTTTAAACCTTTACACTAAGGCTATTTTTACACTTATACCCTAAAGTTTCAGGGTTATGAGAAGAAATGACCTCTTGGGGGATGGTCTAATGCTCTCGACCTGGTACTGGTGGACAGCGCTGCTGTTCGACTATTGATGAAGAGCATGCTGCAATGGAGTCGCTTGCTGCTCTATTTGCACCAACTGAGCTCTGAGAAAATTATAAAGTTCTCTTGGAGGGTAGTCAAGGGAAGTTCGTTGTAGATAACTGCTTGCTGCTCCTGCAGAGGGGAGAATCAGCCCATGTGGCCCTATGACATCACACAAATTGCGTCATCTCTTACATCATTGGGAATCTACCCTTTTCACCTTTTACTTTCACCAAACCAACAAAATAACCTTTGAACTTTAATATTTCAAGACACACCACAAATGACGTTGTTCAAGGTCCTTTAGACCTTTACACATGCACACACACATACAAGGCTCATGTCCTCCCCCTTCAAATACACATTATCCATCACTCCAACATTTCCAAGGAACAATTAGAGCTATGGATACAGGTGTTCCAGATGTGGATCCTCGAGTTGCTCTACAAGTCAAGCGACATGTATGAGGACATATTTGGAGCATTGGGAAGGCAAGCTGATAGAGTTTGAGAGAGATCTAGGAGCGAGATGCAACATTGAAAACCATAGTAGATGAAGGCACAGAGTTCATCCGAGGTTGAAACTTAGGAGGAGTTTGTTTCTGAGGCTTCCCAAGAGCTTCGAGGATTGGAAATGGCACAAGAGCCTAGTAAGGAGTGTAGACTGGTGGAAGATCATCAGAAGGTGTTGATGTCGGTGGTGGTAGAGTCAAATCAAGCACAATAATCTCTCTCGGATCACCAGAAGATGCCAGAATTCGTGACTACCCCAATTGTTGGAGGTCATTTGGTCCTGGTTCTCAAGTCCCTTATGTTACCATTTGGCCGCCCCCTATTTCGTGGCAAGGTAGGAGAGGCAAGGAAGCTTTGTGTTGCCTGTACTGATGCCAAGACTCTGTCACCTATGGGAGGCCTCGTGTCACCCGTTGTGTGGCCAAGACGTGGAACCCATTGTCAAGGGTCCCAGTTTAGGCTTCCCACTAAGACAGTTCCGTGCTTAGGAAGACCTGCTATTTACAAGTTCTAGTAACGGGAGATATATCCATTGCATACTACACATCTCTGCTTGCTTGAAACTGATTTTGTATGAGTGGCTGCTATGACGTGTCGAGTTCATGGGTAGGGGATGCCCACCCATGAACTCTGCGAGTGCCTTGTACTTTGACATGGCTTGTGGCATGAGAACAAGTGGTAAGTATTCACTTAAACCTTTGTTTATTCTTGTAAAGGTTTTATAACCTTTATTGTTTACACTTCATTAAAACCGGGCACCGCCCACTGGCCAGTGCCCAAGCTGTGGGCACCTCCCTAGGCTCTTTAAGCCCCAAGTGGCCCTCTTTCATGAGGGGGGACATTTTATAAAGGTGCCCACCTTCAGTAAAGGTGGGCATTGCAACGTGTCCAAGGGGGGTTGGATCCCTTCTACCCCTTCCACCAACCTCTCCCATGAGTGCTTCTTTCTTGCTCTCACTGGCTGCCTTGTACGTACTGCCGACTGCAACTGTTCTCAAAGGTGCTGTACCACCAGTACCATCAGTTGTACCCGCTATTCTTGAATCTGGACCTGCTGTACAACCTTCTGTACCTGCTGAAACCCTATTGTACTTGCAAGTACACCTGCTGGGAACCCTACTGTACCTATAGTACTGGCTGGAAACCCTACTATAGTTGCAGTACTTGCTGAAACCCTGCAGTACCGGCCAGAAACCCTACTTTACCTGCAGTACCTGCTGAAACCCTACTGTACCTGCAAGTACAACTGCTGGAAACTGTGCAATGCTTGTCTCTTGCAGATTATCTTGCGCAGTGATGTATCTTTCAGGTTGTTTTGTGCATTGTGGTTGTTACATTTTAACTATTGATAGGCATATTGTTCACAAGATGCTGCCCAAGGATGTTCACACCTAGCTGGTGTAGTTACACCTTATTAAGGACTGTGAGGAGAGTTTGTTTCTAGAGGAGAGTACTATTCCCAATGTTCCTTGGAGATAACAAAGCTAGAGCCATCAGTGGAAGAAGAGCTAGTCCCATGTTTATCGTTGGACATCGAGGGAGATCTATTCACGAGTTCCTCACGTGTTGGTTGTGACGTGTGATCATTGCAGTTTCTAACAAAGGTGTTAGTTGGCCATCATTGGTTAGAGACAAATCCCAATATGAGTGGAGCAAAACTGCATCATTTGCCCCAATGCTCAAGTTTAGCAAGAGGGAATGTCTCGTGCATGCTCTGAGCAGGATGCACACGGACATGGATCTCCCTTGCAACTGCCTTTTAGGCAAGCTCCAAAGGGCGAGTGGACTGATGGGGGAAGTTTTGACAGCCCAATAGGAGCTTAGAGGTGCCTATGTAGGACATGGACACAAGTTGGGCACAATATGAACCTGTTTAAAGATATTTTGGATGATATTTTTGAGTCCAAAAAATGCTCGTTGACTAGGAGCAGCACATTAGATGCCTATTTGTAAGCAAATTCAGGTCATTCAGAGCCAGATTAGCAGAAGCGGAGCAAGAGTCTGCAGTGCCCAGCTCCCTTGGCGGCAGACAGGGCTACCCATATCTTGGTTATCTAGATTGAACATAAGTCACCTTTTGTATGCATGTAGCTAGATTTGCACAGCATGCGTGGTTGAGGCCCGAGTTTAGATCAACGATTCCAGTGTATATATTCATTTATGCAATATACAATAGTTCAAGGATTCCAGTGTATATATCCATTTATACAATATATAGTAGTTCGGGGTCTTTCTCACTTCTGTGTTATTGAAGCTTGATTAGGATAATCTCTTTATGTGCTTAGCATTAATCACGACCAGCTACTGCTCACATGTCACATTATGGGCCACCCTCAGGGTGGTCAATATAAATACGCAGGGCAAGCATTGTGCTGGTTGCTTAGTGCAATCAGGCACACTATAGGCTTCAATCTCTATGCCCCAAGTGGACTTCTTGGCCGTGCGTGGGTGCTAAGATACTGTCCATGGCAGATGCACAGTGTCTATGCCTGGGCATGCCAAAGCATGACTTAGCATATGTGGGTTGGACCTTGGTCTTTTGGAAAGGCTTCTCTCTTTAGGAGCTTTTGATACTTGTCTATTGTTCAACCTGAAATGACCAAGTTTTTCATTATGACGATTTTGGGAAAATACATTGAATTTGTCACATCTCTATCACTGCAGCAATTAGATAGTATGAACGTATAAATGAAGGTGTTCTTTTTTAAGATTTTTTAAGATTGTGAGCCATCGCACAACTCTAGTTTATATTTTCTGTATCTCTGATGCCAAGTTTACAAGAGAGAATAGCATTGTTCTTATGAACACCTATGCACAGGATGCATATGAGACATCACATGTGAGGATTTTCTTGAATTGATTGGGTGCTTTTGTAATCAGCTTTGCAATTTCTGGGAGAGGATTTCATTTTCCACTGTAAGTCATGATGTATGGGATATCCACTGTAAGTTATGCTGTATGGGGTATCCTCTATTCGAGTGCCATTCTGTAGAAAGACTCCTTTGAAGTTTAAAGGAGGCGTGTAGTGGTTTTTGTGATCACCTTTGCGACTTGTAGAAGAGGGTTTCTCTTGGCAGTATAGGTCATGCTGCAAATAGATACACAACCTTATTGAGGTGTCATGTGGTGTAGACGAACTGTTTAGAAATTTCAAGGAAGGGAAAGATTGAAGATTAGTTCGTGAAGCACAGCATGTGTTTATTTGCACGAGACTAGAAAGAGACACCCTAGTAAGTACTGGATCTTGGCAGTATAGGGCGACTTTCATACGAGATTTGGAAAGAGGAAAAGAGGGGAGCGGGAGGCAGAAATTTGTTCTTATTGTACGCAATTGCAATTAAATAATGTGCTTCTGCTAAGTGCAAGGGGAGTTGCATGTCTACATCTTTGAAGTTTCCATTAGTGGTCTTTTTTTGGTTTGATTCTCGAACACTTTTTATGTATGTAGCTCTCCCCAGGAGCTCAAAGATTTAGGGCAGCCACAAGACGTTTCTCACTAGTGATGGATCATCTCAAAATTGTACTGAAAGTTGGCTAGAAGATTCCATCTGTTGAACTGGCTGTAAGGGCATATGACTGCAGATAATCCAATACTATGGCTTACTTCAAATTCGTCGGATATCATCAGATTGAGCTCTAGGGTTTTGACCATGTAGAAAGAATAGTAGATGATTGAAGAAAGCCAGCTTGAAGGTTTTAATGGTAGGAAAATGAGATATGATTAACAGGATCCATGGTTTTTAAGGTAGGAAGATGACATATGATTAAGGGGATCGATGGTTTAAGTCTGGTTACAATCAAATAATTTTTCAGGCCTCGTGCATGCTCCAAGATGGAGTTATCATGCTAATAGATTTGCCTAAGATGAAGGGGCTCTTATTTCTTTTTGAACTGATGGCAAAATGAAAGCTTTTATGTAAACGATGATATGTCTAATTGCATGTATTCTTCTAGAGTCTGCTGTTGCATATCCAAGTTGGCAAGAGTGGTTTGGCTCGGGCTTACAGACTTCATTTCTTTCACTGCAAGTCATCGTGTGTTTCAGGGTTTCTGCTGTGAACATTATGGACAGGTTGGGAGTTGCAGGAACAGAAGATGGATGTGTCCATCTTTGGGATACTGTAAGTGGTTTGATTAGAAGGACTCTCAATGAGCTTCAAGGTAACAAATGCATAGAAGATTGAACTCATAAAAAAATCTCAAGAAGGTTATCTGGCAGTGGGTTGAATCTGATTCTTGTTCATTATGGTTATGATTGCAGGTGTGGCTATTACTTGTATTGCTAGTAATTGGGATTGTAACATGCTTGCAGTGGCAGGAAGTGATGCTCGTGTTCTGATATACATGAAACAATTAAATATTTGATAGGTGGAATGTCACTTATACTGGGACTGGCCCCTCTCCTCCTCACATGTATTTTCTTATGGTCAGAGTTGCTACATTAACATGCTATCTATATAGGGACTGTTGGGATATTTGGCCGATCTCCATCATGAATGTAATAATTATACATGGGTTTTGAACTTTTTTATTTCATTAAAAAAAGAAGAAGAAAAGAGACTTCTATTAAGTAAATATAAAATCATACAAAGGGAGATCTCAAACCAAAAGGTTGGGAGAACCAAGCAAGGGCACTATGCTGCCATAAAAGCCCCATAAGAGTGGAGAAGAAGAAAATGCCTTGGTCCCCCTCATAATTCTGCTGTGTTTTGTTTGCGCAGGTGTCCAAAGAGTATGATTGAAGCAAACATCTCTGACCCAAGTCCTTTCAGACAAGTATAACAGGATCTGCTCCCCTTCCCTCAAAAAGAGGTTGTGGGCCAAACTAAGTCAACCATGCAATAGCACCCCAAGTAATATAGATAGGATATTGATAAGCTACCACTTGTACCATTGTTATGTGGACAATTGTCAACTTGGTGGATCTTATCTTTGCATGGAATTTTTTGTAAGGCCCACATTCCATAATGAAAATATGTAGTAATCTTCTTATCAAATTTGTGTTTCACCAACTCTCCAAAGATGTAGCCCGAAGGTAGCACCTCTCTCTCTCCCTCTCTCTCGCTTGCAAACATAATCACTCTCTGTACGGTTGAAATCTTGAAAGTAGAACTTTTTGGGCTGGTTTCCACATGAGGGATGGTTGTGAACTCAACAAATCAAAATCTTGTCTATCAACTTCGCAACCACAAATTTTGTGGACTGTTTTGTCTTCATCCCATATCCCCCACCCCCAAAAAAGAGATCCTTCTATTAGTTGAAAACGACTTGCCTAGAAAGTAGAGTACAAACACTCAGAAAAGAAACACAACATAGAGAGACGTTTCCTCCATGGTTGGCCACTCGGAGGAAGGCTATATTGCTAATACAAAGATAGAATACCACGTTTTGAGTGTGGACACCCACCTCCCAGCCTCCAAAGAGGAGGGGCAACATCCAACTGTAAAAAGGGTCCTCTAGCATTCTGAGGATCCACAAGGGTTATCTCATGCGTGTAAGGAGAGTCATCTCAAGGGTGGAGCCTCTCTACTAGTGAAATTGAGGTGGGTGATATAATCCAAGTTTTAGGAATATTAAACTTCACATTAAAGATACTAATCTCAAGAATATTAAACTTCACATTAAAGATACAAAGTACAGATAGCTTTACCAATTACGTCACTCTCGCCCACACTTAATTTAGTGAGTATTAAAGATTTGGAAAAACTTGACAATACAATGGGTTTGGAAAGGCCAGCCTCCCTCCCTCCCCCAAATAAAAACTTTATTATAGGGAGTATTTATAGATACGTGTAGAGGGTGTTATTGTTCAAGACTTCCAAGTACTAGGAATAAAAACAAAGTAAGACAAATTCTCAGTCCAACCCTAGGGCAAGTGATGTTTTCAACTTCACGCCAGTCTAGTGTGGATTTTGCAAGAGGGGCAGTCTCACATAGCTAGCTATGTGGATTTGACATACCCTCACACTAGGTTGGATGCACCTAGAGAGCCTTGCTTATCTATAGTCTTCAATCTCAAGTTGAAACATATGTGTGCAACACACATATCTTCCTTTTGCTATTCCTTGAAGGCACTTGTATCAAGAGAAGAATTCAATGAAGAGCCGTCAATAGATCCCACACTTATGTTAATGAGGGGCTCACCAACCACTTATGTGTGAGAGAAAATGACGATCAATAACTGTTGGAAGAAACTTAAGAGGGAACGATAGGCTTGTCACTGGTTCAGTTCGGAGAGGGAAAGAAGTGATGCTCTAATTCAATCCTTTGAGAGTGCGTTCAGCTTGCAAGGAGAAAGACAGAGTCGAGGCCTTCGTTTTGTTTGTCGGGAGAGAGCCAATCCAAACGCTTCGTTTCACTCCATGTGAGATAGCAAAAGAGAGAGGCGATGGCTTCGTTCAATCCTTCGCTTGGTCTACTAGAAGAGAGAGCGAGAATTCCACGCTAGCTGGCTGTCCCTTTTTCCCTCACGTCGACCACCTTGCTGTTATACATGCGAAGGCTCCAGGTTTTTAACGTGCCTAAAACCCCACATAAGTGATTCCTCTAGTAATTAAAGTCCTCCCTTAAATAGGACCCATTGGGGTTTTCACACCCATTTTTAATCTGGTGTGAACACTCCACCTGTTGAATTTTAACTAGTCCTAAACATGGATTTTGTAACTTTCAATGGCTAGTTTTGGCACTTTCAAAAAGCCAATCACTAATCAACAAGCGAAGGCATCCACACAACGTCGTAGCCAGTAGTTTTGGGAGTCTCCAGTGCTATGAGTCTGGACATATACAAGCATACAGGACACAAAAACAAGTCATGCAGCTAACAAATCTTTTATCTTTGCACACACACAAAAAATGAAATGCATTGCAAATATACATTGGAAATCTCCCGTTCTCAAGCAATGTATTTCACCCACGGATCTAGTCATACTAGATGACCCGAGCACCAATGTTTCCAGTTATAGTGGTCACACCTAGTCACACTAGCTCTTTGCCAGAAGAGCTACTGATCATATCAGCAAAGCTCCTATTCCTCTGGAAATACCAGCCTATACCACAGGACTACTAATCATATCAACAAAGCCCAAAACACGGGACATCCTGAGAGTGATTCACGAGTCAAACTAGTGTCCAAATGCATAGAAAGATCCAATGAGAATCCATCTTTGCATTCATTTAATGAGACCTTGTGTTATTCGAGAGGTGGCTGACGGCTCATCTCCGCGTGAAAGTGAGCATATGCACTTGCAAAAGAGAACGTACTGTTACGCCCACTCAGTCCTTCCGAATATGTTGAGAGAGGCTCCAGCCCAATCACATTGGTGTGCTCACATTGGAACCTTTAATGGTGTCTTTATCAGGCTCCGGTGCCAATAAAGGGTTCACAGGCTGTCCCGACGTTCATGAGCGTTTATGGTATACCGTTTTGTCGTGAGCGTCTTCAGCTTGCGGCTAAACCTACAACAAACATGATTTTCACGTAGAATCCCAATCAACTTGTGTATAAGTTAACGTTCCCGACGTCATTATAGAATAGCTGCGGAGTTTAGTTCATACAAAGGGAGATCTTTTGGTAAAGGATATCTCAACCAATAGGGGTGCATTATGTTTCCATATAAAGGCCTCTTAAGGATATCTCAACCAATAGGGGTGCATTATGTTTCCATATAAAGGCCTCTTAAGGATGGACGATAAGAAAATGACATGGTTCCACGCATAAAATCTTTTGCGTCTTGTTTGTGTAGTTCCTTTAAGAACCTTGTATCCAAGCCTAGGTGTGTGAATGATGTCTCTCATGCACCTAAATCAGCATGGACAAAGCTTTTGCAAGTTGTAGCATGGACAAAGCCCTTCCCAACAATAACCTTGTAATCCACATCAAAAATGACTGCACCATTCTTGTCAAAGTGAATTCCAAGTCACTGTCCATGATGGTGAAGGCAAAAAGGAGGTTTCTCTTTATATCTAGAACCCAAAAAAATATTTGAAAGACTTTTTTTATAACCTTCTTTGAAGTAGTATGTGATTCTTTGATTGGGCACTTTGCACAACCATTGTCCATTGCCACTATGATGTCATCTCCCATAGATTTTAGGGAGGAATACCAATACTTGTGACTAATCATCATGTGCTACAATATTAAATGTCTCACTTAATACAGCAACAAACAACTCTATTTTTGTAGTATGATGATTGGATTCTTCCTTGGTCTTGAGAGTGTCATTCTAGGCATTTGTGTGCTTTTTTATGCTTTTTTTTAGCTATTTACCCTTTGTAGCTACAATAAAAATATTTACCCTTTCTAGCTACAATAAAAGCATTTAACCTTTTTCTTCCAATTTGAATATTTAGAACTCTTACCCTTCTTTGTGCAAAAACGTCACCACCATTTCGACTTTACATTTGCTCACCTTAGTAATGAGTTGAACTCCTCAAATGTGAGAGGAGTAGGCTTAATACCAACATTCAAAGATGTAAAAAAACTATCATATTTAGAGAGTAGCACTCTTAGACAATGACAAGTGAGGTTCAGAGAGAGCATACTCATGTTGACACTCGTGTCAATTGCAACCATCTAGTGACGTAAATCTTTGGTTTTGGTGAGAAACACCTTCATTCAACTTCTCTTGTTGAGGGATTCGTGGCCTCATATTGGCTCCGCACAATAAAGCCCATACTTCTATAGTTGTGGAGGCCCATGGTTAGCACAATATCTTCCATGCTAGTGATAATAGCACATAGAGTATCTATAACCCTTTGTCTCTAAGCTTGGGCAAGGTCTGCATATCTTGTTGGTGGGGAGGTGAACATCAACACCAATCCAGCAAAGAGCACACGGAAGCACAATGCATGATCATTTGTACAGTGACATCATGGCCATTGAAAGTGGTTTAGACAAGAGCTTTGAAGTTGCCCTTGCTGGAATAGCAAAGATCTCTTCTACTCAAGCCAGCTCTTGAAAAGGGAAAGAAACCCATTGAAAAAGAAACCCATTGAAAGAGAATCCCAACCTTGTGTTGGATAAAGAAAGAGTGAAACAACAAGCTTAAGATCTTGTAAGGAAGGTAATGTAAAAAGCTTGTGAGGAAGGTACATGTAGAACTAGAGCCAATCCTTGTGCAAGTGGTTGAGTACAAACCACAAACCCTACTTGAGCATATTCCAGACCCCATCCTTGAACCAATCACAGAATCGATGGTCAATGACTGAACTAGTGACTACCTTGAAGAGGCCAAGAGCCAGTTTTGAAGCCCTCAGCTCTAAAACCAAACCATCTAAATCGCACATTACTATATAGCAATAGTTCAGGACTGAAAGGAAGGCCAAAGTTTGTTACCTCCTATGGGTCTACACACAATATTCTCTGAGGTGATCAGCAATGAATTTATATAATCTCCTTTACATGCATTATAATCTCCTGGGGAGAAACCTGAGTACATATCCCATACATGATTGCAATTCCTAGTCCACCTCCCAACCAGTGAGTGTGAATATTGCTTGTGGGACTTAGCTATTGGATATATTGAAGATGAGAATCCTGACTATGAGTCACTCTAGGGCGGAGCCTTATGACTCTAACGCCTGGGTTCAGGGCTATGTCGACCATGGACACTCCACAAAATCTTAGGACGAGACGAAAATAACACCTCTATATTTGCTACGTGCATCATCTCTTCTGGGAGCACATGTGCGGCAAAAGTAGATACCATACTAAAACTTGCTCGCCTCGAGCTAGAGTTTCCACATATGGCTGTGTGATATTGGGCTAGTCACAACTTATTGCCTTGGTGGTGGGAGACAAGGACCTCATGCATGCCTCTCAAGTTAGGGTTTCCCTAGAAACACCACATAGCTATGTGACCAACCTCATGCATGCCTCTCAAGTTAGGGTTTCCCTAGAAACACCACATAGCTATGTGACCAACCTTGGTTGATATACCGGGGCTAGTCACAACTTATTGTCTCGATGGGAAACGTGGGCCACCTTACTAAGTCAATAACTAGCATTATCGACAGTTAAACAATTGTCAATCTAAGTATTTTGCAACAAAGTTTTACATCAAAACTAAGCCTATTATTTGCAAGTTTATGTGACACCCTAATGTACACAATGGAAGAAAGCATCATACCCTTACAAGGATTACAACCATTGATTTCATCTCATCAATTAGTGAAAGATATCCACACAACGCTTTATCCCTCTAATAAGATTGTTATCGTGCCTTTGGTAGGTGGACGAGGATAACCCAAACCAGTCAATGTCCTAAGTCTCGTCTCCAAATACATTTGATCAACTCAGATAAGCCTTAAAACTCATGACTCCTCTTGTCTCGTTACGTTAACTACCCCCTTAAATCAATTTGGTGATCCAAAACCTTATCTCGACGAAGTGTGAACTTCAGCCCTTAAGTCTAGTTGTGAGGACTTTAACCAATGAGTTCTATCCCTTGCTAGATTACTTTCTTGCACACAACCTCTAAGGGAGGCCCCAAGATAGGAATGTATATACCCAAGAGAATCCTATGTAGCTAAGGAATGTCAAAGAAAGTAGAAGTGCCAAAAAATGTCAAAGGGAGGCCCCAAGATAGGAATGTATATACCCAAGAGCACCTTATCTAGCCAAGGAGCCTATCGAGCAAAAAATGCCAAAGAAAATAGAAGTAACATAAACTTCAGTTCCAGATGACCTTCTTGGTCAAGATAACCTAAAAGAGTGCATGTGTACTATAAAAAGACTTTTTGTAAGTCAAGATGACCTAAAAGAAGTCTTTTATAGGTCAAGAAAAGGCATAGATTTGAGAAGGTCAACAAGACCTATGTAACTTTTTAAGTTCTAGACCCTAGACTAGGTGTAACAAAGGAAGGAACTAGAGAGTTCACAAGATTGATAGTGGTAGTATTTCTAGGCCAAGTTAGATTTTACTTCATTCCACTAGAATGTTTCTTTGACATTGGTCAAATTGATACTTCTTTCCTATTTGCAACCGTGTTACAAGTTGGAAAATGGTTGTGTCTACAAGAATTCTTTCACCAGAGTGTTTCTTTGAAATGGATCAAACTCATACTTCATTTCTATTTTGCAATTTACTCAAAAAGTCAAAAGTTAGTTATGTAAGCATTAAGTGAAATTACTTTGATATAGGGAGATAGAGATGATGTAGGAGATTCCCTACAAGTTAAGGAAAGTAGATAGAAGTAAACTTTAATCTAGATTCCCAATGTGAGATGTATATTTGTGTAAGTTATATGATTAGTTAAAGGGAAGTAGAAATGAATCTTTGTATGGGTAGTGTACTTGCTTAGTGCAAAACCATGTAGTATCTTTATGAGTTATTTTTTGCAAGTGCTCATCTTTAGATCTATTCTATATTAAGATTTCATTGTGCAACTCATTGTTGCCTATTCTCTAAACCTTGAAATAGTGTCCAAGCCTTCTTTCCTTGGTTGGTTTCTCTGCCATAGTGTCCAAGCCTTTTTTCCTTGGTTGATTTCTCTGGCATAGCCATAAGATTTCATTGTGCAACTCATTGTTGTTGCCTATTCTCTAAACCTTGAAATAGTGTCCAAGCCTTCTTCCCTTGGTTGGTTTCTCTGCCATAGTGTCCAATTCTCTAAACCTTGAAATAGTGTCCAAGCCTTTTTTCCTTGGTTGATTTCTCTGCCGCCATAGTGTCCAAGCCTTAGTAGTAGAGGTCCATCCCCTCCCCCACTCATTGTACTTATTGCACACCCAGATTCAGCTTTTTAGTTTAGTACTTTTTCATTTTGTTGGGATGACAAAGGATACCCCATACAGGTACACCGATTTGTCTCATAGGCCGATTTCGGTCTTTTGGAAGACGTTAATAAAATCTTTCTTTCTTTCTTTCTCAGGAGCCATGCACTAAATTGTGGCTATTTGATACGCTTGTCACACCGACCCTCCTGTACGGAGCTCCAATTTGGGGGCCCAGTATACATCATAGATCTCAGAGAGGTACGGATGAGGGATGGAGGCAAATGGAGAGACCACTGATTATGATGATTGCCCGCATGATTCGGAGCAAATCATCAGTACCACATGAGATTGTTCAGGCTGAGCTGGGGTGCCCCACCAGTAGTAAACCGAGGCCCTATTCCAGGTAGTTACCTTTTTATAGCGGCTATGGGAGCTCCCTCAGCAGAGGTACTCCCAATTGGCATTGACCTCATCAATACAATTGGCATTGACCTCATCAATACAATTGGCAGAGGATGTACTCATTTTTGGTACGCTCAGATTAGATTATGGTTTGACCTACATGGTTTGCGGATAGAGGCACTACCACCCTTTAAGTACAGTCTGGATTGTCCATTTTTGGATCTCATCCGCTCTCAGAGCAAAACCGCGTGATCAGGATGGATATCATCAGAGTGGACACAGAGAGGACATGGACTAGTCCCCTTGAGCCCTTAGGCATGAAAATGGCTCATTTTACAAGAGCCATTTTCTACACATCTCACCAGATGATTTTATCACCCGCCTGGCGTACATAGATGTACACCTATCACACGGGATACGTGTTGTGCCATTGGACAGATCCGGACCTCATCACACCAGCTGCGGATTGAGACAGGGCGATATGTGCATCAAATCTTGGATGACCGCATTTGTCAGCTATACGGATTGAGACAGGGCGATATGTGCATCAAATCTTGGATGACCGCATTTGTCAGCTATACTACCAGAGAGGTAGAGACAAAGGAACACTACATTTGCCGATGTACAATCTATTATGAGATCTGAGGGAGATGTCATTGCCTCTTTCGAGAGGGTTTTGGGCCGTTACGCAGGGTCATGGAGTTTGAGGATCAGAGATGCCTAGGATTGTTTCTAGTTGAGCTCAGGAGACACAAAGAGACCCTCTTGGCGGCAGATAGGAGGCGGCCATGATGTACCTAGATAGAGGACCCTGACAGAGTTCTTCGGCACCAGCACCAACAACCTAGATGATACCTCCTCCATTGGGCCATCAGGGCACCGCCCAGGGAGTCACCATTGATAGAGCAGTTATCTTATGTCGTGCTCGTCGGCCACGCCCACCAGGATCCCGACCACGGCATCCTCATCATCGTCGGATCAGAGCCATTATTGCTCGCCACCATCGGAGGCGCCTACCTCGCTTCTACGACCTCTCCATTCTAGACAGCCCCATGGCAGAGATACTTGATCTAAGGAGAGGGCAACACTTCAACTGATTAGCATACATGGATCTACTTGATATACATTTTTCAGTACTTTCCAATATTTTCTACTCAGTATCATCTCAAAGTCTTACAATTCTGTTCTTATAGCTGTAGGATAATCAGTTTATTGTACTTTTTAGTCTCATTTAGTTGTTCTCTTTGATGAGACACCAACTTCGGATGTATTCTTAGTTTTAGTCTCATAGGCCATTATGGCCTCTTAGAGACGTTAATATATCATTTCATTTCATCTCTCTCTCTCTCTCTCTCTCTCTCTCTCTCTCTCTCTCTCTCTCTCTCTCTCTCTCTCTCTCTCTCTCTCAAACTTCAATGATAGGGTACAACTCTAAAAACTAGACAGATTTATTTTTGAAGCTTCTCAAATTGAGCAATGGTTTGAGAATTATGGGCCTTTAAAGATTACATAACTATTTTATTAACACAAACAAATGTATATGCGTCAGGTTGGTAAAGTTGTATATTTAAAAAGAGTTTAATAAACTCCATCTCTTCACACAATCTTTGAAAGCCCATATCTTTCAAATCCTAGTGTGGATTGAGGATCTTCAAAAAGCAAGAGTGTAAGCAACTCCAACCGTACCCAACCATGACATTTGTAAGGACATGGCAAGGCACCATGTAATTATTAAGGCTCACCAATGATGTGGTGGTTTGCCACATCATCATGAAACTCATAGTTGTGTAGAGCTCAAAACCTATAGTATATTTAAGCATCCCCAAAACAAACCACTATATGGCTCATGGTACTAGTAGTGTGAAGCATAGACCGTGCTTTGATGTCCTTTGATCCTAATGATCTTAGAACAAAGAAAAATATACCATGGGACTAGTACTGTGAAGCATAGACTATGGGACTAGTGCTCTGAAGCATAGAGTATGAGACTAGTAGTGTGAAGCATAGACAATGGGACTAGTACTGTGAAGCATAGACGTGGGACTAGTAGTTGTGAAGCATAGACCATGCTTGAGGACCTTTGATCCGAATGATCTTATAATGGGACTAGTACTGTGTGAAGCATAGACTCTATGGTGCTAGTAGGGTGAAGCATAGACCATGCATGAGGTCCTTTGATCCGAATGATCTTAATATAGAGAAAAATATAAAGTTACTATATACTTAGTCTTATCTTAGCCTGAGAGAGAGAGAGAGAGAGAGAGAGAGAGAGAGAGAGAGAGAGATTAAACTAACATCCTCAAAAAGACCACCAAGGTCTATGAGACCAAAGAGTAATGCAATAGCTTGCCCAAAAGGGGCCACACCCAACAAGGACGAGGAGACACTATGTAGATAAACGAGCATCATGAAAACCCATTTTTTAGTGAGTAGAGAAAAACAATGACAAGTAGCCTTCTTGGGGAAAATTGTGGCGCTATGAGCCACTAGGATCTACTTGATCTCCAATGCTTATATCACTTTGGAGGCGTGCCTCCAATTTCTAATTGAAAAAATAATTAGAAAATGGAACGGCAAGTACAAAAATCAGCAATAGTCCCCAGTAAAGGCTTGTGCGATTCAACTCTACACTCTGTTTGTGAGGGGGAGGAGGCGGCAGCATTATAGAGGTGGAGGGCGAGGTGGATGGAGATGGAGATGGAGGTGGAGGTGGAGATGGAGGCGGTCCAGGCAGGTGTGATCTCCCCCCTTGCCCCCCGTTGCACTGCTTGTCCCCCATTGCACTGGCCAGTCCATGCACCCAATAGAGCCATCCCCCAGCTCTGCCGGGTGCCTGGACTGTTGGCCGGAGCAATGGGGGGCAAGGGGGGAGATGTGCAGGATGGGAGGAGTCACCGTCTGTGCAAAAGAGCAAGATTCATGACCTTTGGTCTCCTATCTGTCATTCAGCTCAAAGTGTTTGCTACTCATATTCAAGGCAAAAGAGAGAGAGATGGCTCCAAGAAAAGCAGGAAAACAATAGGCAAGACTAAGAAAGGTATATGATGTGAATAGCCAAGATTCTACTGAGATTGTGTTTTAATGTTTTTAGATATACTTACTTGGGCTTGGTGTGTGTGTCTTACAGACAACAGGGGATACTCACTTAGATCTAGGCGTGTTTGTTTGACTCTTAGTAGCGAGGAAGCTCAATCATGGACACCTGTGTCCTCACATGTATCTCCTGTTAGAGAGGAAACAGAAGTGCATAATTCTCTTGTTCATGAGGAAGAAGCGCTTGTGTTGGAGAACGAAATTGGCTCAATGAGCTCACCTCCTCCAACTCACACGGAGATGCCTGAATCTAGTACTGGTCAGGGGAGACCCATAGAAGGCTTCTTGGAAAATCTATTGAATTGGGATTGGTGATGTATTCACTAAGTTTTTTGTGCAATGCAATTCCTCTACCCCATTGGTCCCTTTATGCAGGCTGATTCCAAATGAAGCCATCCGTACAGTTTCTAGCCAACTTGAGGTGTTTCGTGATTCCTTTGACTGCCATGGCTATGTCAAAGCATCTCCTCCTTTTTTAGTTTCACTTACACATCCCGGAAGCTCTATGTATTTTGCAGTCACACAAATAGACTTGCGAGAATGGGGACCATACTAGGTGGTACAACATGACAGATTTGAAGATGAAATCAGAGGAACTGAGTGGGAGGATCTCAGTTGGGTAAGAAGTTTCTTGTTTGGGATGGCAATCATCGTGTGAAGGCATGGATGTCTCGAGTGCACGAAGGTATGTTCTTTTGAATGCCATAGAGTGATTTTATGCAACATTAAAAGTAATATATTGTAATATCTTTATTTTGTTTTCTCTAGCTTGGTCTCATAGCCCCTCACGCCATGTCCGGGTCAAATGTCAATTTTTGGTTATGGACAAAAAGCAAGAAGGAGAATTGCTATTGGCTTTGCGATCTCAAAATGAGTAAGTGATCTCTCTCTACTTAATTACGAACATTGTGAAGTCATTGTGAAGTTCTTGGCTCATTGTGACTCTTTATAACAGATTGGTGCGCACTAGTGTTACACCCACATTGTCACATGAGATCTTCATGTTTCAACGATTTGGAATGGCGGACAAATCATCCATATTGGACTACCTTGGTGAAGACGTAAGGAGGTGGGCTTTAATGGAGCTTAGTTTGGAGCGACGAAGTGGAGAGCAATGGTACAATGCTCCAAGCTACAATCTTGGCACAGCTTGTGTGGAAGGTAGTGTTTGCATCTCTCATCTTTTATTAATAAACGGATTATCAATGTTTTTTAATCGTGTGAGTGATAATGAGTCCTTTTTGTTATACGTAGACATCGTTTGAAAATGCGGTGAAGCAAGCTATATCCTGCATTGATAGACATGCCATGGGGTTGCAAGAATATGAGAGAAAATGTGAGAAAGCCAGACGTGGTGTAGAGCAAACATTTCGAGATAGAGCATACAAGATGCTCATAATTGCAAACCCATCCAATGGTGATGCATTCTTTCAACTCGTATATAACTATGATTGGTCTAAGAAGGGATTGGTTGCTCTGACCAAAGAAAATCTCTACACAGTCGCCATATCTCGGATTTCAACTCAAAGGTATGTCACATGTCAATAAACCTCCCTTAACATAAACTAACCTTAACATCTAATCTCTTATGGCTTTGGTATGATGCTGAAATAGGAAGACGGAATTGCTTCCAATGGTTATGAGTGACCAGGAGGGTGAAGGACAAGGTAATTTCGGAGATGTTTAGGGATAACAAAAAGATGTTGCTGCATATGAAGAAAGAGTTGTATTGGGAAGAGCTAATAGGGGAGGCGGACTCTATTTTGCAGGGTTTATTGGTATATGATGATGTTATCTACATCCCACCATTTATGCAATGGGTGCAAGAGGAGCGATCGAAACACATACCATGGGTCTTCCATGAGGTGTGGGCAAAGATTGGAAAAGTGAAGAAAGGCCAAAAGCAACCTGAGGTGGAGAATGCCGCAAAGAGGGTTGTCTACAGGTATATATCTTCTAATGCCATTCTATTTTTGCAGAAAATACATATACGCATTAAAAAAAATATTTTAGTGCTATTTGTTTTGTTTTGGATATGTAGGTGGGTCCAGCTACTCATTGGCCAAGGTCTAATGGACGAAGAGACGCAAGCAATCAAAGAATGGGTAAATCCAAATTCCTCGAAAACAATGTACCCGAAGGAATGGGTTGAGAGAGGGGTTTCTGATTGGGAATATAAGAGATGTCCTTGGTGGTTGGACTATCCTCTAAATAATCGTGTGCCTCCAAGTGAGGAGCTCCTAGACAGGTACTTTTTTGCTTTCTACTGAATTATATGCATGTAAATGTATATGTATATGTATATGTAAACCTTCCTACCTATATATACATATAAATATATATAAACTATCCATATGCATATACATATTACATACATATACATACATATACAAATACATATGTAAACATATATGTACATATGCATATGCATACATAAATACATACCTACATACATACACTAAATTATATACTAAATTCCTACATACATACAAAGTTCATGTTACATTTAAGATTTGGCATGTTAGATTTTAAAGAAACATTGTTAAGTTTTGAAGTTTATTTTGGGATTTTTTAGAAAATGCAAAGGAGATGTTGTCCAAATTTTTTGCAAATTTGTACATACATACGTACATACATAGTTCATGTTACATATAAGGTTTGGCATATCAGATTTTAAAGAAACGTTGTTAAGTTTTGACATATACATACCTACATACATATACATATACATATGTTATATATATATATATATATATATATATATATATATATATATATATATATATGTACATACATATATACACATATACACATATACATACATATATATATATATATATATATACATACATATACACATATACATACATATATATATATATACATGCATATAAACCTACATACATATACATATACAAAAAGGTCTAGGGATTTCTACCTTTTTACTAAATTATCTTGATCTATTTCTTGAAGAATTTAAGAATTACCAATCTGAGCTTGAAAGAGAGCCCCCAACTCAAGAAGACTCTAGAATACCTTCCCCGCAGCCAACAAACTTGACCCAGTCTCTCTAATAGTTGGATCCTCGCGCGTGGCCCCAAAACCATCCACACCACTGTCACACGAGTGCCACAATCACACCAAGAGCATACATCTACATCGTCAGAGGCGAACAAAGAGACGTCTTGACGTTATGCATGATGTTCAAGAGGGAGACCCCACAAATGAAGATCAAGAGAGAGACCCTCCAGAGCATCTTCAAGAGGGGGAGGTGTTAGGACAATGTGACATCATGGACATGAGTGACTAGTAAGAGTACTTTCCATCGCAAATTTATTTTGAGAAGTGTGTGCTTTTGAAATGCATCTCATTTTTTGTCTTGTTTACTTGCAGGTGAGAGATGTTCTTCACACATATTGCTGGTAGATGTCCACACTCTTTCGGAGGGCTCAGATAGGTAAAAAGAATAATTTCACCATATAATTAGTTTTCCAAGTTATACTTACCAAAACCAAACATCATAAATCTTTTATGTAGAGTGGAAGAATTCTTGATGAAGATTCCCAAGGCTCTATCTCATAGAGGTGCTCCCTCAGATACAGTGGCTCGCCTCGTATGGACTGACTTTCCTACAAGTTTACAGGTTATTGATGTAGATACGAATGGGTGTCCCTCATGGAATCAAGTTTCTTCATCATTGATACGTGCCACACTCAGTTTTGTTGGTTTGTTTGTGCTGATGAGGGTTGGTTTGTGTGTTTGAGTGTAATGGATCAACTTCCTAAAATATATTTCATGGGAAAGAAAGTTGGATTGGTCATGCATCAAACAATGTCTGTTCATGTGAAATCAAGTTATTTGTATGAGAATGGAGAACGGGTAAGTCATAATCTCTCAAATATTTCCCTTTATGTATACATGTTATGTGGTATGGATATCCAAACATAATGTTTTCTCGTTATGGTAGGTGGATACATTGGCGCTTAGTATGTTCTATCGAGTAAATTGCCATGTCCCTATTATTGATCGCGAGGCTGGGCAAAATGTTTCAAAGAAGTTATTCAACGCTCAACGAAATTTTATTTTTGAGAAGAATAAGAAGCATCCATTCCAACGCACGATGGTCTTGGAGCGCTACATTCGAGGTGGTGCAGAAAGATCTCCTATGTTCTTTAGGTGAGACAATTTTCATTCTGTTCATTTTCAAAGCTACTTTTTCAAAATACTTAGATGTACGTTTATGATTGCATTTCATTGTAGGTGGCTAGTGGAGACCTTCTCAAGTGAAGGAGATGGTATCTTGGACATTTTTGCGGGATGTGGAGGCTTGGGACGTGCATGCCAAGAGTTAAAAAGGCACTATATGGGGATAGAGAATGACATGGAGGTAGCCAAAGCATGTCTGGGAGATTTCTCAGATCGGGATGACACGTAGAAGAATGCTATAATTTGTGGATTAAAATACTTTGTAATCGAGATTGTCATGGTTTAGAAGTTTAAAGATCGATATATACATTTTTG